>NC_041383.1:163285572-163361886 GCF_002162155.2 Triticum dicoccoides
GGTTGAGTAGGGGAGGGGTGCGGGGGGTCGGCGGCGGCCGGCGGTTGAGTAGGGAAGGGGTGCGGGGGGTCGGCGGCGGCGGTTGAGTAGGGCAGGGGTGCGGGGGGTCCACAATTTTTTTTTATGCATTTAAATGCTGTTTGATACTTATTTGTGTTTAAATATGTTCAAACTTGTTTTATAAGACAGCAATAATTTTTTTATAAGACAGTAATAATTTTTTTAAAAATATCATCGATCTTAGCTAGCTATCTGTTCACAATCTTCTTGCCCTTCTTTTTCGCAAATGGAGTTCTTCTATGGAACGGTCGTCCTTTAGGTAGGGTGGTCTTGCTTCTTCTTGTGGTGTATGCTGCTACTTCATCATCGTCGTCATGTTCGATCCTCGGGTCGCCGTACTTGTTGAAGTCTTGCTCATTGGCTACTCCATCCATCCCGATGATCTTCCTTTTGCCTCTCCTCACGACAACACGACTGGGCTTTGGCGGGTCGGTAATGAAGAAGCATTGGTCCACTTGGGAAGCCAGTACCCATTGCTCATTTTTCGCGGTGACGTTTGCGCCCGCGGTCTTGGATTTGGCTTCGGGTATAACCATGGTGGTGAAATACCGGTCTTGTTTTATGACGTTCTTGGCCCATCTGACACGGAACATCGGGACCTTCTCTCTAGCGTAGCTCTTCATGTCCTTGGCCTCAGTGTAGAATGTGTAGCCGTTGATATCATACGCCTCATAGGTCATCAGGTTGTGCTCGGCGCCCTGTGACAAGGCGAATATGAGTTGTTCTTCCGCGGAAGAATCCTCATGTAAAGGGTATGACAGAAGCTTCTGCTTGAGCCAACGCGTGAAACATGAGTTGTGCTCTTTGAGTATATCTCCATCCGTCCTCTGTTGGCCTCGGTCATTGTACGTCTTCTTAATAAAGGTTTTGTGCTCTACCACCCAAGGATCGACCACGTCTATGTGTTGTAGCGCGACTAGGTTTGCTCTTTCAAAGTCGGCGAGTCGACCCTCGAAGTCGACATGCATTTCGCGGCGACCCTCACGGTGACCCCATCCAGCGAGCCTGCCGAGGTGCCTGTTGACGGGCAGACCAACGGGGTTCTCGATGCCTAGATAATTCGTGCAGTAGGAGATGCACTCTTCGGTCAGAAAGCCCCTGGCTATGCTTCCTTCTGGACGTGACATGTTGCGAACGTATCCTTTGATGACACCATTCATCCTTTCAAACGGCATCATGCTGTGCAGGAACGTCGGCCCGAGTTGGATGATATCCTCCACTATATGGACCAGCAGATGCACCATAACGTCGAAGAATGCGGGCGGGAAGTACATCTCAAGCTCGCATAGTATCACCACGATCTCTTCCTGTAGCCTTCTGAGTTGCCTCATGCCAATCGACTTCCGAGAGATGACGTTGAAGAAGTTGCATAGGCCAAATAGCGTTTCACGGACGTGCGCGTCCATGATCCCAGGGATTGCAACTGGAAGTATCTGCGTCATCAGCACGTGACAGTCGTGAGACTTCATCCCGTTGAACTTCTGCTTCGCTGGGTCTAGGTATCTGCTTATCTTCCCCGCGTAACCGTAAGGAAGTTTTACTCCTAGGAGGCAGGTGAAAAACTGCTCGATCTCCTCCTGACTTAGAGTGAAGCACGCGGGAGGGTAGTCATTTCCGGTCTTCTTGGCCTTTTTGCCTTTGCGACGACTTTCTGTGTCCTGCTTCGCCTCATCATCATCATCATCATCAACATCATCATCATCATCATCATCATATATAGCGTGAAGCTCCTGCCTGATGCCCATTGATTTCAAGTCTGCCCTTGCTTTCGGCCCATCTTTGATCCTCTCTGGCATGTTGAGCAGGGTACCAAGCAGACTCTCGCACACGTTCTTCGTGATATGCATGACATCAAGGCTGTGAGGCACACGGTGGATCTTCCAGTACGGCAAGTCCCAGAAAATAGACCTCGTTTTCCATACCTTCAGCAGCGGCTCTGGCGCCTTTCGCTTCTTTCCCGGCTCTGGCGCCTTTTGCTTCTTTCTCGGCAGTGGGCAGTCTTTCCAATTTTTCAACAGCTTGTCTATTTCCTCGCCGCTCCTCGTACACGGGCGTTTTCGGGGTTCGGTTTCACCATCGAACAGATCCTTGCGTTTCCTCCACGGGTCATCGTCGCGAAGCCACCTTCGATGTCCCATGAACACGGTTTTCGAAGACCCGGGATCTCTATCTAGCTGGCGATACGTTGTGTCATCCATGCACCTTACGCATCCAGAAAATCCGTGGACTGCCTGCCCCGCAAGATATCCGTAACCGAGATAGTCGTGCACCGTCGTGAGCAGTGCGGCTCTCATAGGGAAATATTCTTTCTCTGCGGCGTCCCACGTATTGGCTGGCGTTTTCCACAGCGTGTCAAGCTCCTCTTTCAGCAGCCCCAGATACAGATTGCTGTCGTTCCCTGGTTGTTTCGGCCCTTCAATTAGCATACTCATGTGAATGTACTTCCTCTTCATGCACAACCAGGGGGGAAGGTTGTACATCCACACAAACACAGGCCAGGTGCTATGTGTGCTTCTCTGGCTGCCAAACGGATTGACTCCATCGGTGCTCGCGCCCAGCACGATGTTCCTTGGATCGTTCCCAAATTCTGGGTATTCGAAGTTCAACGCTTGCCACTAGCTCGCATCCTTAGGGTGACTCAGCATCTTGTCTTTTTTATCTATCTCCGGATCATTTGCGTCATCTTCTCGCTTTTTCTCCTCCCTATCCGCGTGCCAACGCAGGAGCTTTGCTACCTTAGGGTCCGCGAAATACCGCTGCAGACGAGGAGTGATCGGAAAGTACCACACCACTTTTCGAGGAGCTTTCTTCCTCTTCTTGTATCGAGTGACACCGCACACCAGACATATGGTAGACTCCGCGTGCTCGTCCCGATAAATGATGCAATTGTTCATGCACACATGGTATTTCACGTGCGGTAAATCCAGAGGACACACGATTTTCTTCGCCTCCTCCAAACTGGTCGGGCACTTGTTCCCCTTGGGAAGACGTTCGTGCCAGAATGACATGTTCTCGTCGAAGCATGCGTCGGTCATTTTGTGTTTTACCTTCATCTCCAGAGCCATGAGCGTTACTTTCAGGCGGGTATCCTCGGGCCTGCATCCTTCATACAATGGAGTAACCGCGTCTAACTCAAGTTGATCCATCTTGGCTTTCTCTCGGGCGGCAGCTCTTGCGTTATCCGTCTGCTTGAGAAGCAGCTCTTGAATATGAGGGTCCTGCACCCAGCCCATCGATGGTCCAGCGTCGTCTGCTCCGCCGGCATCATCATCATGTCCTGCATCTTCTACATGATGACTGTGTACAGCATCACCGTCGTGATCATCTCCTGGGGATTCTTCGTCTTCTCGCCCACCCGAGCCATGGTGGTTGTCTTGCTGCCCTTCCTCATTTCTTGCCCGGCCCCCATGGACGACTTCGTAGTCATCTTCATCACCTTGCCACTGATAGCCATCCATGAAACCACGCAAGAGCGGGTGGTCCCGCACCTGCCCGGAATCCAGGTCCGCAATAAGGCTCTTCAGCTTGCATCTTCGACATGGACATCTTATCTCCGTCTCGTTCTTTTGAAGCATCTCGGCCTTCGCGGACCTCAAAAACCTATTCACGATGCCTTCGGTCATCATGCGGACCATGGTCGCCTGCGGGGTAGAGCAAAACGATATTTTAGAACCAAGAAAAAATTTGGCATGACTTTCCCTAAAAATAGGACCAAAAAGAATGCTTAATGCCAAAATTCTCGCCAAAACGGAAATGAATCAACATTCCGGCAAAATATTGGCAACTATCGCATTTCAAATACCGGTACACCTCCAAACACAAACACATATGCAACACCACAAACATATGCAACACCACGAACATACATAGATCTAGCTAGGCCATAAAAAGTGCATGTGCACATTGTTGTAGGGAGAACAACATAAATATAGCTTCCCCCCTTACTTACCTACCAAAACAAGGTAACTTAACCACTTAATTTGAATGATTCTATGGTGGAAATGAGGTGAAAAAGAGGAGGCACCCGAGACAAGGAGGAGGCGGTGGAGAGAATGAAGTGGGGAGAAAGTGAGTGTGGGAGGAGAGGCTGTCCAAAATATCTTGTTGCTGCCCACTTACTAATGACGCACCAACCACAAATGCGCCATTAGTAATCAAGGTTACTAATGGCGCACCACCTGGTGGTGCGCCATTAGTAGTTTTGCAAAAAAAAAAGATACTAATGGCGCACTCCAACACGGTGCACCATTACTAGTTTAAACTAGTAATGGCGCACCGCGGGTGAGTGCGCCATTAGTAGTTTTGCAGAAAAAGGAATAAAAAAATAATAAAAAAACAACATTAGTGGCGCACTTTCTGACTGGTGCGCCATTACTAGTTACAACTAGTAATGGCGCACTTCCTATGGATGCGCCTTTAGTATGTTTGGACAGGCGCACTAGTTCAAAATTTTTTTTGATACTAATGGCGCACCATGGGCCAGGTGCGCCATTAGTAGTTTCAACACTAATGGCGCATCAGAAGGTGGTGCGCCATTAGTATATACTAATGGCGCACCACTTGTCTGGTGCGCCATTAGTGCCAATCCCATCTATAGCCCTTTTTCTAGTAGTGTTAGGCTGATGGTAACAGGAAGCAAGGGACACAATATTTACACAGGTTCGGGCCCTCTCGATGGAGGTAAAACCCTACTTCCTGCTTGATTAATGTTGAAGATATGAGTAGTACAAGAGTAGATCTACCACGAGATCATAGAGGCTAAACCCTAAGAGCTAGCCTATGATCGTATGATTGTAATTGTGATCGGCCTTCTAAGGACCATCCTCTCCGGTTTATATAGACACCGGAGAGCTAGGGTTTACATGGAGTCGGTTACAAGGAAGGAAACATAATATCCGGATCGCCAAGCTTGTCTTCCACGCAAAGGAGAGTCCCATCCGGACACGAGCTGAAGTCTTGAGTCTTGTATCTTGACGCTTCTATAGTCCGGACGATGTATATAGTCCGGCTGTCCTGATACCCCTTATCCAGGACTCCCTCAGTAGCCCCTGAACCAGGCTTCAATGACGATGAGTCCGGCGCGTAGTCTTGTCTTCGGCATTGCAAGGCGGGTTCCTCCTCTGGATACTCCAATGTATCCATTATGATGAACAGTGTCCGACATCTCATCAATGTGGTACTCCTCGGCTTCAGTGCTTCAATAATGACCATTTCCACATGTCGAGCGAATGCGAGGAGTCGAGGCATTTTTACATTTGCCACCCTCGGTCCTTCGGGCGAGCCGTCTCTTTGAAGAGACGGGGATTCCCAGATCCAAACCTCACTCTCCCTCCTCGAGCAAGCATCCAACAGAGCGCCCAGAAAAAACCATTCCAACATGGCCGGTCGTCGCAGCTCTTCTGCTCGCTCCCCTTGCCCCAAGCCGGGGTACTGGGGAGAGTGTTCAGTTTCCCATAGCCGTTTGGTAAAGATACAAACCCAAGGGCTCCTTCCGCCTGCGTTTATGGTCCCTGTCCAAGCTGGAGTGGCCACCTATAATGACGGAGAACAAGCGGAGAGATTTCCCAATCCATCTCCAGAGGAGCGAATATGCTTAATTCCGCATCTGTTAAGGGGTGTCCGGTTTCCTATTCATCCATTCCTTCGTGGGCTTCTGGAGTTCTACGGCCTCCAGTTGCACAACTTTACCCCAGCCTCCATACTACATATAGCAGGGTATGTCACCCTTTGTGAGCTATTTCTAGGCTGCGAGGCTCATTTCAGATTGTGGAAGAAGTTGTTCTGCCTTGTCCCCCGCAACCAGGGAGAATCCCTATGTCAAGTGGGCGGGGCCGAAGTATGGCGTATCGCGGAGACCGGATACCTATCCGGCACTCCCAAGAAGGGACCAGATAACTGGGCTTCAGAGTGGTTTTATATTGACGACGCTCCCCTTCCGGATCCAGTCCGGACATGACTCCCCAAGTTCAGTAATACCACACCCAGGGAACGTCTAAGCTGGTGCCCCCGAGGCCCTCAAGAAGAGGATTCCAGGGAAGTACATTTCTTGATGAGCAGGATAAAGTTACTGGCTAAATCCGGACTTACAATAGTCGAGGTTATGGCAATATGCATAATGCGGGGAGTGCAACCGCTTCAATATCGGAGCAATCCCATGTGGCACTACAACGGGACAGACGATGCCACCCGCTGTGGCCGTAAGGGTCTGGACTCCCCCACCGCTCTGGCAAGGATACCGTCCGACCCGTACAAGGGAGAAGAGGAAGACTTCCTCCATATCAAACCACGGGACGGATTCTCCATGTACAATCCCCCAAACTGGGTAAGTCGTCATTTATTTTCTCGCTTCACTTATTGTGGCATTCTTTGCTAAAGTTACCTGCATCGACATTCCCGAGCAGGAACTGAGGAGGGCCATAGAAGGAATCTCTAGCCCTTCCCCGCAGCCAGAGGACCCCGAAAGGGCCCTGGATCCAGGATTCAAAGAAGACTCGGACGCGGCCATGGAGCTTGTCAACGGGGTATTTTATCGGGCGAGCCGTGACGGTGCCTCACTGGCTATTACTGCCGAATATCCCGGACTGCTAGACTCGTCATGTGTAAGCCAAGCTGAGGACTCGATCCTCCGAGGAGGATTCTTTCCTGATGTCATGCCTTATCCCTGAAGTGTCGTATTTTTGCATAAGCAACGTCTGAAGCGCAGAGCCGAGCCCCTAGGGACCCGTCAGCCACGGGCGTCCGGATTGGGCAGGCTCAAGAGGAAAGCGGTTAGGGCCGACACGCCTCTATAGAGGTAAGGAAACAACCTATCATGTAATTATTGTTATTTGAAATATAACAACACCCTTTTACATCTTGGCAGGAAGAGGAGTATCCGGACTGTATCCGGAGATCCTGCCAACCATGCCTCCACTAGTCGGGCTCCAGAACCAACTTTGAGAGAGGAGGCGGACGTAGGGCCAATGCCGCATAGTCCTCCGACAGAGGACGCAGATATGCTCTCTGCCACAAATTCGGAAGTAGAGAGCGCCATGCATCACCGGCGTCGACGGGTCATGCTTCTCAACAACATCTTTTCCGAAGAGGCATTTAATGCTTTCTATTCGGGAGACGCATACATCCGAGCTGCACAAAGCGGGCTTTCCCGGGCGACAGTCGAGTATACCAAAGATATACGGGTAAGAAAGTTTTAAGTATAGTAGTAGCCCCTGAGACTTGAAATGGTTGAAACAACAGTTTTAAGTATCAATTTATGCGCAGGTTCTTGTAGATAAGAATGAGCAATTGTCTTCGGAGCTAGAGGAGTGCAAGACTCAACTCAGGGCCACGGTTGCCAAGCTAGAGGAATCCTAGAAGGCCTCATCCAGTAACGTTTATCTTGAGTGTACGAAAGCGAACCGGTTAGCTACTGGCTGGTATGATGAAATTAACAGAAAATTCTGCAGATAACCCCGGAGTAAATCTGGAGGGCGGGAGGGATGACGAGTCGCATCTCCAGAGGGAACTAAAGGCCGGCGAGCACATTCTTATGCAAGTTAAGCAGGAGAAGAATGCTCCCAAGATGCCAATGTTCGGCTGGACGTAGAATTGAAAGACGTCCGTGCGCAGCTGGCGGACTCCGTAAAGGAGAACAAAAGGCTTCCCCGTGGCATTTATGGTAAGTGGCTAGACGAACTGTATGATAGTTCGGCGAGGAAGTATATTGAAAAAGTTGTGTTTGTAGGAATGCTAACAGGTCGCCCTGAGGAGGAGATGCCCGCATCTGCAGGTGATTTACTGCAGGACCTCTCACAACTACACGAGCGAGCTCGGCAGGTGATGCGGGGCATTGCACAGTCTCTGTGGCCATCAAGCTCCCTGCCAAATGGCATGGGGGGCTTGTAGACATGCCTCAAGGAGCACGGCGACGCTTCCATTTGTGGAAGATATCAGCCTGCCGGCAAGGTGCCAGAGAATCATGGGCTATCATGAAGACGCGCTACACCAAGCTGGACCCGAACCATATGGCTGAAGTTGGACCGGCCGGGCCAGATGGGCAAGAAATTCCCATGAGTCTGGTATATGACCAGGTGGCCACTTAGCCGCAAAGTATTCTCAACAGGATTGTAAGCTAGATAGCCTGTTGGATGGTATAGAGGATGAATATAGTCAGTCCAAATGACTATGTAATTCAATGGACATAAGTAGCCCCTAGCTAGATTAAAATCATTTGTCATGGCGGACCTTTTTGTTTCAGCCCCCGGATCCTATAGTCCGAGATTGTGTCCGAATACCTGCTCGGTTATAGAAAACCGGAGTATGCGTGGAAACCAGGCGTAGGGGTCATAAGTGCTTGAACAGACAAGTACCCAACTAGTTATGTTATGTTACATGGATAGTAAGAAACATCTTCCAGGGAGAATAGTTCCATTAAGGGTTCCTTTCCATGGGTAAGCATGTGTCAAGGCACATGTCTGGACTGCGAACCAAAGCGCGGGATACAAAACTTTTGGGGATTAATGTTATAATAAACGAAGACATCCTTTGTTCACCGACCGAATATTCTCTTAAGGAAACTAGCTTTCGGCTTCACCCAGTCTGAGGTACACATCCGGCTCAACCGGCAGTAACAATCACAGAGGTGCTCCCCTTATGCCCTAGCCGAATTATCGGGAACGTAGGGCATAAACACAAGAGCCAGGCAACCCATCTTGGCCACGCCTTAAGTCATATCGATGCATATAATGGTGAATAAAAGAAACACATGGAAAATACATGTATGATGGGCAAAAAGCCCTTTAAAGTAAGTTATGTTTAGCTTTCGTATAGGAAGCCCCCAGGTATTGTTTGCACACATAGTGCGGCTGGAATATTCCAGGAATCCGCACTGTATTAAATACTTTGTGTGAAGGGAAAAAGATTCGAGAAAGGAAAAGGGAGGGAGCAAAATTAAAAAAGGATGGTTAAGGAGACGAACACTGTGTTCGGCGCTAGGCGTAGAATCTCCGGAGTCTGGCCGCGTTCCATGGATTCGGCTCGAGTCTGTTATCGGACGCATTACGTAAGCGGTACGCTCCTCCGGTGAGAACTTTGTCGATGATGAAGGGGCCTTCCTACTTGGGTTTGAGATTGTCCTTCTTCTTCTCCAGTAAGCATAGAACGAGTTTGCCAATATTATAAGCTTTGGCCCGCACTTCTCTGCTTTGGTATCGTTGAGCCTGTTGCTGATAGAATGCGGATAGAACCTTCGTGACATCGCGCTCCTCCTCCAGGGCATCCAAGTTCTCCTGCCGATCTAGCTCGGCTTCCTTCTCTTCGTACATGCGTACGCGTGGCGAATCATGTATTATGTCGCAGGGTAGTACTGCTTCCGCGCCGTACACCATAAAGAATGGTGTATATCTGGTTGTGCGATTCGGTGTGGTCCGCAGCCCCCAGAGTACGGAGTCGAGCTCCTCGACCCAATGAGTATCTGACTCTGTCAAGGATCGCACTAGTCTGGGTTTGATGCCGCTCATGATGAGACCATTTGCCCGTTCGACCTGACCCTTTGTTTGAGGATGGTAGACGGAAGCATAGTCGAGCTTAATGCCCATTTTGCCGCACCAAGCTTTCATCTCATCGGCCGTGAAATTTGAGCCATTATCGGTGATGATGCTGTGGAGGACACCGTATCGGTGTACGACCCCAGATATAAAGTCTATGACTGGTCCAGATTCGGCCGTTTTCACTGGTTTGGCTTCTATCCATTTGGTGAATTTGTCAACCACGACCAATAAGTATTTTTTCTTGTGGCTTCCCCCTTTAAGGGGTCCAACCATATCCAGCCCCCAGACCGCGAAGGGACAAGTTATGGGGATTGTTTGGAGAGCGGTAGGGGTCATGTGACTCTGATTGGCAAAGAGCTGGCAACCGACACAGTGTTGGACAAGGTCCTGTGTGTCTGCTCGGGCCGTCGGCCAATAGAAACCTGTACGGAAGGCCTTGCTGACTAGGGCTTGAGCCGCAGCATGGTGCCCCCCCAGTCCGGCGTGGATTTCAGCCAGGAGCTGCCACCCTTTCTCTTCGGAGATGCACCTTTGGAGCACTCCGGTCACACTTTTCTTATAGAGTTCCCCTTCATGGACTTTGTAAGCTTTAGAACGCCGAACGATGCAGCGTGCTTCATTTTGGTCTTCAGGGAGCTCCTGCCTATTTAGGTTGGCCAAGAAAGGCTCAGTCCACGGGATGATAACAGCCATTATTTTGTGGGTTGACGATGTTATTTCGGTGGTGGAGCCTCCGATTATGTCTGATAGTTCGGAATCTGGGATGTATTCGGATCCTTGCTGGTAGTGCCAGACTCCCCTTTCCATACCACGGATGGTTTGAACATCCTTTCCAGGAATATGTTAGGTGGGACGGGGTCGCATTTAGCGCCGATGCGGGCAAGGACATCTGCCGCTTGATTGTTTTCTCGAGCCACATGGTGGAATTCGAGCCCCTCGAACCGAGCTGACATTTTAAGGACGACATTGCGATAGGCCGCCATTTTCGGATCCTTGGCATCAAAGTCTCCATTTATTTGTGATATTGCGAGGTTTGAATCCCCGCACACTTCTAGGCGTTGAATGCCCATGGAGACTGCCATCCGAAGACCGTGCAACAGAGCCTCATATTCGGTTGCATTGTTGGACTCTCTGTATAATATTTGGAGGACGTATTGGACCGTGTCTCCGGTGGGGGAGGTCAGGCCTACGCCTGCCCAATCCGGCCAGCATTGTAGAGTCGTCGAAGTGCATGATCCAGTTAGAATACGCGTCGTACTCTATAGGGAGTTCGGCTTCCGTCCATTCGGCGATAAAGTCAGCTAATACTTGTGACTTGATGGCCAGCCGAGGCTTGTATGTTATGTCGAACGGAAGGAGCTGGATGGCCCACTTAGCAATCCGGCCCGTGGCATCGCGGTTGTTTATTATCTCATTTAGTGGTACCTCAGGGGCCATCGTAATCGAACACTCTTGAAAGTAGTGTTGCAACTTTCGGGATGACATGAAGACTGCGTATGCTATTTTTTGATAGTGTGGGTATCGGGATTTGCATGGGGTGAGGACCGTGGATACATAATAGACCGGCTTTTGCAGCGGGGATTTGTATCCGTCCACCTCTCCTTCGACGACGAGTACTGTGCTTACAACTTGATGTGTTGCAGCTATATACAGAAGCATGGGTTCGCCGATAGTTGGCGCTGTTAGGACTAGATTACTGGCCAATAAGGTCTTAATTTCATCGTGTTCGGCCGCGGCTACATCTGTCCACACAAAGTGTTCGGTGCACCGAAGAAGGTGGTAAAGAGGCAATGCCTTTTCTCCTAACCTGGAGATAAAGCGGCTCAAGGCAGCCACACATCCAGCTAATTTCTGGATGTGTTTGAGGTCTGTTGGTATAGCCAACTGCGACAAAGCTCGGATTTTTGCCGGATTAGCTTCAATTCCTCTATTGGAAACAATGAAGCCCAGCAGTTTCCCAGAGGGGAAGCCGAAAACGCATTTCTCCGGATTCAGCTTGATGTCGTATGTTCGTAAGTTGTCGAACGTAAGCCTCAAGTCATCTATTAAGGTTTCAACGTGTCTTGTTTTTACGACTACGTCGTCCACGTATGCCTCCACTGTTTTGCCGATTTTCTTTTCCAGGCATGTTTGAATCATGCGTTGGTATGTTGCGCCGGCATTCTTAAGCCCGAAAGGCATAGTGGTGAAGCAGAAAGGGCCATATGGCATTATGAAAGCTATTGCAGCTTGGTCAGACTCTGCCATCTTTATTTGATGGTATCCAAAGTATGCATCGAGGAAACACAGCGAGTCGTGTCCGGCTGTGGCATCGATGATTTGATTGATGCGAGGGAGGGGAAAGGGATACTTGGGGCAAGCCTTGTTAAGGTCTTTGAAGTCAACACACAGGCGCCAGGATTTGTCCTTCTTTGGTACCATTACCAAGTTCGCCAGCCAATCCGGATGTTTGATATCTCTGATGAATCCGGCCTCAAGTAGCTTGGCTAGCTCCTCCCCCATAGCTTGCCGTTTGGGCTCTGAAAACCGCCTTAGGGTCTGTTTAACAGGTTTGTATCCCTTTAGTATGTTAAGGTTGTGTTCGGCCAACTCGCGTGGGATGCCCGGCATGTCCGATGGGTGCTAGGCGAAAATTTCCCAATTTTTGCGCAAGAATTCTCGCAGTGCGGCATCCATAGTGGGACTCAACTATGTCCTGATGGAGGCTGTCTTCGTGGGGTCCGTTGGGTGGACTTGGAACTTGACTATCTCGACTGCGGGTTTAAACGAGGTGGACTTGGGTCGTTTGTCGAGTATCATGTCGTCCCTGTCCATGGTGGCGCGTAGCATAGTTAATTCTTCTGCTGCTAGGGCTTCGGATAATGCTTCCAAGGCCAGCGCTGCGGTTTTGTTTTCGGTGCAGAGTGCGACGTCCGGATCAGTAGCTGGAGTGATGATTCCATTGGGTCCGGGCATTTTAAGCTTCATGTACCCGTAATGGGGTATGGCTTGAAAGCTTGCAAACGCGTCCCGCCCTAGAAGGGCGTGGTATCCGTTGTTGAAAGGAGCCACTTGGAAGGTGATTTCTTCGGACCTGTAATTCTCTGGGGTGCCGAATACCACATCGAGCGTGATTTTTCCCGCACACCGTGCCTCCCGACTAGGGATAATTCCTCTGAAGGTTGTGCCGCTTTGTTCAATGCGGCTTTTGTCAATTTCCATCTTCTTGAGTGTTTCTTCGTAGATTAGGTTTAATCTGCTTCCGCCATCCATGAGTACTTTAGTGAGCCGAAAGCCGTCCACTATTGGGCAGAGGACCAGAGCGGCCGGCGCCCGGACGGAATGAAAGTGGGGTTCGTCACTGGCAGAAAGTTATAGCAGTGTCGTTCCACGGATTTATTTTTGCCACATGGCAGATTTCAGCGGAGCTTCGATGCGCTCGTTTACGCCTATTGTTTGAGGCGAAGGTCTCGAAGACTGTTAGTACCATATTGTGTTCCTTGGCGGGATATTGTTCTTCTTTGTGGCACTCGAGGAGATCCTCGCCACTTTTTGCTACCTGTCGGAGTATCCAACATGCCCTAAGGTTATGGGTTGGTACTGCGTTCGGCGTACTGTGGAGCTTACATGGCCCATTGAGCCATCCTTCCAATACGGTTCCACGCCCTGGGGCGGGCTTTGGTTTCTTGGGAATTGAGTCGGTCGACTTACGAGAGTTTGACTGTTTAGTTCGGACAAAGGTTCTGGTGAGGGCCGTCCTATCCCAAAATTCTGTTAGGGTCTTCCAGGCACTTTCCATCGCACAACACTTCTGTACTATGGTTGCCAAGTCCGTAAAGTGTACTATGTCACGGTGACTTATAGCATTAAGGAGTGCTTTGTTCGTGCAATTTCTGCAGAAAAGAGAGACTACGTCCTCCTTGTGGCAGTCCTTGACCTTTTTAAGGGCAAGGAGGAATCTGGCCCAGTAACGGTGTACCGTCTCCTGGGGCTCCTGCTTGATACGGGAGAGACGGTTTAAGTCTGAGCGAGCGTCATTGGCTGAATCCGGATTCTGATCCGATCTAACGCTCGGGGGCACGAGAAGTTCCGAGCTTGACAGTTCGGGATCTGGAGTATTACCTAATCCCTTTGGCCCAACACCCGATTTTAAGTCCGGGACCTGGGTCATATTTTCCTTTTGGTGGGTGTTCGGCTCACTGAGTTCGGTGATCCGGACATAATTCGTCCTCAAAGTTGAGGGGTAGCCCACATATGGTTCCTCCACTACCGCTATCTGGTGGGTGGCCGGCGGGGATCTAATGCCCTTTGGTCGGGTTTAAGCCCAATCCGGTCGTAGTCCGTAGCGACTCCCAAAGCGGCAATGCGACCCAAGAGCTCATTAAGGGAGGAGAACTCAATCGGATCCATCTTTTCGGCAAGCTCCAAATCGATGCGAAGGTTATGCGTGATGACCCGAGAGGCCATCGTCGGCGCGACAGCCGATGGGGCGGTCATAATGAAGCCGCCAAGCCAAAGAGTCTGGCCTACAGCCAGTGCTCCCACAGAGGTGATGTCGTCCTTGACAATGAGACGAGCCATCAGGCCTTTGCAGCGACGACACAGAGGAACTCTCAATGAAAGCACCAATGTTGGTGTCAAAACCGGCGGATCTCGGGTAGGGGGTCCCGATCTATGCGTCTTAGGCTGATGGTAACAGGAAGCAAGGGACACAATGTTTACCCAGGTTCGGGCCCTCTCGGTGGAGGTAAAACCCTACTTCCTGCTTGATTAATATTGAAGATATGAGTATTACAAGAGTAGATCTACCACGAGATCGTAGGGGCTAAACCCTAAGAGCTAGCCTATGATGGTATGATTGTAATTGTGATGAACCTTCTAAGGACCATCCTCTCCGGTTTATATAGACATCGGAGAGCTAGGGTTTACATGGAGTCGGTTACACGGAAGGAAACATAATATCCGGCTCGCCAAGCTTGTCTTCCACGCAAAGGAGAGTCCCATCCGGACACAAGCCGAAGTCTTGAGTCTTGTATCTTGACGCTTCTATAGTCCAGACGATGTATATAGTCCGGCTGTCCGGATACCCCTTATCCAGGACTCCCTTAGGTACAGCTACACAGAGACATGACCGACTTCGGAGAAGACCTTTTTCCGAGTGGAGATGATGGACCTCTCATGAGCAATGACCGGGATTATGAGAGCTCCACCGAAGGAAGCCACAAGAGGTGGCACCATAACAGGGGACGCCACACCAAAGGACGTCGTACGGGAGGACGCAAGGATGATTGAAGAAGACATTTAGTCGACTACCATGTATATTTTTATTTTTCCATCGATCAGTTAGGCTGTTATTTTCGATTAGTCGTGAGAATTTGTAATCCGTGATTGAACCATGTTGAGATGATTTAATAAATGATTGGTGTGATTATGATTGTGCATTCATATGGGTAGTGCTATTTTCTCATTAGACCCTTGTTCTATTCTAATTTTCTCATCCACTCCAAAACACCAGATGCCTCCGAGACGTGACCCCGGTTTCAACTTTCCGCCGGAGCTCACCCAGCTGATCCAGCAGCAGAATGCCCTCATGCAGATGCTCATCCAGAACTAGAACAACAACAACAAAAATCCACCGCCACCACCCCCTGTTGACGACCTGACCCGCTTCCTAAGGCTGAATCCGCAAGTGTTCTCTAGCAGCATTGAGCCGATTGTGGCTGATGATTGGCTCCGCAAGGTCCGAAGGGAGTTAGCCACTGCTGGATGCACAGATGCAGAGAAAGTGCGCTCTGCCGCACATCAGCTTGATGGACCTGCAACTTCTTGGTGGGAGAACTACACCGCCACTTATCCGGCCGCCACCGTGACATGGGCTGAGTTCCATCAGGCCTTCTGCACCGCTCTTGTCTCAGCTGGAGCCATGAGTCTGAAGAAGCGTGAGTTCCGCAACTTACGTCAGGGGAACTGTACTGTGGGGTAGTACATGGATGAGTTCAGCAAGTTATCTCACTATGCCCTGGATGATGTGGCCACAGGTGCCGCAAAGCAGGAAAAGTTTCTCGAGGGACTCAATGATGAGCTGGGAATGCAGCTAATGGTGGCTACCTTCAACAACTACCAGGAGCTGGTAGACAAGGCCACCATACTTGAAGGCAAGCAGTAGCAGATTGATAGCCGCAAGCGGAAGTATGGCTAGGGGAAGTACAACTCCGAAGCTCAGCAGAAGCCCCGTTATTCCCCATACTCAGGAGGGCATACCCATCACACTCATGGAGGACATAATCATGGAGGACATAACCATGGAGGGAATGGGAACAACTGCAACCACGACAACGAGTCAGGCAATGGAAACGGCAATGGCAACCAACATCTTCCTGCCCCGGCTTAGAAAGATCTGAGTCACATCACCTGTTTCAAGTGCCAGAAGACAGGGCACTATGCCATAGACTGCTCGGAGGCCAAGCAGAGGAATGGAAACGGCAATGGAAATGGAAGCTCAGCAAAGAAGCCCAACCCTTTTCCTCATGCGCAGGTGAATCACATTGACATGGAGGACGTCTATGATCAGCCATAAACTGTGGTTGGTAAGTTTTTATTAAATTCACGTCCAGTATTGGTACTCTTTGATTCTGTTGCAACGCATTCATTTATATCAAGGATAGTTGTGGAAAAGTACGGGTTGCCCACTAGAACCCTTAGAAGCCCTCTTCAGGTTAGTTCCGCAGGAGGAGAAATGATGACAGGCTTAGGCTGTCGTGCAATCCTCAACATCGGAAACCATAAATTTCCCGCAGACCTCATAGTATTGGAAACCCAGACCTTGGATGTAATCCCAGGCATGGATTGGTTTATGAAGTTTGAAGGAAACATAGACTGTGCCAGAAAGACGATTTTGCTCACTACTCCGGTGCGGAAGAGGATCAAGTATGTGTCCAGACGTACCCCGACGAAGAATCAGGTGAATTCCCTCACGGGAGTTGTTCAGGAGGATGTGCCGGTAGTGCAAGATTTTCCAAATGTATTTCCGGAGGAATTACCAGGAATGCCACCGGACAGAGATATTGAATTCCTGATTGAGTTATTGCCCGACACAGCCCCAATGTCCAAGAGACCTTATCGGATGCTCTCGAACGATTTGGAAGAGATCAAGAAGCAAATTAATGAACTATTCGAGAAGGGATACATTCGGCCAAGCTTGTCACCTTGGGGAGCCCCAATTCTTTTGGTAGTGAAGAAGGACGGAACCCTGAGAATGGTTGTGGATTATCGTTCATTGAACAACGTGACCATCAAGAACAAGTACCCTTTGCCGATGATTAATGATTTATTTGATCAGCTAGTTGGAGCCAAGGTATTCTCCAAGATCGATCTTCGATCAGGGTATCATCAGTTGAAGATCCGTGAAAAGGATATACCCAAAACAACATTCACCACCAGGTATGGTATGAGTATACTGTCATGTCATTCGGATTGACTAATGCCCCTGCATACTTCATGAATTTGATGAACAAGGTATTTATGGAAAATCTGGACAAGTTTGTCGTGGTGTTCATCGATGATATATTGATTTTCTCCAAGAGCGAGGAAGAGCATAAGGAACATTTGCGTCTAGTTCTAGAGAAACTCCAAAAACATCAGTTGTATGCCAAGTTCAGCAAATGTGACTTTTGGTTGAAGGAAGTCGGATTCCTCAGACATGTTATTTTAGGAGAAGGAATAGCAATCGACCCCACCATGGTTGTATCAGTCACCGATTGGCAGTCACCCACCTCAGCTAAGGAGATCGACAGTTTTCTCGGACTCACAGGATATTATCGGAGATTTATTGAGAATTTCACCAAGATTGCCAAGCCCATGACTGAGCTGTTAAAGAAGGACGCCAAGTACATTTGGACCGAGGATTGTGAAGCCAATTTCCAGGAATTGAAGAAACGTTTGGTTACAGCCCCAGTGCTGATTTTGCCGGACATACACAAGGATTACCAGGTATATTATGACGCTTCTCATCAAGGACTCGGAGGAGTACTCATGCAGGAAGGAAAAGTTGTATCTTATACCTCTAGACAGCTATGACCTCACGAGATGAATTACACCACACATGATTTGGAGTTAATAGCCGTAGTGCATGCACTCAAGACCTGGAGACATTTCCTTATCGGAAACAATTGTGATGTTTACACGTATCATAAGAGCTTGAAGTATATTTTCATGCAGAAAGAGTTGAACCTCAGGCAGAGGAGATGGATAGAGTTAATCAAGTACTATGACATGAGATTGCATTACCACCCAGGAAAGGCTAACGTTGTAGCAGATGCCTTGAGCCGTAAGAGTTATGTGAATACTCTTATAGTGGGAGGAATACCTCAGGAGTTAGTCGATGACCTCAGGGATCTTCTATTTGAGATAGTTCCGAGAGGATATGTTGCAGCCCTGGAAGTTCAGTCCACTTTGGCTGAAAGAATTCGTGAAGCCGAGAAGTCGGACAAGGAAATTGATGAGATAAAGAAAAGGATGAATGAAGGAAAAGCTAAAGGATTCTGTAAGGATGAGTATGGAGCTATATGGTTCGAGGATCGTATTTATGTACCCAATGATCCTGAACTCAGGAAGCTAATTCTTCAGGAGGCTCATGATTCACCGTACTCGATTCACCTCGGTAACACCAAGATGTATCTGGATTTGAAGGAAAGTTTCTAGTGGACAGGTATGAAGAAGGATATTGCCGAGTACGTAGCAGTATGCGATGTTTGCCATCGAGTAAAGGTGGAACATCAGAAGCCAGCAGGGTTACTTCAACCTTTGTCGATTCCCGAGTGGAAATGGGAGAAACATGGAATGGATTTTATCATAGGATTACCCAGGACCCGTTCAGGTTATGATTCCATCTGGGTAGTGGTTGATCACTTGACCAAGGTAGCTCATTTCATTCCCGTGAAGACTACCTATACCAGCATTAAGTTAGCCAAGATATACATGACCAGGATCATATGTCTGCATGGAGTTTCGAGGAGTATCGTGTCAGATAGAGGAACACAATTTACCTCAAAGTTTTGGAATCAGTTGCATGAAACTTTGGGTACGAGGCTGGAGTTCAGTACAACTTTTCATCCGTAGTCAGATGGACAGACCGAAAGAGTCAACCAGATTCTGGAGGACATGTTGAGAGCTTGTGCTCTAGACTATGGGTCTAGCTAGGATAATGATTTGCCATACACAGAGTTCTAGTACAATAACAGCTACCAGACTAGTCTGAAGATGGCTCCTTTCGAAGCTCTATACGGAAGGAGGTGCAGAACACCATTGATGTGGGATGGTGTTGGAGATCAAAAACTTTTCGGTCCCGATCTTATCAAAGACTCCAAAGAGAAGGTCAAGCTGATTTGAGATAGACTCAAGGTAGCTCACTCGAGGCAGAAGATTTATGCCGACAGTAAACGCAAGGAAGTAACAAATGAAGCGGGAGACCGGGCATATCTTCGTGTGTCCCCACTTCATGGAATCAAGAGGTTTGGTGTTAAAGGAAAGTTGGCACCCAGGTTCATTGGCCCCTACAAAATCCTCGACCATCGTGGAGAAGTTGCTTACAAGCTGGAATTGCCGGAAGGATTGTCCGTAGTTCACAATGTCTTCCATGTTTCTCAGTTGAAGAAATGCCATGCCGAGACGGCTGATATTGCATTGAGAGACACAGTGCCCCTAGAGGCCATACAGCTCGACATCGATTTGACTTATGAGGAGAAACCCTTCAGAATTCTCGACACTTCGAGCAGAGTCACCCGCAGCAAGATCATCAAGTTTTGCAAGGTTCTCTGGATTCATCTTAAGGTGGGTAGGTTTGTAACATCCCAAATTTCCCATTTGGAATGTTTTACAATTATAGCTAAGCATCTATGCATATTATTTGAATTGAGTGGCATTTGAAATATTTCAGAGGCTTCTGAGTTTGTTTGAATTTGTAATCAAATTGTCAGTTGAATTTATTTCAAAACAATGCCTAACAAATACTTGACCATAAGTATAAGAGGAGTAAACATGACACTCCAAAAATGTCAGAAGAAAATTATTGCCAAAAAGTTTGAATTCAAATTTGAATTTTATTTGGGTTTTCCAGAAAGTGTTTTTTTTGTTTGAGTTTTGCCGCCGGAAAAATGTCCATGTTGTAGGATTAATTACCCTGAGAATTTTGATATATATATATATATGTCCTATATAAAAATAATATATATTTTTCTATATTTTCTCTTCTCTCTAATTCAAAAAAGGAAAGCCCAGGCGCCAGACAGGTCAACCGACCCAGCCAGTGCCGAGCGTAGCCCACCAGCACCGAGCCGGCCTGCCCCAGCACCCCGTGCCCTATTCCTCTCTGCCTCGGTCGCCCGCTCGGCTCCTCCCCCCTCTCTCTCACCGACGCGCTAGCCCCACCCCTTCTCCTTCCCCCTCATGCACGCAAAGCCGCCCAGAGCACGCCCGACGACGCCGCAGTTTCGATCCTCTCGGGACCGTGATCCCGAGACGCCCCCTTGCCAAAGTTGATGCCCTATATAAACCCCTCAGCCTCCTCTTCCGAACCCCCCAAAAACCCTAGCTAAAGTCCCACCGTAGCCCACACTCACCCAAACCAATCTCGCTGCTGCTGCCGCCGTTCACCACCGCCACCACCGCCGTTGAGTCACCCCATGCCCTTCCCTACTACTCCACCCGAACCCCCTCAACGCCACACACCTCCCTGACACCCTCTCATCGCCCAGGAAGCGCCGGAGCCGTCGCCCCCGAGCTTGACTGCCGCTCGCTGGACCTGCAGCTCACCAGGGAACCGTCGCCGTCGCCTCGATCGCCAATGTCGCCCCCAAGCTCGAGCGAGACCACCCCGACGCTGCCCTCGAGTCGCCGCACCTCCCCGACCACTCCACCTCCCTCCCCGATCGTTGGAGCCGCTGCACCGCCATCACCCGAGTCACCGCCAGCATCTCTGTCGTCACCGCCTTCCGCTGTAAGCTTGAGCTCTCCTCCACCGTTGGATCTCGCATGTACGGTTTAGATTAGATCTACGAATGGTTAGGTTTATTATAAGTAGACCGGTTTAGTTACGTTTTTTTAGTTGGTTTAGTTACTGGTTTTTTTAGATCGGCTGATTGTTTTATTTCTGTTAGCCCGTAGAAGTATTAGTTTATTTAACGCCTAGGCGCTGTTTAGTTTGGCGCGCACACTATTTCGCCCCAATAACACTAGTTTTCTTTTTTTTTGTTTTATTTTCAGTTTCTGGTTTTTAGCAGAATAGTTCTATTTTTGTTTTTGCATTTTTCTTCTAGTTGGTTTAGTGTTTTTACTTGATTTTTTTTGTTAGTTTGCAAATTTCTTGTAGTTTCTGCAGAAAATATGTTTAGCCATGTTTAGATTAATAAAAATAGTTTTAGGTTAGTGTTTCTGCCATAAATTGAGTTAGGATGATTATTTTTTAGTGATTCTTTTTGCTAGTACTTAGTTTAGTCCATGCCTAGCAGTAGGAACTTGTTTGGGTATTTTAGATTTAATTAAAAAATTAGTTTTTAGCCAAAATCAAGCTTTTCTACTTTTTTAGCTAGCTACTGTTTTCCTACTGTTCTAGTTAGTAATTTTTTTTATTTTTTTACGTTATAGTTTATTTTAGATTAGATTCTGTAGCTACACATGATGAACTTTTATTTACAGTAGAATACAATTTTTATTTTATTTTCTTTGCTAGGATTGTTTTAGGCATAATAGGAGTTCTATAATAGCTTTTAATATAATTCTTTTTGCCTCTAGTTTGTATGCTGTTTTCCTTTGTGTTAGTTAGCAAAACCCATGTTTAGGTTTTGTTAAGAAAAGTTTTAGTAGTATAAAACTATTTCTTAGTTGTTGCTTGATGTGGTGAAAACCTTGATTTGCTTTCTCCGAGTTTTTCTTTGGTTTTGGTTTGAGTGCTTGGGTGTTGTACTTCAACTTGCTGTTATGTTATATTGTGCTATACTTATTTGTGCTATTGTTTGACCCGGTAGAATTCCCGGAGTGCAAAGCCTGCTATTATGAGTCGCTAGCTTTTGAAGACCGTCAACTAGGCAAGTCATTTGATCATGTTTTTATAATACCTATGATTTTATTGCATTAGAATTATACCTCCCCACCATGCATGCAGTAGGAGAATTTTGTTAAGTTATGTTCTTGAGTAGTATCATGAGGTAGGATGAACCCTTCTCCACTGATGCCCGGGATGATGTAGCTGATTGCTATGCTTTAGTAGATGGGGTTGGTTGAGTGATTCATAAGGGATATCCGAGAGTCAAGATGATGACAACCCCATGACTTCAAGGTCAAGATGGACTTCAAAATTCACTACTGGGTGGAGGACGGTTGACGGGCACCCTGGAGAAACCAGCGGATGGCCGGGATGCATGGAGAAGCGCCATGACATCTTGCGGAAAGCTTCAGCCAGCCAAGAAGAGACGGATGGATACCCCATTGACCGGAAGCTTACCTGTGCAGCCGCAAGCCATTATGGGCTCTGGCTTGGTCGACCCTAGGCGTGACTCTGGCTGGACGGTGCTACGAGATGTAGAAGAATGGTAGGATTGGATGGGCACCGGCAGTGGCCCAAAGGAACTCTTTGGACGACCCTGTTTCGTTCGTCCCGTCTTCAAACTCTTGGCAGTGTGAAGACTTAAATGAGGGAACGATTCTTGCGGGTAAATTGCACAAACCTCTGTAGAGTGAAGACCTAATCGATCAGCCGTGTCCCCGGTTACGGACAATTTGAGCCTCTAGAACTTGGAGCATTTCGGATATCTCAACACTGAACATAATAAATTAATTTAGGGGGTTCTTTAATAATTGGGAATGAGACATTGGTTGGCGGAACCATCTCAATAACTGCCAACATTTTGTAGTAATTGTAAACAAGTCCTTTGTTGTAGGAAAAAACTGGCTTTTCACAAAACAATGAAACTTAGAGCCCCACAGCCAAATAGCATATAGTGTTAGTAATTTTTATTGTTGTTCTCTCTTCATGACTTGCCGCATATTCCAAAAATGCTGACCTACACGGCTGCAACGTCTTATGTTGTAGAGGAGTTTTCCGATCAAGAGTGAGGCTGCGATCCACGCTTAGCGATTGCCCTATGGAGTCGGATGGACTCGCTATTCATCTATGCTTTCGCAGCTTTACTTCGTTTATTTCTCATGAGTTGGCCTTCGGCCGAATTTATTATCTTGTAATAAAGACTCGATATGAGAATCATGTAATAAATTTAGGTGTGATTGAACTTTGAATCTTTGCATCAATGTATTGTGTGTGCCAGCATGATCTTGGGATGGTACGGCTACACATAGACTTGACAGATTTCGGGTCGGGTCGCTACATAGACCTATTAACAGTCTTTTGCAAAATTAATTTAAGCTATCTGTTACTCAGCTCTACTTGGCCACTAGACTGTGGGTGATATGGAGATGCAATTCTATGATTAACGTCATACTTAGCAAGCATTTTACGGAAATCACCATGAATAAAATGTGAACCACCATCAGTCATTAGGTATCTAGGGACTCAAAACCTCGGAAAAATAACTTCTTTAAGCATCTTAATAGAGGTGTTATGATCAGCACTACTAGTTGGAATAGCTTCTACCCACTTAGTAACGTAATCAACAACAATTAAAATATGTGTATACCCATTAGAGGAAGGAAACGGTCCCATATAATCAAAGCCCCAAACATCAAATGGTTCAATAACAAGAGAATAATTCATAGGCATTTCTTGACGTCTACTAATATTACCAATTCTTTGACATTCATCACAAGACAAGACTAACTTACATGCATCTTTGAAGAGAGTAGGCCAATAAAAACTGGATTAGAATACCTTATGTGCAGTTCTATCTCCAGTGTGGTGTCCTCCATATGCCTCGGAGTGACACTTGCATACGATCAGTTCCCGTTCATGCTCAGGTACAAAACATCTAATAACACCATCTACTCCTTCTTTATCAAGGTGTGGGTCATCCCAGAAGTAATGTCTTAAATCATAGAAAAAGTTTTTCTTTTGCTGGTATGTGAAACTAGGTGGTATGAATCTAGCAACAATGTAATTAGCATAATCAGCATACCACGGAGCAGTTCGAGAAGCATTTATGACAACTAATTGTTTATCAGGAAAGCTATCATCAATAGGTAGTGGGTCATCAAGAACATTCTCCAACCTAGACAAGTTGTCTGCAACGGGGTTCTCATCTCCCTTTCTATCAATAATATGCAAATCAAATTCGTGTAGTAGGAGAACCCATCTAATAAGTTTAGGTTTAGCATCTTTCTTTTCATAAGATATTTAATAGCAGCATGATCAGTGTGAATAGTTACTTTAGAATCGACAATATAAGGTCTGAACTTATCACAAGCAAATACAATGGCTAAACTTTTTTCCAGCGGTAGCATAATTTCTCTGGGCATTGTCTAGAGTTTTACTAGCATATTGCATAACATTTAGTTTATTATCAACTCTTTGTCCTAGAACAACACCTACAGCATAATCACTAGCATCACACATAATCTCAAAGGGTGAATTCCAATCAGGTGGCTGAACAATAGGTGCAGAACTCAAAACTTTCTTAGGTATTTCAAATGCTTCTACACAATCATCATCGAAGCAAAAGTGATATATTTTTATAAGAGATTAGTCAGAGGCCTAGAAATTTTCGAGAAGTCCTTAATGAACCTCCTATAAAAACCGGCATGACCAAGGAAACTTCTTATACCTTTAATGTCCTTGGGACACGACATCTTTTCAATAGCATCAACTTTAGCTTTATCAACTTTAATACCTCTTTCAGAAATTTTAGGCCCCAAGACAATAACTTCATTAACCATAAAATTGCACTTCCCCCAATTCAAGACGAGACTAGTATCTTAACATCTTTGCAAAACTCGATCAAGGTTGCTCAAGCAATCATGAAAAGAAGATCCATAAACGGAGAAATCATCCATGAAAACCTCAACAATCTTTTCACAAAAGTCAGAGAATATAGCCATCATGCATCTTTGAAAGGTAGCAGGTGCATTACATAAACCAAAAGGCATACATCTATAAGAAAAAGTACCGAAAGGGCAAGTAAAAGTGGTCTTTTCTTGTTCCTCTGCTGACACAGGTATTTGAGAGACACCAGAGTAACCATCTAGAAAGCAAAAATGTGTATGTTTGGATAATCTTTCTAGAATTTGATCAATAAAAGGCAAAGGGTAATGATCCTTTTTAGTAGCTTTATTTAATTTGAGGAAATCAATTACCATCCTATAACCTGTAACAATTCTTTGTGGGATCAATTCATCTTTATCATTAGGAATGACAGTAATACCTCCTTTCTTAGGGACACAATGGACATGACTTACCCACTGACTATCAGCAACGGGATAAATTATACCTGCCTCCAGGAGCTTTAGTATTTCCTTTCTGACCACTTCTTTCATCTTAGGATTTAACCGTCGTTCGTGATCAATAACTGGTTTGGCGTCTTTCTTCAATTTTATTTTGTGTTGGCATCGAGTGGGACTAATGCCCTTAAGATCATCAAGAGTATATCCAATAGCAGCACAGTGCTTCTTCAGAGTTTTCAATAATCTCTCCTCTTCTTGCTCTGAAACGTAAGCATTAATAATAACATGATATCTTCTTTATATAAGGAATAAGGTATTGCATAGCACTAGCACCCATATCACATAAGCCATGATAACAATGATCTCTTATTTTAATATAAATTACAGGCATGCCTACAGCAGGTCTATGTTTATTCTTAGTATCGGGTTTAGCAATTCTAGCAGCTTCATAACAGAAGTAAATAACATGCCCATCAATATTATCAGCCAAGAGATCTTTAACCATAGCAATACTAGGTTCAACTTAAATTTTATCAGGTGGTGTAGGTGTTCTAGTATTACTCTTACGAACCACAGTTGAAGCTTTAGCATGATCCTTTATCCCAACAGGGAAAGGTGGTTTCTCAACATAAGTAGTAAGAACAATAGGATCACTATAAGTGACAGTATTTTCTTCAACTTTAATAGGTGCAACTACTTTTACTTCAGTGGGGGGATTATATTTAAACCACTTCTCCTTAGGGAAGTCAACATGAGTAGAAAATGATTCACAGAAAGAAGCTACAATCTCAGATTCAAGTCCATATTTAGTGCTCAATTCATGAAAAGCATCGGTATTTATAAAAGATTTAACACAATCAAACTTAGGTGTCATACCTCACTCCTTACCTTCGTTGAGATCCCAATCTTCAGAGTTGCATTTAATTCTTTCCAATAAATCCCATTTGAATTCAATAGTCTTCATCATAAAAGAACCAGTACGAGAAGTATCGAGCATGGAGCGATTGTTGAGAGAAAGCCGAGCATAAATTTTTTGAATAATCATTTCTCTTGAGAGATCATGATTGGGGCATGAATATAACATTGACTTAAGTCTCCCCCAAGATTGAGCAATGCTTTCTCCTTCGCGAGGCCAAAAATTATATATATAATCACGATCACGATGAACAAGATGCATAGGATAAAACTTCTGATGAAATTCCAATTTCAACCGGTTGTAGTTCCATGATCCCATATCATCACATAGCCTATACCATGTCACTGCCTCTCCCTTCAAAGATAAAGGGAAGACCTTCTTCTTGATAACATCGTCGGGCATACCTGCAATCTTAAATAATCCACAAACTACATCCACATAGATTAGGTGTAAATCGGGATGCAATGTTCCATCTCCTGTAAAGGGATTAACTAGTAGTTTCTCTATCATACTCGAAGGAATTTCAAATTAAACATTTTTAGTAGGTTCAGTAGGTTGAGCAGAAACTCTTTTCTCTACTGGTCGGGGTGAAGATACCCCGAAGAAGCCCCTCAATGGATTATGTTCCATTGTAACAAGTGACAGTAAATTTCAGCACACCATATACATTTTTCCTTACCAATTTCCACTTACCAAAGGCGCTTCACTCCCCGGCAATGGCGCCAGAAAAGAGTCTTTATGACCCACAAGTGTAGGGGATCTATTGTAGTCTTTTCGATAAGTAAGAGTGTTGAACCCAATGAGGAGCAGAAGGAAATGACAAGCAATTTTCAGTAAGGTATTCTCTGCAAGCACTGAAATTATCGGTAACAGATAGGTTTGTGATAAGGTAATTCGTAACGGGTAACAAGTAACAAAAGTAAATAAGGTGCAGTAAGGTGGCCCAATCCTTTTTATAGCAAAGGACAAGCCTGAACGAGTTCTTATATAGAGAAAAGCGCTCCTGAGGACACATGGGAATTATCGTCAAGCTAGTTTTCATCACGCTCATATGATTCTCGTTCGTTACTTTGATAATTTGATATGTGGTGGACCGGTGCTTGGGTACTTCCCTTTCTTGGACAAGCATCCCACTTATGATTAACCCCTATTGCAAGCATCCGCAACTACAAAAGAAGTATTAAGGTAAACCAAAGCATAGCATGAAACATATGGATCCAAATCAGCCCCTTGTGAAGCAACGCATAAACTATGGTTTAAGCTTAGGTCACTCTAGCAACCCAACATCTACTTATTACTTCCCAATGCCTTCCTCTAGGCCCAAACAATGGTGAAGTGTCATGTAGTCGACATTCACATAACACCACTAGAGGAAAGACAACATACATCTCATCAAAATATCGAACGAATACCAAATTCACATGACTACTTATAGCAAGACTTCTTCCATGTCCTAATGAACAAATGTAACTACTCACAAATCATATTCATGCTCATAATCAGAGGGGTATTAATATGCATTAAGGATATGAACAGGTGATCTTCCACCGAATAAACCAAGTAGCATCAAGTACAAGGAGTAGGGGTAATCAACACTACTAGTGACCCACAGGTACCAATCTAAGGTTTTGAGACAAAGATTGGATACAAGAGATGAACTACGGTTTGAGAGGAGATGGTGCTGGTGAATATGTTGATGGAGACTGACCCCCTCCCGATGAGATGGTCATGACGATGGTGATGATTTCCCCCTCCTGGAGGGATCTTTCCCCGGCAGAACAGCTCCGCCGGAGCCCTAGATTGGTTCCGCCAAGGTTCCGCCTCATGGCGGCGGTGTTTCGTTCCGAAAGCTTGCTTATGATTTTTTCAAGGTTAAAAGACTTCATATAGCAGAAGATGGTCACCAGAGGGCTGCCAGGGGGTGTGGCACGCCGATCCGCATGTAGTAGGGAGCTTTCGCATGTCATCCCAAGATTACGCCTGACGCACGATAAGTCCATGATACATCATTCCAGGTACAATAATATTCATCAAATACATGTGTATAAGATTGCATTATTGATGAATACAATTATCTGGCATATCCCTAAGGCTATACAGATGGCAGCGGAAGTCTATTTAAATGGCAGCGGAAGTCTTGGTTTGGCAGCGTCTCATCTAGGCTGGGCTCCATAACTCATAGGACTAGCAGTATTACGGCCTAGCACGACGTAACAAGCAAACAATTCGGGCACGACCTACAAAATTGGCATGACACGCCAGGTCAGTACATTGAATGTACATGCAAGACAACCAAATACATAGCATCCAAACAAACAGATGACAAAGCAAGAACCAAGCATATCAAACAGTCTACTTCAACACAACTTCTAAGCATGGCATTATATTAACTAGAATCATAAATCAAATTAAGCATGAATAACAGCACATCATCTACTAGCCTGGAATATCAAACTTACTTCTAGCAAAGCAACAACAAAGCATAGCATATCAAAACACGGCATGGCATCAGGAAACTATGCTAAAAATAAACTACCAGTTACCTCCCATGAAGACATGTTGTATTAACCTTATGCAACAATCACTTACTCTGCCATGGCTCCTGAGAGCACAAGCATGACTTACCGAGGCCTCTTCTCGGAGTCATATCAACACATCATCATGACTTATGAAGATTATCTCATGGTCCAAGTCATAACATGATTTATCACATATTAGTTATCATGCAAGTTATTAGCAGGTTTAGCCTCCATTTTGACCGAGACCTGATAGTGTGACCTACTACAAACTTGTGCCAAGAACCGAGGATGCGGCTATCGATAGATTGAATACACTCTATAGAGGTAGCGCACTTTACCCACACTATGGAACACCTGGCCTCGCATTCCCATTCGGGTGGACCAAAGCATTCTGACGAAACCCTCCCTTTGTCATGCACCCTCCCCGGTCACTCCAACCAACTCCCCCTCAGGGCTAGGTCTTGGGTGGCCCCGTGTCTACCAAAGACACCAACGATCATCGTCGTGGCAAAACGGTCTCAAACGGGGACAAGGTATACCATAAAAACAAAAATGAGCACACAAGGTTATGTCCACCTACCTGATCAGGGTAGCGCATGCCCATAACCTCCTCTCGCGGGAGGCACCGGTGAGAGCCACGACAAAGGACCGAATCAAGACCTTCCCATAAGGTAAATGTGGTTGCACTTGAGAAAGCTTGATTTGGGTGGCACTATCATATCCTAGTGATGACGGAGGAGGTTTGTTATTAAGTCATATTATTAACTTCTCCATCATCAATCATCATGCAAGCAGTATTAACATGAATGCAACAACTAACATGCAACATACCAATGCAGTAACAAAACATCAAGCATTTCAAAAGAACAATGATAGCATGCGAACATGGCAATCCCAAGTATGAGCAAACTTACCAGTGCAACATAATTATCATAACATCGATACTACTCACATGAAACTAAACTAGACAGAGGCATGATATTATTAGTAACAACATCAAACTAGCACGTCAACTTACTTTACGAAAACATAATCATGCAAGACATATAACAAAAACATATAGCACGACTAAAATAACAACAGAAGGAATAGACGGGAAACTACTACAACTAAACACACACACACGAGGTGTAAGCAAAGTCAACATGCAAGTTCGGGGCTCATGATAAGAGGTTGACTTGCCTAGGCTCGAGAAATACTCTGGGAAAAAGTCTGAATCGATCGCGGAAAGATTTGCTAGAAACAGTTCTCTCTCGGAGGGGGCTGTTTACATACAATGACAAAATGGTCATTTTCAGAATGTGCAAACATGGTGAAAATGATTCCATCAGAACGGGCTCGGTGAAACGATGACGTGGGCTTTGGAATCACCTGATTTGGAGCTATAGTTGAAAAGATACGGACGTTTAAAGCTCAGGAACTAGTCTGTAAAAATATTTCTACAAGCATGTCTCTGGCGGTTTAAACAGAAAGCGTCTTTTCCGAAAATACATTTTTGGTTGGAGAAAACGGCTCGTGGAGGGGCGCCGCCACTTATCCGACTTATCGCTTGACCAGTCAACGCGACAGCAGCGGGGCCGGGTGCCTGGGTCGCTGCCATGTGGGGCCGGGGAAAAAGCGCAGGGCCCGCCTGGCCAGGTCAACTCTCCCTCTTCCTCCCGCTTGGGGTGCAACGATCCGAGGGCGACGGCCGCCTCGACGGCCATCGCCAGCGACTCTGGCCACCGCTCGGGGCGGGCGATCTACCGAAATGCTCAGGAGAGAGTGGCGCATCCGATGGTGGCCTTCGTTGCCAGCGAGGAGGATGGGGATAGGAGCAGCAGGGCTCGTGGTGGAGGTGGGCTTCTGCCAACGCCAAACTGGGTGCTCCGGTGGGGGAGAGGATGGGCCGAGGCTACGGGAAGGCTCACCAGACCCTGGGGAGGGCAGTGGTGGTGAGGGAACGGAGAGAGGGGCGCGACATCGCCGGAATCAGGCGAGACCCGAGGCGGCGGCCATGGGGATGGTGGTGATCGGAGAGCGACTCCGGGGACGAGTGGGTTGCTCGGGGAGGCTTGAGGACTGCGAGTGAGCTCGGGACGGGCTTAAATAGACGTGGGGAAGAGATCTAGAGGAAGGGCGAGGCGCCACGCGGCGTGGCTACGTGTCCGTGCACCGGCGATGCACACGCGCGTCCAAGGGTCACTGGGAGGGCCGGCAAGGTGACGAGGAGGACGCGGACGAGCGCCAGAGGGTCACAGAGTCGAGCAACGCTCAGAGATGAGAGGAGGAAGGAGAAAGAGGAGGAAACGACGGTGCACATGGGAGCGCACTATGTTCGGTGACGGCAACGGCTCAACGAGGACGCAAACAAAGCGGCAAATGGGTCAAGACGCACGGCGACGATGAGGCTGAGCTGGTTGACAAGCTTGGATGAGCCAGAACCAGCCGGAGTGGTGCTGCTGCCGCCAACAGTGGCAAGACCATCGTTTTGGCTTGCTACTCGCGTGGTCACCATCGACATTGCACGCTCTGGTCGTCAACTAAGTGCCAAACCTTGTCAGCGGAGAAGTCCTTCCAAAGCTCATTAAAACTGAGGGGATGGAACGAGCAAAGGTGTAGCGAGCAGAGAGAACCAAGCTCGACAAGTTTGTTGTTGCAAACTTGGCCACATCTTGGTGATCAAACTAGAGGGGTTAAGGACAAAGAGTGATTTCTAGGAGGTTTAGGGTAGCAAGGACTATGGTCCTGGGAAGTGGGAAAGGATTCGGGCAAGTATTTAACATAGATGCAGTGCAACTGTCAAATATGGCCCTGAAAACAAATGAGGAAGGATCACTCACTAGGAGTGTTGGATTTGGCTCCCACTTGGCAATTCCTCATGATTTGGTCATATTTAGATGGTGCAAAAAGATCATTCCAAATGGGCTTGCCAAATTGGTACTTTCTAAACAAGCATCACTTTTGACTAGAAACTTGAGAAAATTCTAGGAAAATATTGGCTACATGAAATGAGCCAATCTCTTGGGTAGGTGGGTTATAAGGATAGGACAAGGATTGGGTATATTTTCATCCATAATGGAGCAAGATAAGATATGCGTGCTTCACAAACTGAAAATTTGGATAGAAAGAAAGAATTGCTCCTGTGCTCACATAGCTCAACGAAATGAGCTGGATTTGGGTGGAGGCTAATGATTTGAGATACTTTAGAGGATGGCAAAGTTTCATCCCATTTGGGAACTCTATGAAGGTACTTCCTTCACAAAGTTGCATTCTGGTCATAAACTTTGAAAAATTGAAAAGGGAGCTTGGATGAATGGATTGAGCTCATATTTGGTATCCATGGGTGATTTATCAATATTAATCACCCTGCCAATTTGCAGCTCAAATGGAATTAGGAATAAAGCACTTCCTTTGCAAAATTTCAGAGAAGTCAGAAACTTGCATTGGATCATGTGCCCAAATTTTGATATGTGGAACATGAGATGATGATAGAACTAGTGATTATATAGCAAGGACAAGCTCCAAAATTTATGTGGGATTTTTCTCTGCTATAAAAATAATAGTTCCTTTAGAAAATGGCAGAAATGCAATATTGGCATTAAATAGGAAAAGGCAATTTTCCTTATTCAATTATGGCCAATATAATTGCCAGAGGTTGGATTAGGCATAATTATCAAGTCCACAAATTCACAGGAATTTAGGAGATGGCTAGCTATGCCTTTGGATTTTATTCCTTGGAAAGGCAAGAAGAGGAATAAATCATAATTCAAAAATATTGCATGGGACTTGGCAATATTTTCGCATGTCCAAGTTTGAGAAGGATAGGAGGATCTCTGGGAACAGATGGGATGATCAATGGATCAAGGAAATTGATAGATCCTTTGTAATCACAAAGGTCATGATCAAATTCCAAAAAAATCGAATTAGGGTTTGAGAGGGTTTGAGTTGATGCAAATGAGGTCTTGCCCACTAACAAAGACATGAGCAAGGTTTAGAAAGGTTGGAAATGGCAAGAATCTCATAGTCATCTAAAAAACTCAGGAGAAAGATTTTGAAAATGAGTGCCAGGAAGGATTAACAGCTCAAAAATTGATAACCCAATTTTGGGGTTGTTACAAACCTTCCCCCCTTAAAAAGAATCTCGTTCTCGTGATTCCTAGGGTTACAACACCAAAGAAAAGATAGACACTCCGGGAAAAAACCTCTGGATTAATTCTTAACCCTTTGGTCAGATTTGAACGAGTTGGGCACCGATAATTGGTACACCTAGGGAGAGATATGAGCAAACATGGTTATATCCACGGCCAGGGGCACTCGAGATCAAACTCTCGAAAAATTTCTAGACGTACCCTAGTGAACAGTGGTTTCTCCTGCTGACACGTGGATCTAGGGCCCACTGGCAGCCTCCTTCTTCTACCTTCGGCTAGCTACTTTTCCTGTGCTGCTGCTTCACGTGCGGCTTGGCACAGCATGCATCTAGCTCCTAGGGTGATGAGGACCCTAGTGTCGTAGTGCGCGGCGTGCACGGTGCCGGTGCAGTGAGCACTCAAGTCGCGGGCCAGCACCTTGTCGGCACTGCTCGCAGATTCGCCTCCTAGATGCAGGTGATCAGGCGACAAGCGAGTTTCCTGGACTCCGCTCACTGTACACCGGGGTTGGGCTATAAAAACGGCAGCGCAGCTCACTTCCAACACACAAACCCAATGCCGCTCTACTATCTCTTTGGTTTGGGCGAGATCGAGCCGAGCTCCTTCGGTGAGGAGGTGTCCTTGGTGGCGTTACGGTTGTTCCTAGCTGCTCTGCTGGGCACGTTGATTGGCTTGTCGTTCCTTCTGGTGATACTCATCAGGAACGAGCGGGCTCGAGACAACGCGCGGCTGGGTGCGGTGGCTCAAGGTGCGGGAGAAGATCGAGCACGGGGTGGTCCTCCGCCACGCTTGATTCTCTATCACTTAGCACTGCCGGAGTAATCGCATGCTGAGGTGGAGTGGTGATGGCGACTAGCTGCGCCAAGCAAGGCAGTGATGGTGGTGGATGATGGGTTTGGATGCGGGTGAGGTGGCTATGCCAGCTTAGGAATCAAACTAGGGCACAAGAAAAATTTCACGGATTGCTCCAAGAAATGTAGGTGTCGAGGTAGAATCAGAGTTGAAATCTGTATCGGGGAGTTGTACTGGATCGAGAGGAATAAAGCTGGCAACATTTCTCCGGAAACACGATTGGTTAACGAAAAAGAACTAGGGACGAGAAATGGCCATATGGAAATGCCTCTTTGAGGCTCTGGGTTTAAAAATCTGGCACACGGGGTATGCACAGATAGAGAGGGATATGTGACTTTGCTTTTCCCCGAGTACTACCCTAAATGTACTCGTGGGTGAACCGGGTATGCATGCAGGATGCAGTAAAATCTAAACAAACAGAGAGATGCAATAAACATGCAACACAAAACACACCAGACAAATCATACTAAGGTGTTTTCATGCTAGTGGGTATATGTACTACTGGAATACATATACCTACACCAGCGCGCATTTTATTAAAGACTCGGGACGAGTCAATGTTGTTTGTAGTGTATGTGATCTACTGATTAAAATCTTGTTAACAACACAGTGCCAACCCTGTCAAACATTTCTGCTTGATAGAGATACAGGCAAAAACAAAGGCACAAACAAAAGCAAGCAAGCATACATAGAACACAGTATACTGATTACAACAGGACCAGCAGACAACAAGACACGAATGCACTATGCGCTAAACGAAACTACTCGCTCCGGGATACATGGTTCTATCCTCATATCAAAGATGAACCAACAGACCTATCGAGTAGCAGAAACCACTGACTGCGTGACTGAGGTCATGCAGAAGACCGGCCTTGCTGGGGCTCTCCTGGAGGATGAAGACTGAGCCAATCTCCATCTTCCTCGTCCGACACTTCTATGGGTTGGGGCTCTACTGCTGGAGGTGTGGCTAAAATCATTCCTAGCAAATGCTGCCAGTGGATCCGTAAAAGAGCCTTGTTGAGGGTGTCGATGTTTGGCTTGGGCCATAGCACAGGCTGAGAGGATAGCACTGGTTCGGGTGGCATTGGGAAAATGACTTCAAATGCGAATTTACGAGCCTAACGGTAAGTTTCCTTGATGACTCGTACCACATCCTTGTCCATGGTTCTAAACTCGGCAAGCATCTTTGAAATCATCATCCCCTGGGCAGTGATGTATTGCAACAGGCGAGTGATTGCGGGGTCATCTCCTTGGATAGTCGGAGAAGGCTGCATGCCTGCTTTTTCCACAATGGGGAAAAAACAGAACTCCCACCTTGTTGCTACATGCAGGAACCTGGTCCGGAGGTGTAGGATAGCATCCACAGCAGCGGCCTGAATGGCTAAATCAGTGGTAGGCATGGCTTTACCCTATAAAACCAAAGGCTGGCCATCTACTGTGGGACCTAGGCTGATGTGCACTCTTGCATCAAAGCAATGAAGGTGAGGGACGGGTGAGGATTGGAAGACCAGGTAATCGGGGCTAGCCTTACAGCCAAAGGCTTTGATGAGCATCTCGACAAGAAGGGGTGGAAAGCCAGTGTGGTTGACAGCACAGGGGCGGGTGTAAAACTTGGGATCTGGTAAGGTGCGAGCCATGGTTGCGGAGCTACTAGCTAAGCTTTTCTACAGGGACATGGCTGACTGAGGGGTGAGTGATAGCGGAAAAGGGGGTTTTATAGGCAGCTACGCGGGATAGGCCCGCATGGTGTGGCCCCTTTCCATTAATGGCGAAGGGTGCGGCCGACCAGAAAGGATAGGATTGCTTCACGCTCCACGTATAACTAGGCGGGGACAGCGGGGTGAGGACGTGTCGGTCCCGACTGCACCACCTATTTATTAACAGTGGCCAGGCCGGACGCCAAGGATGGGTCAAATCCCTTAGGGTCATTATGGGTTGATGGTCGCGGTGATCTAATGCTAGGATAATCTATGCCAGCCTGGCTGCTCTGATACCATCTCCCGTGGCACCCTGATCCGCATGGAGCAGGGAGCCTTCACACGTCAGCCCAGGATTACGCCTGACGCACGACAGGTCCATGATACATCATTCTAGGTACAATAATATTCATCAAATACATGTGTATAAGATTACATTATTGATAAATACAATTATCTGGCATAGCCCTAAGGCTATATGGATGGCAGCATAAGTCTATTTAAATGGTTGCGGAAGTCTTGGTTTGGCAGTGTCTCATCTAGGCTAGGCTCCATAACTCACAGGACTGGCAAGATTACAGCCTAGCACGACGTAACAAGCGAACAATTCGGGCACGACCTACAAAACTGGCATGACACGCCAGGTTAGTACATTGAATGTACTTGCCAGAGAACCAAATACATAGCATCTAAACAAACAGATGATAAAGCAAGAACTAAGCATATGCAACAGTCTACTTCAACACAACTTCTAAGCATGTCATGATATTAACTAGAATCATAAATCAAACTAAGCATGAATAACAACACAACATCTACTAGCATGACATATCAAACTTACTTCTAGCAAAGCAACAACAAAGCATAGCATATCAAAACATGGCATGGCATCAGGAAACTATGCTGAAAATAAACTACCAGTTACCTCCCGTGAAGACATGTTGTACTAACCTTATGCAACAATCACTTACTCTGCCACGGCTCCTCGGAGCACAAGCATGACTTACCGCGACCTCTTCTCGGAGTCATATCAACACATCATCGTGACTTCTCACGATTATCTCATGGTCCAAGTCATCACATGATTTATTACATCTTAGTTATCACGCAAGTTATTAGTAGGTTTAGCCTCCATTTCGACCGAGACCTGATAGTGTGACCTACTATGAACTTATGCCCATGACCGAGGATGCGACTATCGATAGATTGAATACACTCTGTAGAGGTAGTGCACTTTACCCACACTACAGAATACCTGGCCTCGCATTCCCATTCGGGTGGACGAAAGCATTCCGACGAAACTCTCCCTTTATCATGCACCCTCCCCAGCCACTCCGACCAACTCCCCCTCAGGGCTAGGTCTTGTATGGCCCTGTGTCTACCAAAGACACCAACGGCCACCGTCATGGCAAAATGGTTCCAAACGGGGACAAGGTATACCATAAAAACAAAAATGAGCACACAAGGTTATGTCCGCCTACCTGATCAGGGTAGCACGTGCCCATAACCTTCCCTGGCGGGAGGCACCGGTGAGAGCCATGACAAAGGACCGAATCAAGACCTTCCCATAACGTAAATGTGGTTGCACTGGAGAAAGCTCAATATGGGTGGCACTATGATATCCCAGTGATGACGGAGGAGGTTTGTTATTAAGTCATATTATTAACTTCTCCATCATCAATCATCATGCGAGCAGTATTAACATGAATGCAACAACAAACATGCAACATACCGGTGCAGTAACAAAACATCAAGCATTTCAAAAGAACAATGATAGCAAGCGAAACATGGCAATCCCAAGTACGAGCAAACTTATCAGTGCAATAGAATTATCATAACATCGATACTACTCACATGAAACTAAACTAGATAGAGGCATGATATTATCAGTAACAACATCAAACTAGCATGTCAACTTATTTTACAAAAACATAAGCATGCAAGATAGATAACAAAAACATATAGCACGACTAAAATAACAACAGATGGAACAGATGGGAAACTACTGTAACTAAACACACACACGAGGTGCAAGAAAAGTCAACATGCAAGTTCAGGGCTCATGATAAGAGGTTGGCTTGACTGGGGTCGAGAAATACTCCGGGAAAAAGTGTGGAACAATCGCGAAAAGATTTGCCGGAAACAGTTCTCTCTTGGAGGGGGCTGTTTACGGACAACGGCAAAATGGTCATTTTCAGAGTGTGAAAACATGGTGAAAATGATTCCATCAGAACGGGCTCGGCAAAACGAAGACGTGGGCTTTGGAATCACCTGATTTGGAGCTACGGTTGAAAAGATACGGACGTTTAAAGCTTAGGGACTAGTATGTAAAAATATTTCTACAAACAGGTCCCTAGCGGTTTAAACCGAAAGCGTCTTTTCCGAAAATACATTTTCGGTTGGAGAAAACGGCTCGCGGCAGGGCGCCGCCACTTATCTGACATGGTGCTTGACTTGTCAACGCGGCAGCAGCGGGGTCGGGTGCCTGGGTCACTGCCATGTGGGGCCAGGGAAAAAGCGTGGGGCCCGCCTGGTCAGGTCAAATCCTCCCTCTTCCTCCCACTCGGGGCACGACGAGCCAAGGGCGACGGCTGCCTCGATGGCTGTCAGTGTCAAAACCGGCGGATCTCGGGTAGGGGGTCCCAAACTGTGCGTCTAAGGCTAATGGTAACAGGAGGCTGGGGACACGATGTTTACCCAGGTTCGGGCCCTCTCGATGGAGGTAATACCCTACTTCCTGCTTGATTGATCTTGATGATATGAGTATTACAAGAGTCGATCTACCACGAGATCAGAGAGGTTAAACCCTAGAAGCTAGCCTATGGTATGATTGTTGTTCTGTCCTATGGACTAAACCCTCCGGTTTATGTAGACACCGGAGGGGGCTAGGGTTACACAGAGTCGGTTTACAGAGGAGGAGATCTACATCCGAATCGCCAAGCTTGCCTTCCACGCCAAGGAGAGTCCCAAACAGACACGGGACAAAGTTTTCTATCTTGTATCTTCATAGTCCAACAGTTCGGCCAAAGTATATAGTCCGGCTGTCCGGATACCCCCTTATCTAGGACTCCCTCAGTAGCCCCTGAACCAGGCTTCAATGACGATGAGTCCGGCGCGTAGATTGTCTTCGACATTGCGAGGTGGGTTCCATCTCTGAATACTCCAATATAAATTCCGAACACAAGGACCGTGTCCGGCTCTGCAAGATAAACTCCATATACCATCGTAGAGAGAATAATAATCCACGAATCTAATCTGCTAACAATTCTTCGGAAAGTGTTATCACGCCATGGTCCGGTTTTTATTCGAACCGTTTTTATAACTTGCTACTGCACATACCACGAGGCGGTTTCCTCGGCACGCCCTGTCAGAATAGAGATCGTGTCCCCCTTACTACGGGATTCTCATCAATACAGGTATGGGTAATCCAACTGTGCCTGTTGGCATGAACTCGTGTTTTCAGGCAAGTCTCGAACGACCACGTTCAGGGATGCTTGATATTCTTCCCCCTTTATAAAGGAGTCGAGGCCTATCCCTCTATCTCCGCGCTCGCACATCTCGCACCCTGAGTTCCAACACCCAAAGCTCGAGCTTAAGCACCTCGGATCTTCGATCATGTCCGGATCTGACCATTAAGGCCCATGGATGGCTTCCTCTGTCAAAGAGGAGGATATTGCGAAGCTCAGGGAGGCTGGGTATTTGACCGCCGATGTCAAGCATAGGATTCCTGCTCCCGAACAGGTTATCCCCACTCCCAAGATGAACGAGAGCGTCGTATTTGTCTCCCACTTCCTCTGGGGCTTAGGTCTTACTCTTGATCCCTTCATGAGGGGGCTCATGTTTTACTACGGGATAGATTTCCACGATCTAGCTCCGGATTCCATCCTCCACGTCTCGTCATTTATCATTGTGTGTGAAGCCTTCCTCCACATCTCGTCATTTATCGTTGTGTGTGAAGCCTTCCTCCACATCACCCCCACTTCGGATTATGGCACAAGACTTTCAATGTGAAGTCGAATATGATTGAGGGGCGGCACGCAGAGTGCGGAGGCGCCATAATAAGTAGGAATGTCGGAGCCCCATGGCCCGAAGGCTCCTTCCTAGAGGTATCTGATTTATGGCAACGGAGGTGGTTCTATGTCACAGCACCTCGAGGCTCAAAGTGGGCGGCCACGCCCGCCTTCCGCTCGGGCCCTCCACCTCAAGTGGCATCATGGGCCAATGTGGGACTAAACTGGGGGCCTGCGAACGATATACCAATGCTACAAAGCCGCATTCGGGAGATCCTCGAGAGGGACATTAGTCTTGTCAAAATAATCCAAGTAATGCTAGTTCGGCGGATTCTGCCGTGCAAACGTCGGCCTCTCCGTATGTGGGAATTTAATCCAGAAGGTCCGCGAACCATTCAGCATTTCTTCGGCATGACACCTGAAGGGATGTATAAGTTGTTCTTCGGACCACAAACAAAGTGTCCGGACACCATCGAGCATGCGGGCCTGAGCTGCAATCGCCTCGATACCCAAGTAAGTAACCCTATAACTGAACACCCTGCTTATATTTGTCATAGCATTGTTCTGAATGCTGTCCGCAACCAGGATTGGCTTAGTAAGGCGGAGAGGATCAGGTCTCCGGCCCCTCTTCCCGAAGGTTCGCCTAGCCCGGCAATGGCCAAGATTCTTAAACGGACACTAAGTCAGGTGCCACCGGAGAAAGCTGAAGGGAAGAGTGGGGAGGCCAAGAGTGGGCGTCACACATTGCGCATCCGAACTGGGGGAATTAGCGCCTCTATGAAGGAGCAAAATTGGGGGGGGGGGCGAATCTGAGGTTTCCTCCCCCCGCGGGAAGAAGAGGGCCGCCTCCGAAGATTTGGAGACGGGGGCGCCTAAACAAGGGAAGGGAACTTCGCCAAAGGGCCCTGCCCTGAAGGGCGTCCTCACCGCACAGTGCCCGCAAACGGGCCAGCCCTCCACCGAGCTGTAAGTTTAATTAAACAAGGAAGTTATTGCTTTTTCCTCTAAGAGTAATAACCGAGACCTGTTTTTTGTAGTCCGGCCAGCTGTTCATCTCAACAGGGCTCGTCCTCGGGGGATCTTCTTCCGGAGATGATGGAGAGTGAAACCCCACCTGCCTCTTCGTCCCGTGAAGCGGGCGACCCTGAGGTATCGTCATGGAGGAGTTCGGATCCAATGGGGCCGGAAGCTAACACTTCGGCCGCCCCGAGCCCAATGCGTTCGGCTCCCGTGGCGGACAATGAAAAGGGTCTGGGAGAGTCCGGTGTCTAGCCGAACACGCTGACGGGCCTCCTAGAGTCAGCTGCTCTATTGGAGGACCATCGTACACTAATGGGTATGGTGTTGGAGAAAATCTCCTCCGCCACAAGTGGTTTGAACGAAGCTTTCAGGAGCCTGCTCAAAGGCTTTGAGGTAAGCTGCAAAAATATGTAGTTTTTATTTGTACCGCACGCGATACATGTGCTCTGTATAGAGAGTAGCCCCTGAGACTGTGGATGCCATCTCATGGCGGCAGATGGAGGATCACTCGCCCAGACGATGATCACACGTGTATTGATGTGCAGGTTGCTAAGGGTTCGGCACTAGACCAGGCCGCTGAATGTGCCGAATTGAGGCGGCAGATTGACGTGGTGGAGGCCGACGTCATGCTTGTGAACAAGCGGTTCGAGGAGTCACAGAGTATGCTTTCCTATATCCACATCTATTTTTTGGGAAATTACAAGAAGGTTGTAATATTAATGTGATGTGATGTAGTTGCAGGCGGAGCTGCTGCTGTTGAGGCCCTGAGGGCGGAGCTTGCCCTAGCAAAGGAACAAGCCCGGATTAGCAATGCGGCCGCTCTAAAGACAGCCGAAGAATTGAAAGCCGAACAGGCCGCTCGCCTCCGAAGCGAGGAGATGACAGCCGAGATGGCTATGGAGCTCAGGGACGCCGCCGGCCGGTATGAGCTTCTTGAAAAGGAGAACCAGACAAAGGCGTCCGACCTAAAGAAGGCGCTGGGTTCGGCTAAGGAGACACGCTCTCAGATTTGAGACGCACGGGAGGAACTTCGACAAGCCGGAGAAATCGTGGTCGGAAATCCTTATTTGTTGCAGATGAAGTTTTAGATCCAAAGTATGCTCCGTTGGATAACCTATGGAGCGCCGTAGATGAGTATGCGGACTTGGCGAAGAGTGCGGCTGATGCGACCAAGTCATTCAAGGATCATGAAGATAACAAAATGGAGAGGCTGTTCTGGTCGCAATTTAGTGCTCCAGCGCGCTCCTTACCCTTCAGTGAGACGATGGCCGCCATAGCCGAGCTCCATAGGTTGTCCGGCCTTGCAATGAGGTCTGTAATAGACCATCTGTGGCCGAAGGAGCCGAACCGGACAATTACTTTGGTTTGGTGCAACGATTATTTGGCGCCAGAGCGCAGATCGATGCCATGAAGAGATCGGCATGCATAGAGGGTGCGCAGATGGATTTTTCCCGTGTGAAAACATATTGGGCAGATATGGAGGCCACCCGCATTGCAACCCAGGGTCCGGCAGGAAGCCAAGACCCAGCCAAGCACTATTTTGAGCAGGTCATAGAAGGTGCTCGTAGAATAGAGGCCCAATGCTCCAAGAATGTCATGTTTGAGTGACTATTCTATTAATTGTAAACAATTATGTGTTTGATTATAGAGGCTGCTTTTATTATACTTTACTGAAAGTATTATAATGTCTCTTGTGCGGATGTTTATTTATGCATATAACGTGAAAGTTAGCAGTCTTTGGCTTCAGCCCCCACGCATATAATGCGGGGTGTTCGAGAAAATATGCATGAACACACTTGATCCAACGTCTTGGTCCGTTAAGGAGGTGATCGCACGTCGAACCAGGCAACCGGACTATATAGTTGTAACACTTTTCACTTAGCCGTAGGAGTTTGAAAGGTGGGGCTACTATGTAGCCCCTGGTACTTCCGTGAGCATCTGGATACGGTGCGCGTACTTGACCGGTAGACCAGTCCTTCGTTAATGCGGAGGAATCCTATAGATTCCGATGAGTCCTCGAGTGGTTGACCAGTCTCTCGTTGTATCATGACAGTCACTTTTCGGCTTTCTCTACTGAGGTGCTCATCCGGAATAACCAGGGCACAATCGCAGTAGTTCTCCTTTGGCCGCCTTAGCCGATAGAACAGAATGTAAGGCAGCAAACCCAGGAGCCGGGCTAACCCAACATTTGACCAAAGACATGATTCGGAGCTGATGCATATAAGGCCAAACTCGTGACGCCGAACACTCCCGAAGGTATTCAAACTTTATAACATATATTGGGGTGAATTACGCCCTTGACCCTGTGATTCCAGGGACGCGCATTTATCTGTCATGGCAAAAAGCCTAAAACGCCAGTGTCCCTTATAGGTTTATGAAATACCCATGGGATGTTGAGCAACAAGAAACAGTAAAGAAGGTTTACGCGGGGGCTTAATCTAAAGAGAAACATGTGGGTGAGGCCTGCTGCACGTCTGCGCCTGTGGCTCTGTTGTGTCGTATCCTGGAAGGGTGTGGAACTGGTAGTGTTTGTAAGAACGAAGGAAAAAGAAAACATGCGAAAAGTTGGTTATGCTCGAGCAATGTTCGAGATCCGGCCTATTAATGAGGCAAGCCGAATTATGGGCTTGTGTTACATGTTTGCAGCCCCTCGTATTATTTATGGGGACACATGTACAGCCCCTGGCTCAGGTTTATCCGAGCCAATGTGAAAATGGTGTATTGGACTCATCTAACCATGTCCATGGTCTTGACGACCGGTCATGCATTCCGGTGGGAGAGGCCACCTAGAGTCCGGCAGCGGGAACTTCCATGTACTGCTTTGTGTTTTCACTGACTGTAATGACGCTGCGTGGACCGGGCATCTTGAGTTTAAGGCAGGCGTAGTTCGGTATTGTGTTAAAGCAAGCGAAGGCCGTTCTTCCAAGCAATGCATGATAATAGCTGCTGAAGGGGGCGATGTTGAAGAGTAGGTTCTCGCTTCTGAAGTTGTTGGGAGAACCGAATGACACTTCTAATATGAGGGAGCCCCAGCAGTGGGCTACTATGCCAGGAATCACTCCATTGAAGGTGGCGTTATTTTGACTTATTCTGGATGGGTCTACCCTCATCTTGCGGATGGTGTCTTGATATATCAGATTAAGACTACTGCCGCCGTCCATTAGGACGCGAGTAAGATGGTATCCATCAATTAATGGGTCGAGCACCAAGGCAGCCGATCGTCCGTGCCGGATACTAGCCGGGTAATCCCTGTGATCAAAAGTGATCGGGCAAGTTGCTCAGGGATTGAATTGGGGGGCTACGAACTCGGCATGAGTTGTGTGTACCATGTTTACCATTTTGACTTTCGGTGGGAATTGTTTCTATCCCCTGGTGTTCGGCTGGCGAGGCTCATCCTCGTCTTCGCTTGGTGTTTCCCTTCCCTTGTGTTCGGCGTTTAACTTGCTCGCCTGCTTGAAAACCCAACATTCTCCGTGGGTATGATTTGCAGGTTTGTGGGAAGTGCCATGGATTTGGCACAATCTGTCCAGGACTTTGTTCATACCGGATGGTTCCTCTTTACTGCCTTAAAATGGCTTCTTTCCTTGACCAGGTCGAGAGCCCCTGAATTCGGCGTTGACCGCTGTGTTGTCTAGACTATTGTTATTCCGACGTTTGTGCTTAGTGTGCCATGGCTTCCCGTTGCCATCTCGGATTTCAGATGTGCCTGGGTTGCTGGTTCCTCTACGGGCCAACCATCTATCCTCGCCGGCACAAAATCAGGTCATGAGGCTTGTTAATGCTGCCATCGTTCTTGGCTTTTCTTGGCCGAGGTGTCTGGCAAGCCACTCGTCTCGGATACTATGTTTGAAGGGCGCTAAAGCTTCCGCATCCGGACAGTCGACAATTTGATTCTTCTTAGTGAGGAATTTGTTCCAAAATTTGCGGGCTGACTCTCCAGGCTGCTGTATTATGTGACTTAAATCGTCAGCATATGGAGGCCGGATATAGGTCCCTTGAAAGTTGGCCCTGATAGCATCCTCAAGTTCCTCCCAACTTACAATTGAGTTTTCGGGGAGGCTTTTCAGCCAGTGACGAGCTGGTCCTTTTAACTTGAGGGGGAGGTATTTGATGGCGTGGAGGTCGTCCCCACGAGCCATGTGTATGTGAAGGATAAAATCTTCAATCCAGACCCCAGGGTCCGTCGTTCCATCGTATGACTCTATATTCACGGGTTTGAATCCCTGTGGAAATTCATGATCGAGCACCTCATCCGTGAAGCACAGGGGGTGCGCAGCCCCTCTGTATCTGGCCGTGTTGAGGCATGCTGCCGGCTACTGTTGTTCCCGGTGTTGATTCTGGACTCGTATTCGATCAGTATGATCGTTGTGGTGACCATAATCCCGCGTCGGAGTATGTCCTCAACTAGGGATGATTCCCCTGAAGGTCGTGCTGCTTTGTTGAATGCGACTCTTGTCAATTTCCATCTTGTTAAGGGTTTCCTCATAGATGAGGTTTAGTCCGCTTCCACCGTCCATGAGCACTTTAGTAAGCCTGAAGCCATCCACGATTGGGCTAAGGACCAAAGCGACTAGTGCTCGGACTGTGCAGAATTGGGGTTCGTCGCTGGCATTGTAGGTTATAGCCGTGTCGTTCCATGGGTTTATTGTTGCCACGTGGCAAACTTCTACGAGGCTCCGCTGAGCTCGCTTGCGCCTATTATTTGAGGCGTAAGTCTCGAAGACTGTAAATACCGTATTGTTGTCTCCGGCAGGATGTTTTATGAGGAGATCCTTGTCGCTCTTTGCTACCTGCCGGAGTATCCAACATGTTCTAAGTCTATGCGTTGGCGTAGTATCCGGTGTGCTGTGAATCTTGCATGGCCCGTTTAGCCATTCTTCCAATATGGTCCCGCGCCTTGCGGCGAGCTTTATTTTTTTAGTACTTGAATCAGGTGACTTTCGAGAGTTTACCCTTTTAGTTCGGACAGAGGATTTGGCGAGAGCTGGATTGTCCCAGAAGCTTGTTTGGGTTTTCTAAGCGCTTTCCATCGCGCAGTACTTTTGCACTATGGCCACTAAGTCAGCGAAGTGTACTATGTCACGGCGACTTATAGCGTTGAGAATCCCTTTGTTCATGCAATTTTTGCAGAAGAGGGAGATTGCGTCTGCCTCGCGACAGTCCTTGACCCTGTTTATCACAAGGAGGAATCTGGCCCAGTAGTGATGTACTGTTTCTTGGGGCTCTTGTCTGATATGGGAAAGATTCGATAAATCTGGGTGGGTGGGCGGATTTGAATCCGAATCCCGACCCGATCTGGGACCCAGGGGCAAAGAAGCTTCCGAGCTTAACGGCTCGGGTTCTGGGGCGTTGCCCGATTTCTTTGGCCCGCCCCCCGATCCTGAGTCCGGGACCGGGGTCATGTCCTCCCGCGAGCAGGTGTCCGGCTCGGAGAGCTCGGAAATCCGGACATAGTTCGTCTTCAAAGTGGAGGGAGAATTAGGATGATGCTCTTCCACTACCGCTACCTCATGGGTGACCGGTGGAGAGTGAATCTCCCTTTGATCAGGTTTAAGCCCGATCCGGTCATAGTCCGTAGCGACGCCCAGGGCGGCGATGTGATCCAAAAGCTCATTGAGGGAAACGAGCTCCATTGGGTCCATCTATTCAGTGAATTCCGAGTCAACGTGGAGGCTATTTTTAATGACCTGAGAAGTCATCGTCGGTGCAACAGCCGATCGGGCGGTGATAATGAAGCCGCCCAGCCGGAGAGTTTGGCCTAAAGCCAGGGCTCCCCCGGAGGTGATGTTGTCTTTGACAACGAGACGAGCCATCAAGCCTTATAGTGATGACACAGAGGAACTCTCAATGAAAGCACCAATGTCGGTGTCAAATCCGGCAGGTCTCGGGTAGAGGGTCCCGAACTGTTTGTCTAAGGCTAATGGTAACAGGAGGCTGGGGACACGCTGTTTACCCAGGTTCGAGCCCTCTCGATGGAGGTAATACCCTACTTCTTGCTTGATTGATCTTGATGATATGAGTATTACAAGAGTTGATCTACCACGAGATCAGAGAGGCTAAACCCTAGAAGCTAGCCTATGGTATGATTCTTGTTCTATCCTATGGACTAAACCCTCCAGTTTATATAGACACCGGAGGGGGCTAGGGTTACACAGAGTCAGTTTACAGAGGAGGAGATCTAGATCCAAATCTCCAAGCTTGCCTTCCACGCCAAGGAGAGTCCCATGCGGACGCGGGACGAAGTCTTCTATCTTGTATCTTCATAGTCCACCAGTCCGGCCAAAGTATATAGTCCGGCTGTCCGGATACCCCCTTATCCAGGACTCCCTCAACGGCCACCGCCGGTGACTCCGACCACTGCTCGGGGCGGGCGACCTACCGAAATGCTCAGGAGAGAGCGACGCATCCGGTGGTGGCCTTCATTGCTAGTGAGGAGGATGGGGATAGGAGCAGCAGGGCTCGCGACGCAGGTGGGCTTCGGCCAACGGCGAAATGGTGCTTCGGTTGGGGAGAGGATGGGACGAGGCTACGGGAAGGCTCACCAGACCCTCGGGAGGGCAGTGCTGGTGAGGGAACGGAGAGAGGGGCGCGACATCACCGGAATCGAGCGAGACCAGAGGCGGCGGCCATTGCGATGGTGGGGATCGCAGAGCAACTTCGGGGACGAGTGGGATGCTCGGGGAGGCTTGAGGACTGCGAGTGAGCACGGGACGGGCTTAAATAGATGCGGGGAAGAGCTCTAGAGGGAGGGGCAAGGCGACATGCGGCGCGGCTACATGTTTGCACGCCGGCGACGCGCACACGCAGCCAAGCGTCACAGGGAGGGCCGGCAGGCGATGAGGAGGACACGGACGAGCGCCAGAGGGTCACGGAGTCGAGCAACGCTCGGAGTCAAGAGGAGGAAGGAAAAAGAGGAGGAAACTACGGTGCACACGGGAGCAAACTGTGTACGATGACAGCGACGGCTCAACGAGGACATAAACGAAGGGGGAAACGGGTCAAGACGCACGGCGACGATAAGGCTGAGCTGGTTGACAAGCTTGGACCAGCCAGAACCAGCTGGAGTGGTGCTGCTGTAGCCAAGAGTGGGGAGACCACCGTTTTGGCCTGCTACTCCTGTGGTCACCACCGACATTGCGCGCTCTAGTCGTCAACTAAGTGCCAAACCTTGTCAGCGGAGAAGTCCTTCCAAATCTCATTAAGACTGAGGGAATGGAACGAGCAAACTAGAGGTGTAGCGAGTAGAGAGAACCTAGCTCGACAAGTTTGCTGTTGCAAACTTGGCCACATCTTGGTGAGCAAACTAGAGGGGTTAAGGACTAAGACAAGTCCGGGAGGTTTAGGGTAGCAAGGACTACGGTCCTGGGAAGTGGGAAAGGATTTGGGCTAGTATTGAACATAGCTGCAGTGCAACTGTCAAATATGGCCCAGAAAACAAATGAGTAAGGAGCACTCACTAGGAGTGTTGGATTTGTCTCCCACTTGGCAATTCCTCATGGTTTGGTCATATGTATATGCTGCAAAAAGATCATACCAAATGGGCTTGCCAAATTGGTACTTGCTTCATAATTATCACTTTTGACCAGAAACTTGAGAAAATTCTAGGAAAATATTGGCTACATGAAATGAGCCAATCTCTTGGGTAGGTGGGTTATAAGGATAGAAAAAGGCTTGGGAATATTTTCAGACATAATGGAGCAATATAAGATATACTTGCTTCACAAACTGAAAATTTGGAAAGAAAGAAAGAATTGCTCCTGTGCTCACATAGCTCAATGAAATGATCTGGATTTGGGTGGATGCCAATGATTTGAGATACTTGAGAGGATGGCAAAGTTTCATCCTATTTGGAAACTCTATGAAGGTACTTCCTTCACAAAGTTGCATTCTGGTCAGAAACTTTGAAAAATTGCACAGGGAGCTAGGATAAATGGATTGAGGTCATCTTTGGTATCCATGGGTGATTTATCAATATTAATCACCCTGTGAATTTTCAGCTCAAATGGAATTAGGAATAAAGCACTTCCTTTGCAAAATTTTGGAGAAGGCAGAAACTTGCATTGGATCATGTGCCCAAATTTTGATCTGTGGAACATGAGATGATGATCGAACTAGTGATTATATATCAAGGACAAGCTCCACAATTTATGTGGGAATTTTCTCTGCTATAAAATAATAGTTCCTTTAGAAAATGGCAGAAATGCAATATTGGCATTAAATAGGAAAAGTCAATTTTCCTTATTCAACTATGGCCAATATAATTGCCAGAGCTTGGATTAGGCATAATTATCAACTCCACCAATTCACATGAATTTAGGATATGGCTAGCTATGTCTTTGGATTTTATTCCTTGGAAATGCTAGAAGAGGAATAAATCATAATTCAAAAATATTGCATGGGACTTGGCAATATTTTTGCATATCCAAGGTTGAGAAGTATAGGAGGATCTCTGGGAACATATGGGATGATCAATAGATCAAGGAAATTGATAGATCCTTTGTAATCACAAACGTCATGTTCAAATTCCAAAAATTTGGAATTAGGGTTTGAGAGGGTTTGAGTTGATGCAAATGAGGTCTTGCCCACTGACAAAGACATGAGCAAGGTTTAGAAAGGTTGTAAATGGCAAGAATCTCAGAGTCATCTAAAAAACACAGGAGAAAGATTTTGAAAATGAGTGCCAGGAAGGAATAACAGCTGAAAAATTGATAACCCAATTTTCGGGCTGTTACAGGGGGCCCAGAAGGCAGGGGGCGCGCCTAGGGGGGTAGGGCGCGCCCCCACCATCATGGACAGGATGTGGGCCCCCTCTGGTACTTTCTTCGCCCAGTATTTTTTATTAATTACCAAAATGACTTTCATGGAGTTTTAGGACTTTTGGAGTTGTGCAGAATATGTCTCTAATATTTGCTCCTTTTCCAGCCCAGAGTTCCAGCTGCCGGCATTCTCCCTCTTCATGAAAACTTTGTAAAATAAGAGAGAATATGCAAAAGTATGGTGACATACGTGTAATAACAGCCCATAATGCAATAAATATTGATATGAAAGCATGATGCAAAATGGACGTATCAGTGCCCTCTGGTCTACAGCGAATATTCAGGTATTTATAGAAGAAAAATTAGGGTTGGAAGTGCCACTAGGGGCCCACAAGCTCGGGGCTCCCCCCAGGGCGCGCCTCTAAGCTTGTGGCCATCTTGTGGCTCTTCTTGCCTCCTCCCGAAGCTTGGAGGCAGCAGGCGCTTAGTGAAGCGGAGTCTTACAGGCGGAACAACTGAGGCACATCGAGGTTGAGGCCACAGCTGGCGGCGGCTTGCCCCGCAGCGGAGATGGTTCTCGCAGATGCTCCTGGCAGGTCACAGTCCTGGTCAAAGAGGCTCTGGTTTGAAAGTGATTTCAGGTGATGTGCCGGCGAGTCAAGGCCATCAATGCAGGGGCGGGTCAAGGCCCGGACGATGGTGTCTTGAAGTGGCAGATGGACAAGGCACAGGAGATGAAGCAGACCCGTGACAACGGGGCGACTCAGCGCGATCCAGCTACGAAGGCGTGGCGAGGTTGCGCGGGGACGACCCGACGGCTGCTCAATCCAGTTGATGGAGAAGGGCGCGATGGCTGACCGCTTCATGGGGCGCGGCGGTTCATGGCCAAGACAAGGGGAGCATCACTCCGAGGCCATAGCAAGGTGCAGCGGCCGGTGGGCCAGCCACGGCGGATCGACCATGGCGGGTCAACGACGGTCAAGGCCTCAACGGCGGTTCAGCGGTGGCGATTTGAGGCAAGCGGCTTAGCAGAGGCGAGGCCCCGCAGTGGAAGCGCGCCAGTGAGGCACAGCCATGGCGAAAGCAGCTTGTTGCCGAGGCGAGCGAAGGCGGCTCGCAGCCATAACGGCAGGCGACTCGAGGCGATGGAGTCCCATGACTTAGCACAGGGAAGTTCAGCACGAGGCGGGTGACTTGAACCTCTGGTGGATGCGACTCGGTCTCGCGGCGAGTTGGGGGTGGCAGCTCGGGGACGCTGGTTTGAAGCAGCATGACCGGGTCGTGGAGACCGCTCCAGATGCGGTTGTCACACCCTAGCTAGTCATGCATCAGAGTGTGTGCATCATGTTTAAAATTCCATTTAATTTGAAATGGGGATTTGTGAAACCCTCAGAATCATTTCTGAAAAATGACCCAAATAAAAATTTCTCCAAAAGGGTCCAAGAAAATGCTCATGTTGCTCTCTGAAAATATTGGACAGAGGTAAAAATCAAACCAATAGTTTTAAGAGCTCATAGGTATTTATTTTGGGCATTTGGAATTAATGCATAAATATTTGCATTGGAAATATATTAGTTATATATATTAATATATGTCCAAATATTATGCCAATTATAAAGGAGCTCTGGAATAATATATCTAGCTCCTGCAAAAATTGGCATAAGGTAAATAAATGATTTAATATTTTTTTTAAATCAAAACAAATGTCAGAAATTAGAAAAGAAAAATAAATAAAGGGAGAACCTTACCTGGGCTTCTCCCTGTGCAGCCCAGCCAGCTGGCCGGCCCAGCCAGCAGGCGGCCCAGCCCGCCTCCCTCCTCTGTCGTCTTCGTCCTCGACAGAGGGAGGGGAGTGTGGCCGGCGCGCGCGCGCCACCGCGCCACGCCACCTGCTCGCCTGCCTGCCTGCCCCTCCCCTCCTCGTCTCGATGCCCCGGACGATGCCACGCCCTCCCCTGCTCTCTCTCACTCTCCCTCGGTTCTTCCCCTCCTCTCCCTCGCTCTCTCTCTCACGGCCGAACACCACCATCGCCGCCGTTCGCCATAGCAGCCGTCACCGGCCACCCCTCGCCCCTCCGCTGAGCTCAGGAGCTCCGCCGCGACCCCCTCTTCCTCCCCACCAAGCCAAGCCCCTCCGGAAGCCCTGCATCGCCGCCCACGTCGCCGTTCCCCTCCACGGCCACCGGAGATCGTTGCCGTCGAATCGAGAGCTACCGGACGTCCCCGAGCCCGCTAACCATCCCTGCAGCTCCGCGGTGAGCCACTGACCCGATTTCCCCTTGCCCCGTCGTCCCTAGCATCCTGTAGTTGCCGTCCCCTTGAGCTCCGAAGCTCGCCGCCGCCGTGCCTCGTCGCCGCCGTGGCTGGAGCCGTTGTAGCTCGAAGCCGAGCACACCATCGTGCTCCACACCTCACCAGGAGCACGTAGCACGCACCAACGCCTCTCCTAGCGCCCTGCATCGCCTAACCCGCCCTTGGCCGAACTCCGGCCGCCGCTCACGAGCTCGCCGTCGTCGGTACCGGCCACCACAGGCACGGCCACCACCACCGTTCGACGCGCGGGAGCAAGGGCTCTCCAACGAGCCCAAGCACGGCCTCGCCCGTGCCCTGTAGCGCGTTTCCGCATCGCGCCGCCGTCTCGGGCCTCGCCGGCGTCATGTCGCCGGTGGGTTTGACCCACCTTGACCACGGCAGGACCCCCCCTGTGTCCCTGACAGGTGGGCCCAGCCCTGTTAGCTAATTAGGATTAGCACTAACCGAATTAGTTAAACTAACTACCCCCCCTGACACTGACCAGTGGGCCCCAGCGCCACTAATTCCTAATTAGGATTAAATTAACCCTGTTAAACCCCCCTGTCACTGACGTGTGGACCCCACACGTCAGGTTTGACCCCAGCCAGCCGCAGTTGACCGCTGACGTCATGCTGACGTCATGCTGGCGCAATATTTATATTTCTGGATTTAAATTAAATCAGGAAATTCCAGAATATTATTTAAATTTCAAAAATTCATAATTTTTATTCTGTAACTCCAAATTGGACAAATTATATTTGAAAAATGATCAGAAAAGTCCAATCTATCCATCTGTACTATTTTCATGCATGATCAAACAAGTTAAATTGATGTTTTAAGCAGAACAAGGAAAAGCACTTTAAAAGGCCATGTTTGAGTTTGAAATTTGAATCTTTGATTCAAATTGGTTCAAACCCTTCTGGTTTTAGTTGCATTAGCCCAACACACTCATATTGCCATGTTTCATGCATGCATCATATTGTTGCACATTGTTTGGTGATGGTTGTGTATCGGTGTCCTTTGCGACAGGTTCTGCCTCCGAGGAGTACCGTGATTACCCTAACGAAGAACCGTATCAGTGCATCGAACCATCAGGCAAGCAACCAACCATTTGATCATATCTATACAATCCCATGTTCTCGCTCCTGCTCTCTTTTACTGCATTAAGACAACGCGTTTCAAACGGCTGTGTGCTACGGTAGTTGTACCCATTTCCTCTGCATGACCTGTCATTGCCACAGTAACTAGATGAAACCCACTAGCATGTGTAGGAGTTGATTGAGCCATATGTATGTGTTGTTCCTACCTTGCTATGCCTGCTATGCTTAGAGTCGCGTCAGGTCTGGTTCATCTGGGTGATGGGCTAGAGTGAAATGTTTATGTCGGTAATGAGAGTGGTGTGGTGAACACGATTTGGTAAAGGTATCGATGAGAGGCCATGTAGGAGTACATGGTGGGTTGTTTCATTGAAGCCGACCTTAAGCACTGAGATCTGTATGTGTGATTTAAGAATCAGCTACTACCATGCACTGGGCCCGAAACCAATGGACCCTCTCGGCTTCTTATTCACCCTAGTTCTCCGTCCAGGAGTTGCAAGTAGTTTCTGGTGTTTGTAGCCTACTGGAGGCCGTGGACAGCGCTGACCGTAGGGGTGGGCTGTGATGCGGTAGGTACGTGGCCGGGTGTACCGAATACCCGTTAGGTATCTCGGGAACCCTGTTCACATCGTTCGGGGCCGTATGGGAAACCTCGGCCGGACTCCCTGCGCATGGAACCTGGATAGGCGATAAACCTGGACTGGAGGCTTAGGTGATTAGGTAGGTCGTGGCCGACACCCACGTTGGGCTTCCGCTTGAAGGTTGCCGAGTACATGTCGTGTAAACGACGGTAAGTGGTGAGAGCGTGTATGAAGAAGTACACCCCTGCAGGGTTATCATAATCTATTCGAATAGCCGCGTCCGCGGTAAAGGACTACTTGGTTGCCTATACAGTTCATAGACAAGTAAATGGAAACTACTGAAAGCCTCAAGATAAGTGTGAGTGCCGAGGATGGCTCTTCCGTAGGAAGACGGAGGCGGATCCTCGGTAGTGTATTGAATTGGTGAGTAGTGGACTCGTGTGCGCAAAACCATTTCAAGTTGAAGTATTGTAGGATAGTCTAGCCAAGAGTCAAAGCTGGCTTGCTGCAATAACTCCACCAACCCTTCTTGATAACATGCATGTATGTAGGATCTGATGTAAGTCTTGCTGAGTACCCTTGTACTCATGTTGCTATAATTTACATTTTTACAGAAGACGCTGCAACCCCTTCTGATGGGTTCTATGTAGACATTGACATCAACGAGTAGGCTAAAGGGCCAGGTGGTGACCCTGAGCTTGTGAAGGACCACGTAGTATAGCTAGGCTTTCCAAGCCTCTTTTATTTTACTAGTTGTCTGTACTCAGACAATGTACTTCCGCTGCTGGTTTGTATGACTGTATGACTTGAATGTTGGGTCGTGAGACCCGTACCTTTGTGTATGTTATGTATGGCTCCCTGAGTCTTAAATAAAGTACTTGTGTCGTAGAGTCATGTTGTGATGCTTCGTTGTATTTGCACATATCGAGCATATTGTGTGTATGATTGAAATGCTTGGTATGTGTGGGATCTGACTATCTAGTTGTTTATCTTTAGTAGCCTCTCTTACCGGGAAATGTCTCCTAGTGTTACCGCTGAGCCATGGTAGCTTGCTACTGCTCTGGAACACTTAGGCTGGCCGGCATGTGTCCTTCTTCGTTCCTGTGTCTGTCCCTTCGGGGAAATGTCACGCTTTGAGTACCGGAGTCCTGTTAGCCCGCTACAGCCCGGTTTACCGGAGTCCTGCTAGCCCAGTGCTACAGCCCGGACCCACTTGCTGATGACCGACACGTTCGAAGCTGGGTCATGGATGCCTGTCCCTGTAAGTCTGTGCCACTTTAGGTTTACGACTAGTCATGTCAGCCCGGGCTCCTTATCATATGGATGCTAGCGACACTATCATATATGTGAGCCAAAAGGCGCAAACGGTCCCGGGCAAAGGTAAGGCGACACCCGTGGGGATACCGTGCGTGAGGCCGCAAAGTGATATGAGGTGTTACCGGCTAGATCGATGTGACATCGAGTCGGGGTCCTGACAGCGTTGGCATCAGAGCCGGACTGCCTGTAGGTTCTCCAAGCCAAACTGGTCGATGTTGAGTCTAGAAATTCTTTAGTTATATGTAGGGGAATTGTTTGTGGGTTGGAACGTAAGGCTCTTTTTACTCCTTTATCTTATGACATTCTGATCTGAGTCAGTCCATTCTTCCACCGGGGGTTAAGGAATTAGGATCTATTCTCTCTATCAGGATCACGTGTTACTAATCAGTAGTACCTTATAGGTATGATGGATACAAGCCTAGTTCAGTTCTTTTACCACATTATGTTGCTAGGATGGTCTCAGAACTTTGATATGATGATGTTGAGTGTGTACGAAATCCTTTGTCAAATGTCTCAAAATCCTTCTTGAGCATTTACAGCTGTTATGCTGCCGAAATTTTGCTAGAAATTCTAATGCCTTTGCATTATGATTGTGCTTTCAGATGGCCACTCGTGACCTCAATCAAGTGGTTCGCCTGACTCGATGCCTAGATGTACCCGGCCATACTGCCAAGTTGGTCAGGGTAATGACTGAGGCTGGATACCGCTGGTATCCTGAGTACACGGTCGAAGAGCAATTTCGGGACTTCAATCAAAGCCAGTATCTCTGCACTGTCAGGATATTTCCATCTTATCCTGGATCCACCGAGCCCCTTCACTGCTCCTATGGACTCGGGGTTACTATTGAGATGGCTGTGCAGGACGCCGCCTACTCTATGATGACCATTATGCGAGTCAGATCTGGTCTATTTCGGGACTCTGATTTCCGGTATATGCCAGGATCACTTCCGGGAGCACAAGGGTATCTCCAGGCTATTTATGCTGACCCCACTCAGGAGGATTCACGGACTCGCACCACTGCCGAGATGCTCGAGGATAAGGACCGTGAAAATCGGGCCTTGAGGTTAGAGCTCTTCAATACCCGTGCTGACCACTGGGCCACTTTGACTCGGTTCGCACCGGCGGTGCAAGCTGGATATTCAGATATGCGCGATCTCTATCCTGTGAGATCTGCTCTGCCAGACGTGATGGTTTGGCGTGATGTAGGAGGCATCACCCCACCTCGCGGTCCCCGCAGGCCACCGTTTGTTGGTCCAAGGCCTCATCCTAGCCCCTATGGTCCACAAGCTCCGCGAGATCGCCTGTTTCCGGATGATCATGTTGAGCTCCCAGGCTATGGAGGTGACTTTTACGAGGACTACTACGGATCGGTCTGAGTTAGCAGTAGTATCACTAGTTCGCACTAGCTGTGTCGTCTATCGTCCCGCGTGACTCGTGGGATATGACCTAGTTTGTACTCCTTCCGGAGGTGTAGAAAAATAATGTATAGGAGCTTGGAATGCCTTCGATGAGATGTAATCCTCTTTCACCGTAATAGTACTTTGTTTGGTCTTGTACTAAACCCTGTATGGTGTGTATGACGATGGAATAAAGAAGCAGTTTCTGTATCTACCATGTCATACGGATGATCATCTTGCATTTCGAGTTATTCCTTACATTTTACCCTATGTCGGAATTTTATCATCCTGACTAAATCATTGTTTTGTTTACCTAGGATGGTCAACACGCGCGCTAACCCTGCTTCTCAAGAGCAGGCCGAAGGCAGTGAAGCCAGGGATGCAAATCTGCCTCATCCTCCTTCACTAGCCGAGGTTATGATGGAAGCTGAGAGAAACAAGCGGGAGACCAACCGTTTGTTGGAGCGTATTGAACAGAACACAGCACACCATCAGAGGACTAACGTGGTGTCACTCAGTGATTTTATCAAATTACATCCACCCACGTTCCACCACTCCGTCGAGCCTCTCGACGCTGATGACTGGCTTCGCAGTATCTCTCACAAACTGCGTTCCGCGCTGGTAGCGGAGGCTGACAAGGTCACCTTTGCTGCATATCATCTTGAAGGCCCCGCCAGTCTATGGTGGGAGAATTATGGAGCTATGCGCCCGGCGGGCCATGTCACTACTTGGGCTGAGTTCAGCGAGGCTTTCCGTGAACATCACATTCCGGAGGGTCTCATGGACCGTAAACGTGAGGAATTTTGCAGTTTCACCCAAGGCCGACTTTCTGTGGATGCTTACAGCAGGGAGTTTGGTAACCTCGCACGATATGCAACTGAGGAAGTGTCTACTGATGCCAAGAAGCAAGCAAGGTTCCGTAAGGGCCTTAGTCCTGAGCTTCGCCGTGACCTCCGTCTGCATGAGTGCACATCTTTTCAGAAACTTGTCAACAAGGCCATCAGTGCTGAAACTGGTCAGACTGATTATGACGCAACACGCAAGCATGGCCGTGACATGGGTTCCTCATCCGGTGCTGGTCCTCAGAAGCGCCGCGTGTGGGTACCCAACACCGCCCTGCCACCCAGGTTCACACCGAGGCCATCTTTCCAGGCGCCTCGCCCTGTTCAACAGTCTGCACCGGCCAAGCCCTATGGGGGTCCAACTAACAATGCTCCTCCACGTACCAGTTCCGTGACTTGTTTCAAGTGTGGGGAATCTGGTCACTATATGCGTGAGTGTCCCCAGACCAACCCCAACCAGTCTGCTAAAGCTGTTGGCCGTGGCAAGCCGACAGGGAAAGTGTTCCACGCCAAGCCGGCCACCGCTTCACGTGTCCATGTCAACTATATCTCGGCCGAAGAAGCTCAAGAGGATCCCAACGTCGTTCTCGGTACGCTCCTTGTTAATTGCCACCCGGCATCTGTTCTTTTCGATACAGGAGCCTCTCATTCATTTATATCCGAGAACTATGCTCGTTTGCATAACACTGCATTCTGTGACATGCCATCCACTATGGAAATTTCTACTCCCGGGTCTAGATGGCAGACCTCTAGGGTAAGTTATGGAAATGAAATCCAAGTCGACAGACTTGTTTTCCTTGCATCTTTGATAGCTCTCAAATCTTCAGATATTAATATCATTTTGGGTATGGACTGGATGTCAGCTCATCAAGCCAAAATTGATTGCTTCTCTAGGACTGTTCAACTCACCCATCCTTCGGGGAAGATAGTCAATGTCTTGACCTGAATAGCCAAGCGACAGTTATTTTCTCTTAACGCCAGCCCTTTGCCAGACCTTGAGGACGTTCCGGTAGTCCGTGACTTCCCGGATGTCTTTCCAGAGGAACTGCCAGGTGTTCCACCTGACAGGGATGTTGAGTTCGTAATAGACCTCATCCCAGGAACCGTGCCGATTGCTAGAAGACCCTATAAGATGGCACCCCTAGAACTAGCCGAGCTTAAGAAACAACTCGATGAGTCCTTGAAAAAGGGTTTCATCCGACCTAGCTCATCTCCGTGGGCTTGCCCCATCCTATTCGTCAAGAAGAAGGATGGTACGGACCGGATGGTTGTAGATTACCGACCTGTCAATTTGGTCACAATCAAGAACAAATATCCGCTCCCCAGGATCAACGACCTTTATGATCAGCTCGCTGGATCCTCAGTCTTCTCCAAGATGGATTTGAGGTTGGGCTACCATCAAATCAAAATCAGAAACGGGGACATTCCTAAAACGGCCTTTGTTACTCGTTATGGCCAATACGAGTACACCGTCATGTCCTTCGGTTTAACCAACGCTCCAGCCACCTTTTCTCGGTTAATGAACTCAATCTTCATGGAGTATTTGGATAAATTCATCGTGGTTTACCTCGATGATATACTCATCTACTCCAAGAACGAGGAAGAACATGCCGAACATCTAAGGCTAGTGTTGAAGAAACTTCGAGAGCATCGCCTTTATGCCAAATTTTCTAAATGTGAATTCTGGTTGTCAGAAGTGACCTATCTAGGTCATGTAATATCTGGTAAAGGTATTGCTGTTAACCCTGAGCGAGTTCAAGCCGTCCTTAATTGGACTCCACCTGAATCGGTCAAGCAAGTTCGGAGTTTTCTGGGCTTAGCGAGCTATTGTCGTCGCTTTGTCGAGAACTTCTCCAAGGTTGCTAAACCTCTAACCGAACTCCTCAAGAAAGATAAGAAGTTCGAGTGGACTCCACAATGTGAGCACAGCTTTCAGGAACTGAAAAGACGCCTGACCTCTGCTCCCGTACTGGTACCGCCAGACTTCTCCAAGGACTTTGTTATCTACTGCGACGCCTCGCGACAAGGACTAGGTTGCATTCTCATGAAAGATCGACACGTAATTGCCTACGCTTCACGGCAATTGCACCCACATGAGGAGAATTATCCTACTCATGATCTAGAGCTTGCAGCCGTAGTCTATGCACTTAAGACCTGGCGGCATTACCTCCTCGGTAATCATTGCGAAATATTCACTGATCACCAAAGTCTGAAGTACATCTTCACCCAACCGGATCTGAATCTCAGGCAAAGACGTTGGGTTGAGTTGATCACAGACTTCGACTTAGGAATAACCTACACCCCAGGGAAAGCCAACGTCATGGCTGATGCGCTAAGTCGTAAATCTTATTGTAACAACCTAATGTTACAACAAAGTCAACCGCTTCTCCATGAGGAATTTCGGAAGCTTAACCTTCACATTGTACCTCAAGGTTTTCTTTCCACCTTGGTGGCAAAACCTACCCTTACGGATCAGATTATCAAAGCACAGAAGCTAGATCCGGGAATTTCCCGCATCAAGAGAAACATCCAGAAAGGAGTTGCGAATTGTTTCTCCATTAATGATCAAGGGGTCGTATACTTTGGGAATCGACTAGTGGTTCCCAAAGTGCGAAACCTGAGGTGTTTGATCCTTAAGGAAGCTCATGAATCTCCTCTCACCATTCATCCCGGTAGTACTAAGATGTATCAGGACCTACGCCAGAGGTTCTGGTGGACTAGGATGAAGAGAGAAATTGCTCAGTATATTGCTAATTGCGACGTCTGTCGTCGTGTAAAAGCAGAGCATCAACGGCCTGCTGGCACCCTTCAACCCTTAGCTATTCCTGAATGGAAATGGGATAAAATTGGTATGGATTTCATTACCGGTTTTCCCAGGACCAAGAGAGGGAATAATGCTATTTTCGTCGTGGTCGATCGTCTTTCCAAAGTAGCCCATTTCTTACCTGTTCGTGAGAGTATAACCGCTAGCCAGCTAGCAGACTTATACATCTCCCGAATAGTGTCCCTCCATGGTGTCCCCTTGGAAATCAACTCGGATCGAGGAAGTCTTTTCACCTCTCGATTTTGGGAAAGTTTCCAAAATGCTATGGGAACTCGTCTCTCCTTTAGCACCGCCTTCCACCCTCAGTCGAGTGGTCAAGTGGAACGCGTCAACCAAATTCTAGAAGACATGCTTCGAGCCTCTGTTATCTCATTCGGAATGGACAAGGAGAAGTGCCTTCCATTTGCCGAATTCGCTTACAACAACAGCTATCAGTCTAGCTTGGGTAAAGCCCCTTTTGAAGTTCTCTATGGACGACGGTGTCGAACACCCCTTAACTGGTCAGAGACCGGGGAAAGACAATTCTTTGGCCCGGATATGATTCAGGAAGCAGAAGAACAAGTTCGCATTGTTCGTGAAAAGTTGAAAACAGCCCAATCTCGTCAAAAGAGTCAATATGACCGAAAACATAAGGCTATGACTTTCGAGGTTGACGAGAAGGCTTATCTTCGGGTCACCCCTCTGAAGGGAACCCATCGTTTCGGTATCAAAGGCAAATTGGCTCCTTGTTACATTGGACCTTTTCGCATTCTCGCCAAACGAGGAGAAGTTGCCTACCAGTTGGAACTACCTCCGCACCTCTCCAGAGTCCACGATGTTTTCCACGTTTCTCAACTCAGGCGTTGCTTCTCGGATCCTATCCGTGGAGTGGACCACGAAACGCTTGATCTTCAAGATAATCTTACATATCGAGAGTACCCCGTTCGTATCCTCGATCAGGCCGAACGTACCACCCGACGTCATAATATCAAGTTTCTCAAAGTACAATGGTCGCACCATTCTGAGGATGAAGCAACTTGGGAAAGGGAGGATCGTCTTCGACTTGAATATCCTGCCTTCTTCCTGGAGGAACCCAAATCTCGGGACGAGATTCTTTTGAGTGGGGGTGAGTTGTCACACCCTAGCTAGTCATGCATCAGAGTGTGTGCATCATGTTTAAAATTCCATTTAATTTGAAATGGGGATTTGTGAAACCCTCAGAATCATTTCTGAAAAATGACCCAAATAAAAATTTCTCCAAAGGTCCAAGAAAATGCTCATGTTGCTCTCTGAAAATATTGGACAGAGATAAAAATCAAACCAATAGTTTTAAGAGCTCATAGGTATTTATTTTGGGCATTTGGAATTAATGCATAAATATTTGCATTGGAAATATATTAGTTATATATATTAATATATGTCCAAATATTATGCCAATTATAAAGGAGCTCTGGAATAATATATCTAGCTCCTGCAAAAATTGGCATAAGGTAAATAAATGATTTAATATTTTTTTTAAATCAAAACAAATGTCAGAAATTAGAAAAGAAAAATAAATAAAGGGAGAACCTTACCTGGGCTCCTCCCTGTGCAGCCCAGCCAGCAGGCGGCCCAGCCCGCCTCCCTCCTCTGTCGTCTTCGTCCTCGACAGAGGGAGGGGAGTGTGGCCGGCGCGCGCGCGCCACCGCGCCACGCCACCTGCTCGCCTGCCTGCCTGCCCCTCCCCTCCTCGTCTCGATGCCCCGGACGACGCCACGCCCTCCCCTGCTCTCTCTCACTCTCCCTCGGTTCTTCCCCTCCTCTCCCTCGCTCTCTCTCTCACGGCCGAACACCACCATCGCCGCCGTTCGCCATAGCAGCCGTCACCGGCCACCCCTCGCCCCTCCGCTGAGCTCAGGAGCTCCGCCGCGACCCCCTCTTCCTCCCCACCAAGCCAAGCCCCTCCGGAAGCCCTGCATCGCCGCCCACGTCGCCGTTCCCCTCCTCGGCCACCGGAGATTGTCGCCGTCGAATCGAGAGCTACCGGACGTCCCCGAGCCCGCTAACCATCCCTGCAGCTCCGCGGTGAGCCACTGACCCGATTTCCCCTTGCCCCGTCGTCCCTAGCATCCTGTAGTTGCCGTCCCCTTGAGCTCCGAAGCTCGCCGCCGCCGTGCCTCGTCGCCGCCGTGGCTGGAGCCGTTGTAGCTCGACGCCGAGCACACCATCGTGCTCCACACCTCACCAGGAGCATGTAGCAGGCACCAACGCCTCCCCTAGCGCCCTGCATCGCCTAACCCGCCGTTGGCCGAACTCCGGCCGCCGCTCACGAGCTCGCCGTCGTCGGTACCGGCCACCACAGGCACGGCCACCACCACCGTTCGACGCGCGGGAGCAAGGGCTCTCCAACGAGCCCAAGCACCGTGCCCTGTAGCGCGTTTCCGCATCGCGCCGCCGTCTCGGGCCTCGCCGGCGTCATGTCGCCGGTGGGTTTGACCCACCTTGACCACGGCAGGACCCCCCTGTGTCCCTGACAGGTGGGCCCAGCCCTGTTAGCTAATTAGGATTAGCACTAACTGAATTAGTTAAACTAACTACCCCCCCTGACACTGACCAGTGGGCCCCAGCGCCACTAATTCCTAATTAGGATTAAATTAACCCTGTTAAACCCCCTTGTCACTGACGTGTGGACCCCACACGTCAGGTTTGACCCCAGCCAGCCGCAGTTGACCGCTGACGTCATGCTGACGTCATGCTGGCGCAATATTTATATTTCTGGATTTAAATTAAATCAGGAAATTCCAGAATATTATTTAAATTTCAAAAATTCATAATTTTTATTCTGTAACTCCAAATTGGACAAATTATATATGAAAAATGATCAGAAAAATCCAATCTATCCATCTGTACTATTTTCATGCATGATCAAACAAGTTAAATTGATGTTTTAAGCAGAACAAGGAAAAGCACTTTAAAAGGCCATGTTTGAGTTTGAAATTTGAATCTTTGATTCAAATTGGTTCAAACCCTTCTGGTTTTAGTTGCATTAGCCCAACACACTCATATTGCCATGTTTCATGCATGCATCATATTGTTGCACATTGTTTGGTGATGGTTGTGTATCGGTGTCCTTTGCGACAGGTTCTGCCTCCGAGGAGTACCGTGATTACCCTAACGAAGAACCGTATCAGTGCATCGAACCATCAGGCAAGCAACCAACCATTTGATCATATCTATACAATCCCATGTTCTCGCTCCTGCTCTCTTTTACTGCATTAAGACAACGCGTTTCAAACTGCTGTATGCTACGGTAGTTGAACCCATTTCCTCTGCATGACCTGTCATTGCCACAGTAACTAGATGAAACCCACTAGCATGTGTAGGAGTTGATTGAGCCATATGTATGTGTTGTTCCTACCTTGCTATGCCTGCTATGCTTAGAGTCGCGTCAGGTCTGGTTCATCTGGGTGATGGGCTAGAGTGAAATGTTTATGTCGGTAATGAGAGTGGTGTGGTGAACACGATTTGGTAAAGGTATCGATGAGAGGCCATGTAGGAGTACATGGTGGGTTGTTTCATTGAAGCCGACCTTAAGCACTGAGATCTGTATGTGTGATTTAAGAATCAGCTACTACCATGCATTGGGCCCGAAACCAATGGACCCTCTCGGCTTCTTATTCACCCTAGTTCTCCGTCCAGGAGTTGCAAATAGTTTCTGGTGTTTGTAGCCTACTGGAGGCCGTGGACAGCGCTGACCGTAGGGGTGGGCTGTGATGCGGTAGGTACGTGGCACGGTGTACCGAATACCCGTTAGGTATTTCGGGAACCCTGTTCACATCGTTCGGGGCCGTATGGGAAACCTCGGCCGGACTCCCTGCGGATGGAACCTGGATAGGCGATAAACCTGGACTGGAGACTTAGGTGATTAGGTAGGTCGTGGCCGACACCCACGTTGGGCTTCCGCTTGAAGGTTGCCGAGTACATGTCGTGTAAACGACGGTAAGTGGTGAGAGCGTGTATGAAGAAGTACACCCCTGCAGGGTTATCATAATCTATTCGAATAGCCGCGTCCGCGGTAAAGGACTACTTGGTTGCCTATACAGTTCATAGACAAGTAAATGGAAACTACTAAAAGCCTCAAGATAAGTGTGAGTGCCGAGGATGGCTCTTCCGTAGGAAGACGGAGGCGGATCCTCGGTAGTGTATTGAATTGGTGAGTAGTGGACTCGTGTGCGCAAAACCATTTCAAGTTGAAGTATCGTAGGATAGTCTAGCCAAGAGTCAAAGCTGGCTTGCTGCAATAACTCCACCAACCCTTCTTGATAACATGCATGTATGTAGGATCTGATGTAAGTCTTGCTGAGTACCCTTGTACTCATGTTGCTATAATTTACATTTTTATAGAAGACGCTGCAACCCCTTCTGATGGGTTCTATGTAGACATTGACATCAACGAGTAGGCTAAAGGGCCAGGTGGTGACCCTAAGCTTGTGAAGGACCACGTAGTATAGCTAGGCTTTCCAAGCCTCTTTTATTTTACTAGTTGTCTGTACTCAGACAATGTACTTCCGCTGCTGGTTTGTATGACTGTATGACTTGAATGTTGGGTCGTGAGACCCGTACCTTTGTGTATGTTATGTATGGCTCCCTGAGCCTTAAATAAAGTACTTGTGTCGTAGAGTCATGTTGTGATGCTTCGTTGTATTTGCACACATCGAGCATATTGTGTGTATGATTGAAATGCTTGGTATGTGTGGGATCTGACTATCTAGTTGTTTATCTTTAGTAGCCTCTCTTACCGGGAAATGTCTCCTAGTGTTACCGCTGAGCCATGGTAGCTTGCTACTGCTCTGGAACACTTAGGCTGGCCGGCATGTGTCCTTCTTCGTTCCTGTGTCTGTCCCTTTGGGGAAATGTCACGCTTTGAGTACCGGAGTCCTGTTAGCCCGCTACAGCCCGGTTTACCGGAGTCCTGCTAGCCCAGTGCTACAGCCCGGACCCACTTGCTGATGACCGACACGTTCGAAGCTGGGTCATGGATGCCTGTCCCTGTAAGTCTGTGCCACTTTGGGTTTACGACTAGTCATGTCAGCCCGGGCTCCTTATCATATGGAGGCTAGCGACACTATCATATACGTGAGCCAAAAGGCGCAAACGGTCCCGGGCAAAGGTAAGGCGACACCCGTGGGGATACCGTGCGTGAGGCCGCAAAGTGATATGAGGTGTTACCGGCTAGATCGATGTGACATCGAGTCGGGGTCCTGACAGCGGTCGTACAGGTGGAGTAAGGGCGCTCCAACGGGTCAAAGGGGTGCCTATGTGTCAGCGTCGGGTGGAAGAGGCCTGGTGCCGTGGCGCTGGCAGCTCAGCCGCGGTGGAGACCCGGCGCCGTGGCCGGTTGATGTCTACTACACAACCTTCTTCTTGTAGACATTGTTGGGCCTGCAAGTGCATAGGTTTGTAGGACAGTAGAAAATTTCCCTCAAGTGCATGACCTAAGGTTTATCAATCCGTAGGAGGAGTAGGATGAAGATGGTCTCTCTCAAACAACCCTGCAACCAAATAACAAAGAGTCTCTTGTGTCCCCAACACACCCAATACATGGCAAATTGTATAGATGCACTAGTTCGGCGAAGAGATGGTGATACAAGTGCAATATGGATAGTAGATATAGGTTTTTGTAATCTGAAAATATAAAAACATCAAGGTAACTAATGATAAAAGTGAGCGTAAACGGTATTTCAATCGTAGGAAACAAGGCATAGGGTTCATACTTTCACTAGTGCAAGTTCTCTCAACAATAATAACATAGATAGATCATATAACAATCCCTCAACATGCAACAAAGAGTCACTCCAAAGACACTAATAACAGAGAAGAAACGAAGAAATTATGGTAGGGTACGAAACCACCTCAAAGTTATTCTTTCGGATCAATCTATTCAAGAGTTCGTACTAGAATAACACCTTAAGACACAAATCAACCAAACCCCTAATGTCACCTAGATACTCCATTGTCACCTCAAGTATCCGTGGGCATGATTATACGATATCCATCACACAATCTGAGATTCATCTATTCAACCAACACAAAGTACTTCAAAGAGTACCCCAAAGTTTCTACCGGAGAGTCAAGACGAAAACGTGTGCCAACCCCTATGCATAGATTCCCAAGGTCACGGAACCCACAAGTTGATCACCAAAACATACATCAAGTAGATCACATGAATATCCCATTGTCACCACAGATAAGCACGGCAAGACATACATCAAGTGTTCCCAAATCCTTAAAGACTCAATCTGATAAGATAACTTCAAAGGGAAAACTCAATTCATCACAGGAGAGTAGAGCGGGAGAAACATCATAAGATCCAACTATAATAGCAAAGCTCGCGATACATCAAGATTGTGCCATAGAGAGAACACGAGAGAGAACATGAGAGAGAGAGAGATCAAACACATAGCTACTGGTACATACCCTCAGCCCCGAGGGTGAACTACTCCCTCCTCGTCATGGAGAGCGCCGGGATGATGAAGATGGCCACCGGTGATGGGTTCCCCCCTCCGGCAGGGTGCTGGAACGGGCTCCCGAGAGGTTTTTGGTGGCTATAGAGGCTTGCGGCGGCGGAACTCCCGATCTATCTTCTCCTACGATGTTTTTAGGGTACATGGACTTATATAGGCGAAAGAAGTCGGTCGGGGGAGCCTTGAGGGGCCTAGGAGACAGGGGGCGTGCCCTCCTATCTCCTGGCTTCCTCGAACCTTCCCTGGCTTGAACTCCAAGTCTCCCGGATCATATCCTTTACAAAAATCATGCTCCCGAAGGTTTCATTCCATTTGGACTCAGTTTGATATTCTTTTTCTTGGAAATACTGAAACAGGCTATAAAACAGCAATATGGGCTGGGCCTCCGGTTAATAGGTTAGTCCCAAAAGTAATATAAAGTGTATAATAAAGCCCGTAATCATTCAAAACAGATAATAAAATAGCATGAATGCTTCACAAATTATAGATACATTGGAGACGTATCAGCATCCCCGAGCTTAATTCCTACTCGTCCTCGAGTAGGTAAATGATAAAAGAATGAATTGATGAAGTGTGAATGCTAGATGGTGCACAAGTTTGATCAATGATAATTTCAATCACCTTTTCTAGCATGATTATATGTCATAACCGTAGTTCATCTCATAAAACTTCTCAAGATCAAGTAACAAGCTATTCACATGTTAAAGCATAGACTAAAAACTAGCAAACTTCATTCTCAGTCATCAAACAATTGCAATTCATCTTATTTTCAGGAAGGGTCTATGTTAGAGCTTTGATTTAGCAAACTCCACATACTCAACTATCATATAGTCTTCTACAATTGCTAACACTCACGCAATACTTGTGGTTATGGAGTTTTAATCAGACACTGAGAAAGACAGGGGCTTATAGTGTTGCCTCCCAACGTATTCACCTTTGGGTGATGTCAACAATAATAGTTCATGCTAACTTACATCCAATTGGATATATATATCAGGATCTTTTCAACACGAGGTGCTTGCAAAAGGATAAAATGAAAAAGGGAAAGGTAAAGATCACCTTGACTCTTGCATAAAGTAAAAGACCTAAAGTAAAAGATAGGCCCTTCGCAGAGGGAATCAGGGATTTACAGAGGTGCCAGAGCTCAATTTTGAAATAGAAATAAATAATTTTGAGAGGTATGATCTCATTGTCAACATAACAACCAAGAGTTACCAATATTTTCCATACTACATACATTAAAGACAGTTCCCAAATAGAATGGTAAAAGTTTTTACTCCCCCTCCACCAACAATCATCAATCCATGGCTTGCCCGAAACAACGGGTGCCTCCAACTAACATCAAACCTGGGGGAGTTTTGTTTGCAATTATTTTTGATTTGATTTTGATCTTTTGATCATCGGACTGGGCATCCCGGTTACCAGCCATTTTTCTCATGCATGATGAGCGGAGTCCACTCATCTTGAGAATAACCCACCTAGCATGGAAGATACTAACAGCCCCTAGTCACTACATGAGCGATTCGGGCATACAAAACAAATTATTATTTTAAGGTTTAGAGTTTGGCACATGCAAATTTACTTGGACACTCATGGCAAAAACTGGGTTTAAGGATATTTGGAAGCACAAGTAATATCTCTACTTGGTGCAAGGAATTTTGGCTAGCATGAGGGGGAAGGCAAGCTCAATATGTTTGAATGATCCATGAAAATATACTTTAACTGAGATGTGAGAAAACATAACCCATTACGTTGTCTTCCTTGTCCAACATCAACTCTTTAGCATGTCATACTTAATGAGTGCTCACAATTATAAAAGATGTCCAAGATAGTATGTTTATATGTGAAATCTCTCTTCCTTCAATATTCTTTCATGAATTGTTCAAATGACCAATACAATGCTTGCTAACCTATAATAAATTTACCACCTATACTTCTTAGATGTGAAGTCATTACTCCCCATGGGATAAGCAAATGAGACATATATAATTTCAGATTTGTGACATTCAACTCATTCAACCATTTACTCATAGGATATAAGTGAAGCACATGAGTAAATGACAAACTACTCCAAAAAGATATAAGTGAAGATGAATGAGTAGCTAAATAATTATGTAACTATGTGAAGACTCTCTCCCATTTAAGAATTTCAGATCTTGGTATTTTATTCAAACAACAAGCAAAGCAAAATAAAATAGCATTGCAAGGATAGCACACTCATGTGAAGAAGAAAGGTGGGATGCCTAACGGGGCATCCCCAAGCTTAGATGCTTGAGACTTCTTGAAATATTATCTTGGGGTGCCCTGGGGCATCCCCAATCTTGAACTTTTGTGTCTCCTTAATTCGTCTCATATCATAGTTTCTCTTTTTATCAAAAGCTTCATCCACACCAAACTCAACAAGAACTCGTGAGATAGGTTAGTATAAACCGATGCAAAACCTTATCATTTTCTACTGTAACAAATCACTAAAATTATTATTCAACATTGCATACTAAATGCCTCTGCATATTTAATAGTCATATCCTCAAATAGAATCATTGAACAAGCAAACATATGCAAACAATGCAAACATAACAGCAATCTACCAAAATAGTATAGTCTGTTAAGAATGCAAGATTCATTATACTTCCCTAACTCCAGAAATTATGAGAAAAATACTACGCTGTAGAAGATTTATCAAAGCTCATTATGCAAAAAGTTTCAACATTATATCTGTAACACCCACGATGCGGCTATATCTCCCACGTGTCGAAGCAGGACTTAGAGGCATAACCGCATGGTGGTTTTGTCGCAAGAAGGGTCATATTCACACAATCCCATGTAATGAACAAGACTGGGATAAAGAGTTGGCTTACAATCGCCACTTCACACAATGAACATATAATTCATACATCATTCAGAACACATACATAGTCCGACTACGGACGAAGCCAAAAGAAAAGAAGATAACACAACTGCTAGATCCCCGATCGTCCCAACTGGGCTCCACTATTGATCAACATGAAATGATACATAGCAACGACCAAGGTCTTCGTTGAGCTCCCATCTGAGCTCGGTTGCATCACCTGCACTGGTATCATCGGCACCTGCAACTGTTGTGATAGTATCTGGTGAGTCACGAGGACTCAACAATCTCAAAACCCGCGAGATCAAGACTATTTAAGCTTATGGGTAGGAAGTGGTAATGAGGTGGAGTTGCAGCAAGCACAAAGCAAATATGGTGGCTAACATACGCAAATAAGAGCGAGAAGAGAAGCAACGAAACGGTCGTGAAGCTAGCAATGATCAAGAAGTGATCATGAACTCCTACTTACGTCAAACATAACCCAAAACAGTGTTCACTTCCCGGACTCCGCCGAAAATAGACCATCACGGCTACACACACGGTTGATGCGTTTTAATTAAGTCAGGTGTCAAGTTATCTACAACCGGACATTAACAAATTCCCATCTGCCGCATAACCGCGGGCACGGCTTTCGATAGTTTATACCCTGCAGGGGTGTCCCAACTTAGCCCATCACAAGCTCTCACGGTCAACGAAGGATATTCCTTCTCCCAGGAAGACCCGATCAGACTCGGAATCCCGGTTTACAAGACATTTCGACAATGGTAAAACAAGACCAGCAAAGCCGCCCAAATGTGCCGACAAATCCTGATAGGAGCTGCACATATCTCGTTCTCAGGGCACACCGGATTGTCCAAACTTCCGGTAGGCCATCCCAGAGTTGCCCCTGGTGGCCACCGGCGGCTGATAGGTTGGACCAACACTCACGACGAGCACTAGCCCAGGGGGGGTAAAACAAAGATGACCCTTGAGTCTGCAGAATCCAAGGGAAAAAGGCTTAGGAAGGCAAATGGTAAAACCAAGGTTGAGTCTTGCTGGAGGAGTTTTATTCAAAGCGAACTATCAAGGGGGTCCCATAAATCACCCAACCGTGTATGGAACGCAAAATCAAGGAACATAACACCAGTATGACAGAAACTAGGGCGGCAAGAGTGGAACAAAACACCAGGCATAAGGCCGAGTCTTCCACCCTTTACCAAGTATATAGATGCATTAATTAAATAAGAGATATTGTGATATCCCAACATAATCCTGTCCGTGATGGAGCAATCTTCAACTTCACCTGCAACTAACAACGCTATAAGAGGGGCTGAACAAAAGCGGTAACATAGCCAAGCAACGGTTTGCTAGGAAGGGTGAAAAAGGTTAGAGGCAGACATGGCAATTTGGGAGGCTTGAAGAGCAAGTGATAGGTAGCATAGCATAGCGATAGAACGAAGCAACTAGCAAGCAAAGATAGAAGTGATATCAAGGATAATGGTCATCTTGCCTGAAATCCCGCAAGGAAGAAGAACGAGTCCAAGAAGAAGACAAACGGACATAGTCGAACGAATCCTCACAACTGCGGAACGAAACCGAAGCTAACGAGAGAAGCAAACCGGAAAGAAGCAAACAACATGGTAAACAACCATCACATAAACATGTCCTGATGCACAAACAAGTATGATGCATGTACGATTTAATGAGGCATGGCATGGCAATATGCACAAACAACACTACAAGTTAAGTGGAGCATCAATATGCAACGAGTTGCATATTGACGAAACACCACATCAATTATTTAGTTCTCTCTCGTTTAGGAACACAACAATATTACATGTTGTTATAAACATGGCAAGAGATGAAACATAATTAAACTACCTATCTAGGCAAGTTTAAGTGAGGCCGGAAACAACAAACGATAATTCCAGAAAATCCCCATATGTCATTTAGCAATTTAAAGCAAACACAATTTTAACCATTTAAATGCTGTTAACATGATGCGGATGACATAATCAAGGTTTATGCATTTTTTTTATGAAAACTTTGACATGAGCATGTTATGAAGCATTTGGTCACCATGGCGAAACGAAAGGGTGCCACGGCAACGACAACGGAAATGGAGCCACGGCAACATTCCGGTCCCGGTAACTCATGGAGGTACCGATGCAAAAGGAAGTGTGACGTGAGCGAGTCATGCAAGAAGGTGGGGTGATCTCAGATACCGGGTGTCCCACATGTCGGTGGCATGGCTTACGAGGAACGTGCATGAAGCAAACGGGCACGGTGCAAACACGAGCATCTCATACAACACACATTCATTCTCGAAAGGTCGTTTCGGCGGTTATACCTTTGAAGCGTGCGTTTTCAGAGCAGATCAGGTTCGAAGCGGTGTAGAGGAAGTAGGCGTTCATGGGACGTTGTGGAAGTAGTTGTTCACGTGGCGATGGTAGTGGAAGTAGTCGTTCTCGTGACAGTAGTGGAAGTAGTGGTGCATGTTTCGTTTCGGAGAGGTACTTGACGAAACCAACGTCTTCGGGGCGACGGTAGTGGTACACACAACGTCGGGGTACTTGTCGGTCCGGTCTTGGCGGTGTAGATGTACACGTTGTCGGGGTACTTGTCGCATCACCGGGTGTAGTCGTACACGTTCGGAACGGAACTTGGCGTATCCATGGTCTCCGGGGGTCGTCGGGTACTTGCGGTCTTGGTTGGGGCAGCACACCGTAGTCGAACTTGAGGCGGTCTTGGCGGGATCCAAGACAGAACATCACAAAAGGCTTCGGACGACATCGTTCAAAAGGACAGAATGAACTGGTAGGATGCGCCGGCAACAGGGTTTGCGGACATGGTGCCCTCAGTAGCAGCACGGGGACGGCTCGGGTACGGGACGAGGAAGGGAGACACGAGGACGCATCGGGTCGACGGGGCGGCGCGGTGCAGAGGTGAAGCAGCGTCGAGGCAGGGGTGATGCGGAGGAGCTCGGCGGCGCTAGGGGCTCGGGGTCGCGGGGAAGGAGCAGCTCTGGTGCTGCAGCACCAGAGAAGGCAAGGGAGTGATGTCCTGGGGCAGCACGGCGAGGCGAAGCCCGGCGGCAGCGAGCGAGCTCCGGTGGCCGGCTGGAGGTTGAGACCGAATGGATGAAGGAGGAGGCACAGGCGCTGACAAGGAGGAGGCAGAGGGGACGGGACGAGGGCGCCGCTACTGATGGAAGGGGGCGCGACGGTGGCGAGGAGGCCGACGGGGCTCCGGCCTGGTTCTCTTCTCCGGCGAGGGCAGAGCGCGGGTCTCGCACCGGAGGGACGGGGCGATGGAGCGAGGGGGGTCGAGGGCTGCGCGTGGGGATCTTCTCTCCCTGGTGCGATGCATGTTGCGTGGTGGCGGTGCGAGGGAATGAGGAGGGATCGAGGGAGAGATGCTGAGGGGATCGGGCAGGGGGGTCGGGCTAGGGTTTAGGAGGGTTAGGTGGGCCGGCTTGGTTGGCCGGGTGTAAGAGGCCGGCTGGGCTGCAAGGCTGCTCGGCTTCTTCTCTCCCTCTCTACTCTTTTCATTAACAGAGAACTGGAAGAAGGAAAGGAGAGAAGAGAAGGTTAGAGGAAGAATTTGGGCATGCGGTTAATTTTCCCGGACTCGCAAAAATGCGTTTGTTCCAAGAAAAATGGCATGGACATGATTGCAGGAATTAAATTCAAACTCATTTGAAATTCAAATGGGTTTGAACTAGGACTAGGTTTTTTAAGTGTCCAAAATTATTGAGATTTTTGGTGGAGGTCCGAAAAACGATGAAAGAAATTATGGGCAAGGTTGGAGACCAAGAATTGAGATAACAATGGCATGGGATATTTTGCAAGTGTGTTATGGTGATTTCCAAATTAAAGAAACATTTAATATAGCTCCCTAATATTGGGAGGATATGTTATAAAGAGAAGTCACCCTTCCCTCGATTTAAATAGATCAACCATCTATGCAATTTATTAGTTGAGTTGCGATGCAAAGATTAATGGCATGATGGCATGATGACATGATGCAATGCAAATGAAGATAAGAAGAATGCAACAAACAAATACATCGCACAGCGAAACTCGGAATATCTGGAAGTCTTCTGGAGCACCGGGCTCGGGGTGTTACAATATCATTCTCTGACTTTTCTAGGGAATTTTTGCAATAGCGGTAAACTTTCTGTTTTCAAACAGCAACATGTATAATTGCAAAATAAGCATGGTAAAGGATATCCTTGACATTTTTATTGAAAATAAAGATGCAAAACATTGTTCTAAATAAAAGCAAGCAAATACTAACAAAATAAAATGACGCTCCAAGCAAAACACATATCATGTGGTGAATAAAAATATAGCTCCAAGTAAAGTTACCGATGAACGAAGACGAAAGAGGGGATGCCTTCCAGGGCATCCCCAAGCTTAGGCTCTTGGTTTTCCTTGGATATTACCTTGGGGTTCCTTGTGCATCCCCAAGCTTAGGATCTTTCCACTCCTTATTGCATAGTCCATCGAATCTTTACCCAAAACTTGAAAACTTCAACCACACAAAACTCAAAACAAAACTCGTAAGCTCCGTTAGTATAAGAAAATAAAACCACCACTTAGGTACTGTAATGAACTCATTCTAAATTCATATTGGTATAATATCTACTGTATTCTAACTTCTCTATGGTTTATAACCCCCAATACTACTCATAGATTCATCAAAATAAGCAAACAACACATAGAAAACAGAATCTGCCAAAAACAGAACAGTCTGTAGTAATCTGTATCATTCGAATACTTATGTAACTCCTAAAATTCTGAAATAAATTGGTGGATCTGAGGTATTTTTCTATGAATCATCTTAAAAAATAATCAACCTAAAACCACTCTCCAGTAAAAAATGGCAGCTAATCTCGTGAGCGCAAAAGTTTCTGTTTTTATAGCAAGATCACATAAACTTCACCCAAGTCTTCCCAAAGGTTCTACTTGCCACAAACACTAATTAAAACATGAAACCACATCTAACAAGAGGCTAGATGAATTATATATTAGTAAACAGGAACAAAAAGCAAGGAACAAAAATAAAATTGCGTTGCCTCCCAACAAGCGCTATCATTTAACACCCCAAGCTAGGCATGATGATTTCAATGATGCTCACATAAAAGAGAAGAATTAAAACATAAAGAGAGCATCATGAAGCATATGACTAGCACATTTAAGTCTAACCCACTTCCTATGCATAGGGATTTTGTAAGCAAACAACTTATGGGAATAATAATCAACTAGCATAGGAAGGTAAAACAAGCATAGCTTCAAAATTTTCAACACATAGGAAGGAAACATGATATTATTGCAATTCCTACAAGCATAAGTTCCTCCCTCATAATAATTTTCAGTAGCATCATGAATGAATTCAACAAAATAACCAGCAACTAAAGCATTATTTCCATGATCTACTTGCATAGCAATTTTACTACTCTCCACATAATCAAATTTATTCTCCTCAATAGTAGTGGGAGCAAACTCAACATAATAACTGTCATGTGAGGCATAATCCAATTGAAAACTAAAATCATGATGACAAGTTTCATGGTTATAATTATTGTTAATAGCATATAAGTCATCACAATAATCATCATAGATAGCAAGTTTGTTCTCATAATCAATTGGAACCTCTTCCAAAATAGTGGATTCATCACTAAATAAAGTCATGACCTCTCCAAATCCACTTTCATAAATATTATAAGATTTAACATCCTCCAAAATAGTGGGATCATTAGTTCCTAAAGTTGGCACTCTTCCAAACCCACTTTCATTAATATAACTATCATAAATAGGAGGCATGCTATCATCATAATAAATTTTCTCATCAAAACTCGGGGGAGAAAAAATATCATATTCATCAAGCATAGCTTCCCCAAGCTTGTGCTTTGCATATCATTAGCATAATGGATATTCAAGGAATTCATACCAACAACATTGCAATCATGCTCATCATTCAAATATTTAGTATCAAACATTCTATAGATTTCTTCTTCTAGCACTTGAGCACAATTTTCCTTTTCATCAAACTCACGAAAGATATTAAAAATATGAAGCGTATGAGACAAAATTGATTCCATTTTTTTGTAGTTTTATTTTATAAACTAAACTAGTGGTAAAACAAGAAACAAAAAGATTCGATTGCAAGATCTAAAGATATACCTTCAAGCACTCACCTCCCCGGCAACGGCGCCAGAAAAGAGCTAAGTTGACGGGGTGTGGGTGTCGCTTACCTAGCCTCCCCAGCAACGGCGCCAGAAAAGAGCTTGATGTCTACTACAGACGTTGTTGGGCGTGCAAGTGCACAGGTTTGTAGGACAGTAGCACATTTCCCTCAAGTGGATGACCTAAGGTTTATCAATCTGTAGGAGGCGTAGGATGAAGATGTGCTCTCTCAAACGACCCTGCAACAAAATAACAAAGAGTCTCTTGTGTCCCCAACACACCCAATACAATGGCAAATTGTATAGGTGCACTAGTTCGGCGAAGAGATGGTGATACAAGTGCAATATGGATAGTAGATATAGGTTTTTGTAATCTTAAAATATAAAAACAACAAGGTAACTAATGATAAAAGTGAGCGTAAACGGTATTGCAATGGTAGGAAACAAGGCATAGGGTTCATACTTTCACTAGTGCAAGTTCTCTCAACAATAATAACATACGTAGATCATATAACGATCCCTCAACATGCAACAAAGAGTCACTCCAAAGACACTAATAACGGAGAACAAACGAAGAGATTATGGTAGGGTACGAAACTGTAACGCCCAATATGCGACCCTATCCTAAAGGAACTCGAAGGTCCCACCAAGGATAGAAGCGCATATTGGAGACGCTTTTGCAAGGTGGATATTATTACATCGTACCATTACATAATAGTTAGGGATACATACAAGAGGCATACAATGCCACACGAATACAACAACATCATACATAAGAGCATCATCCGACTACGGATGAAACACAAACAGAAACTCAAACGACATCCACCCTGCTAGCCCAGGCTGCCGACCTGGAACCTATCCCCTGATCGAAGAAGCAGAAGAAGAACTCCAAAACAAGCAAACATCGCTCTCGTGTCATGATCATCGCAAAACCTGTACCTGCAACTGTTGTTGTAGTAATCTGTGAGCCACGAGGACTCAGCAATCCCATTACCATGGGTATCAAGACTAGCAAAGCTTAATGGGTAAGGAACGGATAAGTGGTGAGCTTGCAGTAGCGACTAAGCATTTATGGTGGCTAACATACACAAATAAGAGCGAGAAGAGAAGCAAACGGAACGGTCGTGAAGCTAGCAAAGATCAAGAAGTGATCCTGAAACTACTTACGCACAATCATAACACAAAGACCATGTTCACTTCCCGGACTCCGCCGAAAAGAGACCATCACGGCTACAGACGCGGTTGATGCGTTTTAATTCGAATCTGGTGTCAAGTTCTCTACAACCGGATATTAACAAATTCCCATCTGCCACATAACCGTGGCCACGCCTCTCGAAAGTTTATACCCTACAGGGTGTCCCAACTTAGCTCGTCACAAGCTCTCACGATCAACGAAGGATATTCCTTCTCCCAGGAAGACCCGATCAGTCTCGAAATCCCGGTTTACGAGACATTTCGACAATGGTAAAACAAGACCAGCAAAGCCGCCCGATGTGTCGACAATCTTGATAGGAGTCGCACGTATCTCGTTCTCAGGACACACCAGATAGGTCAAGCTACGAGTAAAACCAGCCCTCAAGTTGCCCCGAGGTGGCCCCACAGGCTGCCCGGTCCG
>NC_041383.1:163362366-163414143 GCF_002162155.2 Triticum dicoccoides
AATGTAAAACCAAGGTTGGGCCTTGCTGGAGGAGTTTTATTCAAAGCGAACTGTCAAAGGGGTCCCATAAATCACCCAACTGCGTAAGGAACGCAAAATTAAGGAACATAACACTGGTATGATGGAAACTAGGGCGGCAAGAGTGGAACAAAACACCAGGCATGAGGACGAGCCTTCCACCCTTTACCAAGTATATAGATGCATTAATTAAATAAGAGATATTGTGATATCCCCACATAATCCTGTCCATCATGGAGCAATCTGCAACTTCACCTGCAACTAACAACACTATAAGAGGGGCTGAGCAAAGTGGTAACATAGCCAAGAAATGGTTTGCTAGGAAGGGTGTAAAAGTTTAGAGGCTGACATGGCAATTTGGGAGGCTTGATGAACAAGTGATAGGTAGCGCAGCATAGAGATAGAACGAAGCAACTAGCACAGCAATGATAGTAGTGAGATCCAGGGTAACGGTCATCTTGCCTGAAATCCCACTAGGAAGAAGAACGATTCCAAGAAGAAGATGAAGCTAGAAGACGAACCAAGCATAGACGAACGAATCCTCACAATCGCAACGGATCAGGAACTAACGAGAAGGAGCACAACCGGAAAGGAGCAAACATACGATAAACACACAACACATAGACATGGCATGATTCTCAACCAAGTAGGATGCATGACAAAGCTATATGATGCTACCCATGGCAAGAGATGACGCATACAAGAGCAACACATCAAAGCAAGTTTAAATGAGGCCGGTAACAACATATGACAAAAGCAGAAAGACCCCATATGTAAATTTAGAAGTTGGTACAGATCTGAACAAACATTAAGTTGAAGTTGTTAAACAACAAGTTAAGATACAGCAAGATGATCTACACGAAATTCTAGTCAAATTACATATAAATTTCATTTAGTTCGGAGCTACGGCCTAGAAGATATAAGCAAAACAAATCAAACATGGCACTGATGCAAAATGCATACAAACATCAAGAAAACACTCTCAAAACATGGATGCAACATGATAAGATGAAACTACATGCAAAATCAAGCAAGTTTCATATAGAGCACACTCCAAACGGAGCAACGGTGCAACACATACACTCCAAACAAGACATAACAACAATCTGTGCAAAACAACAACTAGGCATCTAGCAAGCATCAAAACAAAATGCTACAGCATCTCAACAGGAAAACAAAAGGCATGGACATGAAGTACAGGTAAAGCATGACAAAACATAAACACTGAGCTATCTCCAGAAACCACTACAACATGCTCAAAAGGACTTGACAATATTGCAAATAATATCAGATTCATAGACTTAGCAGAAATAACATCAGGTTGCAATGTTTAGAGCTATCAACCAATATGCTATAGGAACTTATCATGACAAACAAAGGCATGGCATGCTAATACTAAAGACAAAGAACAAAACTCCCTTACTTAACTAGTTCCAAAGATCAACATGAAAGATGGTAGGATCCATGCAAACATGGCAAATGATATGACAGATTCAGAATAACAGTACATGGCAGGAACAACGATAAGTAGGCATGTTGGTGAGCTTGTACAACTCACCACAGAGCAATTCATGGCATGTGAAGTCAACCAACAGTAATAACACACATTTATGGAGCTAAACATGGCAAGATCAGGTTCATAGGGTGCATGGATCACTAGCAAAGCACATGGCAAAATTGAACTTAATGTTAATAGGCTGACAACAACATTATTTAGCAATTTGAGAGCAAGATTACAACAAGCTACAACAGGCTATAAATGCAACCAAGGGCATGGATGGATAGAGCATGACATGTAGACACAAGTTCAAAGGATGCACACACAAAATGCAATGAAAAAGACAAATCATAAAGTTATGTTAATAGACAGCAGTTAACATCATATAGCACTCTTGCAACGATTACTAGAGCATCAAGATAAACTCAAACAAGCATGGAACAGTGTAAGGAAATGAAGAGCATCTCACAATGAACATTTTGATATATTATATGCATGAAACGGAGCAGCACACATGAAGTTATGGCATGATGAACATAGCACCAGAATATGCAAATATTTCGGGACAGAAAAATATACCCCTCTCGGATCTGGATCTAGGGTTCGGCACGGGTAACGAGGTTCGCCGGGGTTTCGTCGGAATCATCGCTGGACTTGGAGGAGAGGTGGCCGGTGTTGATGGGGGCTAGCCGGAGCGCGGGGGAGCTGGATCCGGTCGCTCCTCGATTGGATCTGGCCGGTGTTGACGAGGGGCGGCGGAGGATGCGAGGAGGCACGCGGCGCGAGGTCCAGCGGTGGAGGATGCCGGCGGCAGGGTCCTGCACGCGAGAGAGAGGGACGGACCAGGTGAGCCAGGGGAGAAGAAGGACGGCGAGGTCGGGCGGCTCACCGGAGCTGGCGGCGGGCGCGGTGCTTGTCAGCGGTGGCGAGGTGGAGGCGAGGCAGCGGGGTCTGGCGAGGTCTGTGGCAGGGATGGAGGCGCTGTACGAAGGGGTCTCGGGGCCCCTAGCGCGGGCGCGCGGCGGTGCTGGTGCGTCACCCGGTTCGGGCCTAGGGTGGGCCCTAGATGGGCTTGGTGGGTCGGCACTGCGGGAGGGAGGCTAGGGGACACGTGGCGTCGCGGTAGAGGTGGAGGGTGGCGGCTGCGGTGGTGCTGGCCGCTCAGGCAACGCCAAGTTGCGGGAAGAGAGAGGGCCAGCGCGGGAAACAATGGGGGTGGCGGCACTGGAGGTTAGGGGAGGCTACGGGGCTAGGTTAGGGTAGGTCTAGGCCATTTTTGGCAGGGCAGGGGTCTATATATAGTAAGGGGTCTAGGGTTAGGCATTTTGGAGCCCTCCGATCACGATCCGATGGCTCCGGACAGAAGGGGGGGGGTTCGGATGGCTAGGTGGGCTGCAAGTGACTGTGTAAAAGGCCCTGGGCTGAGAAGAGAGAAGAGAGAGAGAGGCCCGGCGGCAGTTTCGAAGACCGAAACATCCGACGAAGGTACCGACAATGGTACCGCTATACACTTAACGGTTGGCCTACCAAACAAGCTCCGAATGCGACGAAACTTTACAGGCAGTCTACATACACTATAATAAGACCGCACGCCAACTTTCAACCCATTCCGAGAACATTTTTATGCCACTTATAAAATAATATTTTGGAGGTGCCGTGGGCGCGTGCGAGTGTTTCCGGACTCGGAACGGACAACGGAGAGAACCGGCAGAACCCAAACGGATGCAAGTTTTGAAAAACATGCAGATGAAATGCAGATTATGACATGGCAAAATGCAACATGCAAGCAAATGACATGGCAACAACGACGAATAACTGGAATACACCTGGCGCATCGAATCCGGGGCGTTACAGAAACCACCTCAAAGTTATTCTTTCGGATCAATCTATTCAAGAGTTCGTACTAGAATAACACCTTAAGACACAAATCAACCAAAACCCTAATGTCACCTAGATACTCCATTATCACCTCAAGTATCCGTGGGCATGATTATACGATATGCATCACACAATCTCAGATTCATCTATTCAACCAACACAAAGTACTTCAAAGAGTGCCCCAAAGTTTCTACCGGAGAGTCAAGACGAAAACATGTGCCAACCCCTTTGCATAGATTCCAAAGGTCATTGAACCCGCAAGTTGATCACCAAAACATGCATCAAGTATATCACGTGAATATCCCATTGTCACCACAGATAAGCACGGCAAGACATACATCAAGTGTTCTCAAATCCATAAAGACTCAATCCGATAAGATAACTTCAAAGGGAAAACTCAATTCATCACAAGAGAGTAGAGGGGGAGAAACATCATAAGATCCAACTATAATAGCAAAGCTCGTGATACATCAAGATCGTGCCATAGAGAGAACATGAGAGAGAACAGAGAGAGAGAGAGAGAGAGATCAAACACATAGCTACTGGTACATACCCTCATCCCCGAGGGTGAACTACTCCATCCTCATCATGGAGAGCGCCAGGATGATGAAGATGGCCACCAGTGATGGGTTCCCCCCTCCGGCAGGGTGCCGAAACAGGCTCCCGAGAGGTTTTTGGTGGCTACAGAGGCTTGCGGCGGCGGAACTCCCGATCTATCTTCTCCTATGATGTTTTTAGGGTACGTGGAGTTATATAGGCAAAAGAAGTCGGTCGGGGGAGCCTCGAGGGGCCCTGGAGACAGGGGCGCGCCCAGGGGGGTGGGCGTGCCCTCCTATCTCCTGGCTTCCTCAAACCTTCCCTGGCTTGAACTCCAAGTCTCCCGGATCATATCCTTTCCAGAAATCACGCTCCCGAAGGTTTCATTCCGTTTGGACTCCGTTTGATATTCCGTTTCTTTGAAATACTGAAACAGGCAATAATACAACAATATGGGCTGGGCCTCCGGTTAATAGGTTAGTCCCAAAAGTAAAATAAAAGTGTATAATAAAGCTCGTAATCATTCAAAACAGATAATAAAATAGCATGAATGCTTCATAAATTATAGATACGTTGGAGACATATCACCGATTCAATGCGGCCGGTGCGGAGGCGAGCCAACGTACAGTAGCGGCTTAAGAGATCGGTTTGAATTGAAGGCGCCTCGAGGCAGGCCACAGCAGGAGCGATGGCGAGGCCAGCTCGTGGTGGTGGAGGTAACCCGTCGAGGCAGCTCCTCCAAGGACAGCAGAAGCAGCACCAGCAGAGATCGGGCCACAGATGTGTAAACCGCCAGATGGGTAAACTGAGGAATGATGGGCCCAGCTGTGAAGTGGAGCCAGCCCATGGGTGCGGCGAGTCCGGGTGGCTGTTATCTCTGTTTCTGATTCATAGGAGTCTTTAAAAAGATCACATCTGAGTCCTTGTCGTAGTCTTCTTTCTTTCTTTTCTTTTTGCTGTTTTGGCAACTTCTTCAATTCTCATGGAGATCCGGCGTGGCACCGGCGGTTCACGGTGGAAGCGATTCATGGTAGAAGCCAATAGTGAAAACAATGATAATACGCCCGTGACTGCTTCCTTGATGACTTTTGGTGATTCTGTTGATCTCAGCGACTTGTGGCTACGAACGGATCATAACCCTAATTTTCTCTTGAACCCTAGTTGAGTCTCAAATCTGATCGTGTTTCTTCAAAATAATGTAATCCTTCTGCAATGATTCTTCTTCCTCCGAAAAATTGCAAGCTTCTCGATCCCTGGAGAGATCCCTTCAAGAACTCAACAACACCGTGCGCGGGCCCCATGGTGGGCGCCAACTATCGTGGAGTTGTCACGTCAGATGTCCTAGTGTGAGGACTTAGTCGTGAGGCCAACACATCTATGTGGTAGCTTGAGAGGGGTTGAGCGGAATCGAGATACGCAACACAAGATGAGGGTTTAGACAACTTCGGGCCCCGGGAAACATCATCCAATAACAACCTTACATGTTGTTTGTGGCTAGGTCTTATTATCATCACGAGGGAGTCGCCGTAAACCGGCTCTCATAGTTGTGTCTAATCTTAACGGTTATTCCTGTCCTCTCTTGAGGTGCCCTGCCCCTCCTTATATAAGTTGAAGGGGCGGGTTACATGTAGAGTCCATCTCGGACTAAGACTTAAACTATTCTGACTTCTCTTCATGGGCTTCTTAACATCTTAGGCTTCTTAACCCCAGGCGACTCTGTCTGCCGGGTTATGACTGTCTGCTGGGTTATGGTTGTCTGCTGGGTTATGATTGTCTGCCGGTTTATGATTGTCTGCTGGTTTACCATCTGACTTACCATCTGGCTTAACATCTGCCGAGTTATCATCCGACTTAACACCTGCCGGGTTATCATCTGACTTAACATCTGTCGGCTTATCATCTGCCGATTTACCAAGTCCCAGCCGGGTTATAACTCCGGCCGGGTCATAACGCGGGGTATATCCCCGACAGGTTGTCTCCAAACAAGCTCTTTCTTTATAGCCCTCAAGATAGGCTTGAGGTTTTATTGATGCTCACATGAAAGATAATAATTGAAAAACAAAGGGAGAATCATGAAACATGTGACAAACACATTTAAGTCTAACATACTTCCTATGCATAGGCATTTTACTAGCACACATGCCCGTGCGTTGCAACGTGATAATAAAATTACATGCCTCTAGCTCAATATAAGAATGGCTCAAGACTCCCGCATGTTTGAGTTCTCTAGTTCAACATGGCTCCCCGCAAAAAAAATGGCTCCCCATTGTGCCGCCGCTTGGCTGCTTGGCCGTTAGATATGTTACATTTGAGCTTATATTTACATGTTGTAAAATGTGAAGGTAGAATATTTTTTGTAAGTTTCAAGTTAGAATGATGATTAAGTGAAATTGAGTTCATTTTGCCATGAAAATAAGCCAGCCCACATACAAAACTTTTTTTGAGGAGCCCACAGAGCCCACATACAAAACTTGCATTAAAAATAAGATAAATGTGAAACTGTATTTATGTGATTGGTCCATTCATTAGGAATTAGTCGAAATTGCTTGAGATGCATATGACATGTGTACATGGTCCAACTCAGCATGCACAAATAAAGATGATCAATTTTCTCCCCTCGTTGATGGTGAACAAATTGTGTGCGACCCGGGCTGTACCTTCATTGTCCTTAGACCCTCTTCCTTAGCTTAGTGCTGATGCGTGGCAAAACAAATCTCAAAGGTTCTTCTCCACTGTCGCATGCTGTCGATGACGCCGCCGCAACTCTTCATTTTTGTGGAAGCACCGATCCTCCGTCTTCTCTTCTCTCCCTCTTCTCTCTTCCTCTTGTCTCAAATCATGACACGGCGACATCTCAGCTACTTTTCTTGGGCTAGCGGCCACAATGGCCAGAAATTGGATGAGCAGCGGTTGCAATCACAAGTCGACAATGACCATGCATGGAAGCACAAACATTTTATTTCTTTAAGATTCGTTTTTCCACACGTCAGCAAATGGAGAGGGTCAAGCGAACTAGAGTGTGTGACCCTGTCTGTCATATTAGGAGTTTTTTTCCTTGCTGATCTACATGTCCGTTATCTAGCACTAATCCGGCTTAATTATAGAAGCCCATATCCATGCATTCACAATCCCATTTAATTATGACACATTTCTATTTTAATGAGAGCCAACAATCAGCGCTCATGCTCACCATTTAATTTAATGTGATCGCGATTAATTAAGGCACACACCTTCAGCCCATAAATCCCTCTTTCCAATCGAGTTTACAACATGCAATGCTTGGTGCTCTCACCAATCCCTTTTTATTACACAAATACTCACCTTTAATGTGATTTCAATCCAATCAACTAAGGCACATTTAGCCCACAAATATTTCTTTCCAATCGAGGCATCTCCACTGTTCTATTTTACGTTCTTTGATTTTGGAGGTTGACTTGATATTCTATGCAATTTGTGACGTATATAAATTGAAATTATTTGATGTAATGAACCGAGGTGGTATTATTTATTTGTGAATATATGTCCATTTCTTTCTTAATATAAATCTCTCTTTTATTTTTTAAGCCCACTTGCTTGGCTCCTGACCATAAGAATTCCTTTAATTTTTAGAAAAACCGATAAGAATTTCTTTAGTAGAACCAATTCGCAGCCCATAAGTGCAGTGGCTGCCAAGTATAGGCTTTGAACTGATTTTTTTCCGAATTAAAAACAACTCGGCCCCTAATTAACCTTATTAAGTAGGTAACCGGAGTTCCTAACATGATAGAATTCCTAGCTCAACTGTCTTTGCTTGTATCGCGTGGGCCAGAGGTGTGAAGATCAAATCCGATGCCACCCGATTTTTTGCTGCTGTTGCACATATCCGAATTAGTACCACACTGAAAACTTTTTTGCTGCATGCAAAGTTGACACTCTTCCAGAATAGTGGGATTATCATCAAATAAAGTCATGACCTCTCCAAACTCACTTTTATCAATAATTTCATAAGATTGAACACTCTCCAAATATGTGGGATTCCTTTTTTCTAAAGTTGACACTCTTCCAAACCCACTTTGAATATTATTGCAAACATTATTATAAATTTCATATTCATCACGAGGCTTAAATAGATTTTCAAGATCATAAGAAACGTTATCACCCCAATCCTGGTCATTGCAATAAGTAGTAGACATAATAAAATTATCAACCCCAAGCTTGTAGCTTTGCATATCATTAACACAATTTTCATTAGTAAAATTTGTAATAACATCATTGCAATCATGATTTTCATTGAAAGGGCTATCAAGTGTGGGTGCAATGGCAATAATTTCATGTCTAACATGAGGAACTATATATAGCAAGTTCATCTCCATAAGCTTCATTAATATTGGCATCTGATACGTCTCCAACGTATCTATAATTTTTGATTGTTCCATGCTATTATATTACCTGTTTTTGGATGCTTATGGGCTTTATTTTACACATTTATATCATTTTTGGGACTAACCTACTAACCGGAGGCCCAACCCGTATTGTTGTTTTTTTTGCCTATTTCTGTGTTTCTAAGAAAAGGAATATCAAACGGAGTCCAAATGGAATGAAACCTTCGGGAGCGTGATTTTTGGAACGAACGTGATCCAGAGGACTTGGAGTGCAAGTCAAGAAGCAGCCGAGGCCTCCACGAGATAGGAGGGCACCCCCCCATAGGGCGCGCCCCCCTGTCTAGTGGGTCCCTCGGGCGTCCACCCATGTACTTCTTCCTCCTATATAAGCCTAAGTACCCCTAAAACATCTAGGAGGCACCCGAAACACAATTTCCACCACCGTAACATTCTGTATCCATGAGATCCCATCTTGGAGCCGTCGCCGGTGTTCTGCCAGAGGGGGAATCCACCATGGAGGGCTTCTACATCTACATCCTTGCCCCTCCAATGAGTTGTGAGTAGTTTACCATAGACCTACAGGTCCATAGTTATTACCTAGATGGCTTCTTCTCTCTTTTTGGATCTCACTACAATGTTCTCCCCCTCTCTTGTGGAGATCTATTTGATGTAATCTCTTTTTGCGGTGTGTTTGTCGAGATCTGATGAATTGTGGGTTTATGATCAAATTTATCTATGGATAATAATTGAATCTTCTCTGAATTCTTTTATATGATTGAGTTATCTTTGCAAGTCTCTTCGAATTATCGGTTTGGTTTGGCCTACTAGATTGATCTTTCTTGCCATGGGAGAAGTGCTTAGCTTTGGGTTCAATCTTGCGGTGTTCTTAACCAGTGACAGGAAGGGTTGCAAGATCCATATTGTATTGTTGCCATCGAGGATGAAAATATGGGGTTTATATCATATTGCTTAAGTTTATCCCTCTACATCATGTCATCTTGCTTAATGCATTACTCTGTTCTTATGAACTTAATACTCTAGATGCATGCTGGATAGCAGTCGATGTGTGGAGTAATAGTAGTGGATGCAGGCAGGAGTCGGTCTACTTGTTATGGACGTGATGCCTATATACATGATCATGCCTAGATAACGTCATAATTATTCGCTTTTCTATCAATTGCTCGACAGTAATTTATCACCCCTGTAATACTTATGCTGTTGAGAGAAGCCACTAGTGAAACCTATGGCCCCCGGGTCTATCTCTTATCATATTTGCTTCCAATCTACTTTTATTTGCATCTTTATTTTCTGCATCTATATTATAAAATACCAAAAATATATTTATCTTATCATACTTTCTCTATCAGATCTCACTTTCGCAAGTGGCCGTGAAGGGATTGACAACCCCTTTGCCGCGTTGGTTGCGAGTTCTTTGTTTGTTTGTGTAGTTTCGTGGGGCTTGTTGAGAAGCCTCCTACTGGATTGATACCTTGGTTCTCAAAAACTAAGGTCAATACTTACACTAATATTGCTGCATCACCCTCTCCTCTTCGAGGAAAACCAACGCAAGCTCAAGACGTAGCAAGAAGGATTTCTGGCACCGTTGCCGGGGAGGTCTTCGCTCAAGTCAAGACATACGAAGTACCCATCACAAACTCATCTCCCTCGCATTTACATTATTTGCCATTTGCCTCTCGTTTTCCTCTCCCCCACTTCACCCTTGTTGTTTTATTCACCCTCTCTTTCCCAATCTTCTCCTCTCTTTTCTGTTTGCCATTTTCTGCCTGCTTGTGTGTTAGATTGTTTACCTTGTCTTTATGGCTAGTCCTCCTATCCTTATTATCACTCCCGAACAAGAAATTATTAATTTTAAGCAAAAGGAGGGAGAAAATTTAAAGGTTGCTTGGCATAGAATTTGCAATGACCAATATAAATCTTCTAGGAAGCTTTCCACTTCTGTTCTTCTCCACAATTTTTATGTAGGCATTACTCCTTGGAATAGATGTGTTCTTGATATTTCTACCGGAGGTGATTTCATGAGTAGCCATATGTATGATGCTTATAATGCGATGTTGAATTTGTTTGGCCGGCCACCTCTTTTGGTCAATGGAACTGTTTTTAACTTTAGAACACGTTATGCAAAGGCTTGAGATTATTGAAATTAAAATTGCCACTGTTGAGTTGATCGAAAATTTGGATAAAAAGATTCACAATCACATCACCCAATTTGGATCTAGGGTTGGAGTTACTTTGAAAAATCTTAAAGAAAAAGAACCTATAGTAAATGAGAAAATAGATCTTGATTGTGCTAGAATTGGTAAACTTGAGGATATAATTACCAACTTAGGTTCGAAGTTTTCTTCCATGAAAAACACTCCAACCCCCCTACAAAAACCGCCAAGTTTATTTATGTTCCTAAAAATAGGGGTGAAACTTCTAGTAAGGGAGACGCGGATCTCAAATCCATAAGTGTTTATCCCAATTGTCTTTTTATCGTTAAGGAACCTTTTGCTACCAATGAATTTCTTGAATTTTTGCCTAAAGGTTTAGACATTGCTAAAAGGGGAGAAATCCCTAGAGACCACAAGCGGGCTACTTATGAATCAAGTGCTTAGTGTTTGGGGTGTTAAACGATAGAGCTAGTTGGGAGGCAACCCAATTTTCTTTATGTTCTTTTTGTTGTTCCTGTTTAGTGTTAAATTTTGTTTCTACTTTATATTTAGATGTGTTTTTAGCTTTTAATTAGTGTTTGTGCCAAGTAGAACCTATAGGGTAAACTATGATGATAGTTGATTTGATTCTGCTGAAAAACAGAAACTTTGCGCTCACGAGAAAAAAATCAATAAATCAGAGGAACGAGATTTTGCATTGATTCTTTTTGCTGCTGATCAATAAACATATATTTTAGGACGTCCTATTTTTTTAGGATTTTTAGAGTTCCATAAGTTTGCGTTAGTTACAGATTGCTACAGATTGTTCTGTTTTTGAAAGATTCTGCCTTTCGTGTGTTGTTTGCTTATTTCGATGCATCTATGGCTAGTATGTAAGGGTATGAACCATAGAGAACTTGTAAAACAGTAGGTTTAACACCAAAATAAATAAAGAATGAGTTCATTACAGTACCTTATGTGGTGATTTTGTTTTCTTTCACTAACGGAGCTTATAAGATTTCCTGTTGAGTTTTGTGTTGTGAAGTTTTCAAGTTTTTGGTAAAGCTTTTATGGACTATGGAATAAAGGGTGGCAAGAGCCTAAGCTTGGGGATGCCCAAGGCACCCCAAGATATTGAAGGATAGCCAAAAGCCTAAGCTTGGGGATGCCCCGGGAAGGCATCCCCTCTTTCGTCTTCGTTCATTGGTAACTTTACTTGGGGCTATATTTTTGTTCACCACATGATATGTGGTTTGCTTGGAGCGCCGTGTATTATATTAGTCTTTGCTTTTTAGTTTACCACAATCATCCTTGTTGTACACACCTTTTTGGAGAAGCCTATTTGATTAGAATTTGCTAGAATACTCTATGTGCTTCACTTATATCTTTTGAGTTTGATAGTTTTTGCTCTAGTGCTTCACTTATATCTTTTAGAGCATGGTGGTGTCTTAATTTTGGAGAAATTGCTAGTCTCACATGCTTCACTTATATTATTTTGAGAGTCTTTTAGAACAGAATGGTATTTGCTATGGTTATAAATTTGGTCCTAGAATGATGAGCATCCAAGTTGGGTATAATAAAAACTATCATAGAAAATGAATTGGATGCTAGGATCATTTCGATGCTTGATAATTGTTTTGAGATATAAAGGTAGTAATGTTAGGGTCATGCTAGTGGATAATTATGAAATTGAGAAATACTTTTGTTGAAGTTGGCAAGTCCGGTAGCATGCACGTATGGTAAAAGTTGTGTGACAAATTTGTTGCATGGGGTGCTCTTTTGATTGTCTTCCTTATGAGTGGCAGTTGGGGACGAGCGATGGAATTTTTTCCTACCAATCTATCCCTCTGTAGCAATCAGACCTCAAATAGTCTGATCTCTGTGCACCAGTGTCATCCCTGGATCAGTAATGCCGACACGCACAATACTTGAAGGATTTATAAAAGAGTGGCAATCACACACTTATTACATCGAATGTCTCAAAAGAGAGCTTAATACAATAAATATGTCTTAAGGCCATCTAAATAAGGATAACAGTGGAAGGCTTGGAAGATAAGTGAGTCCATCAACTCCAACGGCATCACTGAGTATAGGATCACGATCCTAAGGCATCTTACTCGTCGTCTGAAAAGTCTGCAACATGAACGTTGCAGCCCAAAAACGGATCAGCACATGGAATATGCTGGCAATGTAACACATAGAGAGTAATGAAAGAATAAAGCTACATTACATGCATATATGGCTGGTGGAAAGCTCTATGGTTACAGTTTTGCATAAAGCCAAATTTTCCCTACTACAAAGGAATAAATTTTATTTAACTATCATGGTAGTTGTTAGACATTGAGAATGGTTGACAGCATTCTCAATCCCAATTAAGCATCATCATTAAAACCCAACAATGTTAATTAAAGTAACATGATGAGATTCACACGATAATCCAAGTACTAGATACTCAAAACGTCCATAACCGGGGACACGGCTAATCATGATTAGTTTGTACACTCTGCAGAGGTTTGCGCACTTTTCCCCACAAGACTCAACCTCCTCCGTTTGTTTTCTCGCACTGCATGGTGTTTGAGAAACGGATGACCGAGACATAGTCTTTCAGAAGTGCTAGCACCTTACGATTGGGTAGACCGTACCAACCTACATCCCCTACATCTTCTAGTCTACCACTTTAAGAGTTCGCACGACTTATTCAACTATGCTAGATCCCATAGTAGCTTGTGGCTGCACACGGAAGTTTCTAGCATGAACAATCTTATGATCCCTTTGAGCCTGGGTGGCGGTCCAAAACAAACAGGCAATCCTGGAATACCCAGGTGCCTCAATCCACCCAGGTGTGTATTAAAGTTGCCACCTTAAATAAACCATTAATTAACAATCTCACATTTGTCATGGATACACTCACCCAGTCCACGTCTACTAGCATAGCATGGCAATATAAGCAAACGTAGAAGTAACTCCCAAGGGTTTGATAATAAAACAAGTAATAGGTACTACCTCATCTACTTCCCAAAAACCACTTATTAATCAGATCCTAATCATGCAATTGTTTGAGGATTGAACTAATGCAATAAAACTGGGTAGTAAAGAGGTATGATCAAAGTGTTACTTGCCTTGCTGATGATCCGTTAAACCTAGAGATTCAAAGTAGCAAGCGGCGCACTCCGGGTACTCTATCGCAAACAAACAAGCATACGATAAGCACTCATCTAATGCACAGTTAAAACTCAAATAAATGATCCAACCAGAAAGTTCAACTTAAGAACTCCGGTTTGCAAAATGAATCAAATCAAACGGAGCAACGAAAGTCAAACGGCGAAAGAAAGAAACTTCGTTTACTAATCTGGACCTAAGTCAAATTTTACAGTAGCAAAAACTTGTTTGAGTTGGTTAAACGGAAAGAGGGTTTTGATACGAAACTCTAGGCGCTTGAATCGCCTAATTCCGATAAACGAGCGAAAAGATAAACTAAAACGAAAAACAGATCAGAAATCGCGATCAGAAATAATCGCGGAAAATCCGAGAAAAGAAAAAACTGACGAACAGGCTAACGAATGAACGTTCGCTGTCTGTGGCTAAACAAAGAAAACCACTCATTAAAACGAACGTACGGACGAACATCCGCTAAATAAACTAACCGAAAAAACAGATCTAGATTTTTTTTTAAAAAACGAACGAAAAACCGGCGGAAAACCCGAACGGTTTTGTCGAGGAAAACCGCCGGCGGCGAGGCGGTGGCTACCTCCGGCGAGGGGGCGGCAGGGTCCGGCGGGGTGGCGACGGGGTCGGCGGCGGGTCGGCGGCGTCCGGCGGGGCGGCGGCGGCATAGTCGGGCGGCGGCGGCGGCGCGGCGCGGGATCCGGGGCGGCGGTGCGCGGTAGCGGCGGTGGCGGCGGCGGCGGCTTAGGGTTAGGGTTTGGGCGCGGGGAGGCTGGTGGCTCGGGTGGGCTCGGGCGGCGCATTATAAAGGCCCGGCCAGGCGGAGTCCTGGCTGAACACGACCCAAGGTCGGTTTCATTTTATTTTTTAAAAAACATTACGCACAGGAAAACAAATAAAAGAAATACTAAACGGACTCCAAAAATCCCGAAATAAATTTTCCCCGACTTCTAAAATCAAGCCGGTTTAGATGAACATTTATTTGGGGCTTAAATGCAATTTTGGAAAACGCACATTTTTCCTAAATTCAAATAAAATAGCAATAAATTCCAAAATAAAATCTTATTTGATTTTATTATTCAATCCTCAATATTTCTTTATTTTGTGGAAGTCATTTTATTCCCTCTCTCATATTTTATTATAGAAATAATTGAAGATAAAAAAATTAAAATCGAATGAACCTATATTCAAAATTTGAGAAAACTCAAATATGAAAATAACGAAATTCCCAACTCTCTCTGTGGGTTCTTGAGTTGCGTGAAATTTCCAAGATCAAGCCAAAATGCAATAAAATATGATATTCAATGATGATCTATGTATAACATTCCCAATTGAAAATTTGGGATGTTACACCCTCTTGGGGCATGCGTAGTAGTACTTTGCTTCGAGGGCTAAGTAGATTTTTGCAATAAGTATATGAGTTCTTTATGACTAATGTGAGTCCATGGATATACGCACACTCATCCTTCCACTTAGCTAGCTTCTATTTTACCTCGCAATTTTCTCCGGTAGCATAAAGCCATTATTTACCTTCCTCAAAACAGCCACCATACCTACCTATTATGGCATTTCCGTAGCCATTCCGAGATATATTGCCATGCAACTTTCCACCATTCCGTTTATTATGACACGTTTCATCATTGTCATATTGCTCTTTGCATGATAATGTAGTTGACATTGTATTTGTGGCAAGCCCACCTTCATAATTTTCATACATGTCACTCTCGATTCATTGCATATCTCGGTACACCGCCGGAGGCATTCATATAGAGTCATATTTTGTTCTAGCTTTGAGTTGTAATTCTTGAGTTGTAAATCCATAAAAGTGTGATGATCTTCATTATTAGAGCATTGTCCCAATGAGGAAAGGATGATGAAGACTATCCTCCACAAGTCGGGATGGGACTTCAGACTTTATAAAAATAAAAGAGGCCAAAGAAGCCCACAAAGAAAAAGGAAGAGAAGAAAAAAGAAAAAGAAAAAAAGGAAAGAAAGAAAAAAAGGAAAAAAGAAAAAAAATGAGAGAAAAAGAGAGAAGGGACAATTGCTACTATCTCTTTTTCCACACTTGTGCTTCAAAAATAGCACCATGATCTTCATGATAGAGAGTCTCATATGTTGTCACTTTCATATACTAGTGGGAATTTTTCATTATAGAACTTGGCTTGTATATTCCAATGATGGGCTTCCTCAAAATGCCGTAGGTCTTCATGAGCAAGCAAGTTGGATGCACACCCACTTAGTTTCTTTTGTTGAGCTTTCATATATTCATAGCTCTAGTGCATCCGTTGCATGGCAATCCCTACTCACTCACATTGATATCTATTGATGGGCATCTCCATAGCCCGTTGATACGCCTAGTTGATGTGAGACAATCTTCTCCCACTTTTTTTCCTCACAACCACCATATTAGACCACCATAGTGCTATGTCCATGGCTTGCGCTCATGTATTGCTTAAGAGTTGAAAAGCTGAAGCACGTTAAAAAGTATGAACCAATTGCTCGGCTCGTCATCGGGGTTGTACATGATGGGAGTATTTTGTGTAATGGAAATGAAGCATGGCCTAACTATATGATTTTGTAGGGGTAAGCTTTCTTTGGCTATGTTATTTTGATAGGACATGATTATTTGTTAGTATGCTTTGAAGCATTATTATTTTTATGTTTTATAAGCTTTTATCTTGAGTCATTTGGATCTGAAAATTCATGCCACAATAAAGAAAATTACATTGAGAATTATGCTAGGTAGCATTCCACATCAAAAATTTATTTATTTATCATTTACCTACTCAAGGACGAGCAGGAATAAAGCTTGGGGATGCTTGATACGTCTCCAACGTATCTATAATTTTTGATTGTTCCATGCTATTATATTACCTGTTTTGGATGTTTATGGGCTTTATTTTACACATTTATATCATTTTTGGGACTAACCTACTAACCGGAGGCCCAACCCGTATTGCTGTTTTTTGCCTATTTCAGTGTTTCGAAGAAAAGGAATATCAAACGGAGACCAAACGGAATGAAACCTTCAGGAGCGTGATTTTTGGAACGAACGTGATCTAGAGGACTTGGAGCGCAAGTCAAGAAGCAGCCGAGGCCTCCACGAGATAGGAGCCCCCCCTATAGGGCGCGCCCCCCTGTCTCGTGGGCCCCTCGGGCGTCCACCGACGTACTTCTTCCTCCTATATAAGCCTACGTACCCCGAAAACATCCAGGAGGCACCCGAAACACAATTTCCACCACCGTAACCTTCTGTATCCGCGAGATCCCATCTTGGAGACGTCGCCGGTGTTCTGTTGGAGGGGTAATCCACCACGGAGAGCTTCTACATCAACATCCTTGCCCCTCCGATGAGTTGTGAGTAGTTTACCACAGACCTACGGGTCCATAGTTAATAGCTAGATGGCTTCTTCTCACTTTTTGGATCTCAATACAATGTTCTCCCCCTCTCTTGTGGAGATCTATTTGATGTAATCTCTTTTTGCGGTGTGTTTGTCGAGATTCGATGAATTGTGGGTTTATGATCAGATTTATCTATGGATAATAATTGAATCTCCTCCGAATTCTTTTATATGATTGAGTTATCTTTGCAAGTCTCTTCGAATTATCGGTTCGGTTTGGCCTACTAGATTGATCTTTCTTGCCATGGGAGAAGTGCTTAGCTTTGGGTTCAATCTTGCGGTGTTGTTACCCAGTGAAAAAATGGGTTGCAAGACACATATTGTATTATTGCCATCGAGGATAAAAAGATGGGGTTTATATCATATTGCTTGAGTTGATCCCTCTACATCATGTCATCTTGCTTAATGCGTTACTCTGTTCTTATGAACTTAATATCTAGATGCATGCCGGATAGCGGTCGATGTGTGGAGTAATAGTCGTAGATGCAGGCAGGAGTTAGTCTACTTGTTATGGACGTGATGCCTATATACATGATCATGCCTAGATAACGTCATAATTATTCGCATTTCTATCAATTGCTCAACAGTAATTTGTTCACCCACCGTAATAATTATGCTCTTGAGAGAAGCCACTAGTGAAACCTATGGCCCCCGGGTCTATCTCTTATCATATTTGCTTCCAATCTACTTTTATTTGCATCTTTATTTTATGCATCTATATTATAAAATACCAAAAATATATTTATCTTATCATACTTTCTCTATCAGATCTCACTTTCGCAAGTGGCCGTGAAGGGATTAACAACCCCTTTGTCGCGATGGTTGTGAGTTCTTTGTTTGTTTGTGTAGGTTCATGGGACTTGTTGAGAAGCCTCCTACTGGATTGATACCTTGGTTCTCAAAAACTGAGGGAAATACTTATGCTACCATTGCTGCATCACCCTCTCCTCTTCGAGGAAAACCAACGCAAGCTCAAGACGTAGCAGCATCATAGCCACAAGAATAGCAAGCATCATGTTCATCAAGAGGGGATAATTCAGTCAAATCGATGGAATCATACTAATCTATAGATTCATGCATATCATTTCTTCCAAAGCATTGGACATTCTCTCAATAAATTCTTTAGCATAGGCATTATGAGCATATTTTCATAGCAATATTTAAGTATGTCAAAATTTTCAGATTTGTAGAGAGTAATATCATACTTTTGAATCAAAGAAGCAACTTCATAAGCACCCCTAAAAGCAACAAATTCTTTGATTTGTTCGATATCAAAGTAACTATAAACACCTTTGGCACAAGAAGATAAGATATCATTATCATTAAACTTACATAGATATGGAAGGTGTTTTTTAGGGTTCTTAGAGCAATAAGTAAAATCAAAAATTTCACATAGGTTCCAAGCATAGGATAGTAAACATTTTATTTTATTCCATAAGAGTCTCCATTTTGGAGACTAACGATGACACACAAAATGAGCATGCTCATTTAATGATTTTGCCTCAACTAGACTAGTTGGGGTTTCAGCATGAGCACAAATGGATCGAAGATGATCCAAGTAGAAAACATTAATTAAATCCATAGTTATGTTTATTTTTCTTGTTTTATTATGTTTTTGAGTCATGAAGGCAAAATAAGCAAGCAAACAAAGAAGGAAACATAAAAAAGGTAAATGGGAAAAGGAAAACGAAAGGAAAATATTTTGTGTTTTCCTGAAAATGTTTTAGAAGTGGGGGAGAGGAAAACGAGAGGCAAATGACAATAATGAAAATGCATGATATGATAGTTTATGGTAGGTACTTGGTATGCTTGATGTAGATTCTCCCCGGCAATGGCACTAGAAATTCTTACTGCTACTTCTTGAGCTTGCATTGGTTTTTCCCTTGAAGAGGAAAGGGTGATGCAGCAAAGTAGAGATAAGTATTTCCCTGAGATAAGAACCAAGGTAAAAATCCAGTAGGAGGAACACACAAGTCCCCAATGATCACACCTACACAAACAAACAAATATTTGCACCCAACATAGAAAAGGGGTTGTTAGTCCTTCACGGTCACTTGCAAGGATGAGATCTGATAGACATAGATAAAAAAGATAAGTAAAAGTGGAAAATAAGATAAAACAAATAAATTTCAGCAAGGTATTTTAAGTTTTTGATTTTGTAGATCTAAAAAAATATGATAAAAGATAGACCAGGGGGACATAGTTTTCACTAGAGGCTCCTCTCTTGAAAGAAAGCATAAGGTGGGTAAACAAATTACTGTTGAGCAATTGATAGAAAACCGAATAATTATGCATATATCCAAGGCAATGATCATGTATATTGGCATCACGTCCGAGACAAGTAGACCGAGTCCTTCCTGCATCTACTACTATTACTCCACAAATCGACCGCTATCCAGCTGCATCTAGTGTATTATGTTAACAAGAATGGAGTAATGCCTTAAGCAAGATGACATGATGTAGAGGAATATAGCCAATCAATATGAATAAAACCCATCCTTTTATCCTTAATGGCAATAGTACAATACGTCTCATGTCACTTTATTTCACTAGGATTGAGCACCGCAAGATTGAACCCATCACAAAGCACCTCTCCCATTGCAAAAAATCAATCTAGTTGGCCAAACCAAATCAATAGATCAAAGAGAAATACTAATCTATATAAATCATGCATAAAAGAGTTCAAAGAAGACTCAAATAATATTCACATATAATCTGAACATAAACCCACAATTCACCGGAGCTCAACAAACACATCACAAAAGGCGATTACATCGAATAGAACTCTAAGAACATCGAGAAGAACATTGTATTGAAGATCAAAGAGAGAGAAGAAGCCATATAGCTACTAGCTATGGACCTATAGGTCTGTGGTAAACTACTCACACATCATCGGAGGGGCAACAAGGTTGATGTAGATGCCATCCATAATCGAACCCCCCTCCAGCGGAGTGCCGAAAAAGGCCCCTAGATGGGATCTGATGAGAAGAGAAGCTTGCGGCAGCAGAAAAGTATTTTTGGTGTGCCCTCTCATCTATGGGGTATATTTGGTTATTTGTAGAAGAAAAATTAGGGTTGGAAGTGCCACGAGGGGCCACAAGGGCCATCTCGTGGCTCTACTGGCCTCCTCCCAAAGCTTACAGGGTCTCTTGTGGTCCAATACAAATCGTCAAAAAGTTTCATTCCATTTGGACTCCATTTGGTATTGACTTTTTGTGAAGGCAAAAACAAGGAAAAAAACAGCAACTGGCACTTGGCACTAGGTTAATAGGTTTGTCCCAAAAAATGATATAAAATAGCATAATGATGCATATAAGTCATCCAAGAATGATAATATAATAGCATGTAACAATCAAAAATTATAGATACGTTGGAGACGTATCAGTCATTGTAGTCTGTTAGAAATACTTTAACCTTTGCATGTCCAACAATCATGTAGTTTGAGAGGTAATCTTGAGTAAACTACTTTGGGAACCACTGTAAAGGAAGAAGATTATGGCATTGTCATCTAACACTCATTATGGGCAGTAAAATGAAAGCTATAGAGTTCTTACTTACCATCATGCAGTCCACTCTTGTCTTGGATAAAGTGTAAACAAATAGTTTATTTGCCATCTTTTGACCCATTTTACTAACAGTCTTTATCAGTTTCCTCACTTGATCCCGATTCATGAATATCTCATTCCCCCATACGTGAAGAGGGTCGAAGAGCGGATCTTTACCAATGACATATGTACCTACAAGCACATGGTTAATATTAGAAGATAAACTGCAATTGCACAATGATGTAGTACTACACTCCCTCTGTCCCATTATATAAGATCTTATTACATCCAATATACTCACATACTGGATGAATTAACAACTTATATTATGGGGTGAAGGGAGTATATATAATCCATTGGATGGAACAAACCTCGATGGAAAATAGCAGTCGTTCCCAATATTGTCCTATGTAAGTACATTGAAAGGCATGTTAAGCACAACAGGCTAAATATCAACCAAATATATCCATGGTAGACAACATAATCTCCAAATGATAGCTTTAGTGTGCAGGTTTAAGCACGCTAGTTAAGCAAAACAAGAAGTGGAAAAATGTGTTAACTGCAATAGGCCTAACATTGAACAACAAGCGAATATAGTCATTCAAACCCGTATTGTGCATGTCTAAGTACACTAGTTATTGCTAAATGAAAATGAAAAGGCATGTTAACTACAACATGCTTAAAACAACCAAATACAGTTATTCATAATGGTATTGTTGAAACTTGTATTGATGAAATTGAACTTCACAGTTCATATTTGCACATATAGAACATCACATTATGAATAACTGAAATAAACAAGGCATACTACGAACAACCAAAGATAGCAATTGGAACGGGACATATGCTAACTACAAACAATCGAACAACCAAATACCATTAAAAGAGGGACATGCTCGCTACAACATGCTTAACTACATCCAAATATAGTCATTCAAGGTGGTATTGATGAAATTGAACAGCATAGTTCATACTTACACATATAGAACATCACATTCTGAATAACCGGAATAAACAAGGAATACTATGAAGAACCAAATAAATCAATTGAAACTAGACAAATGCTAACAATACAAATAACTGAACAACCAAAAATAGTTAAGAGAGGCATATGCTAGCTATAAGAAGCTTAATAGAAAGAAAATATAGTCATTCATAGTGGTATTGTTGAAATGGCATAGAATGTAGCTTGTGCTTAAACATCAAACTGTATAATTGAACATCACAATGTGAAAAAGAGGGGGCGTATTACCTACACCAGGCTTCACAGGAAACGAATATGGTCGTTGAACCGGTATTAATGAAATTTTACTACACAATAAATAGTGCACATATAGAGCATCACTTTGCGAATAACTAAAATAAACAAGGCATACTACAAACAACCAAATCTAGCAATTAAAATTGGACATATTCTCACTACAAAAGGGGCTCGACAAATCAAATCATGGGTTTCCCCCTGTGAAGCCACACAACAAAACAAATCATGGCTTTCCTCACTTGTCACAGATGGGCTCCTTCCCATTGGAAGAGCATAGACTATGGGTGCGCTCCATGTTGTCGCATATGGGAACCTTCACCTTGGAAGAGAACGACTGTAAGGTGCCCTCCCTGATGTCACAGATGGGATCATTCCCCTTGGAAGAGCATGAGAGGGTGCGATCCTCATGGTCCCCGTTGATGAGGTCTAACTTGGCACATTAGGATCCCAAGCCAGCGTTGCATAACATGTCCTTCAGAAATGACAAAAGGGGCTCGATGGCGATGAAGGATGGGAAATTCTTTAAAGCGAGCTAAAGGAGATCAGCAGCGGGGCCATGGGTGAGATCAATGATGGTTGAACACAAGGGGTTGGGGGTGGGCGACTTAACCTGTGACATAGCCGCGTTAGGTCATCGCTGTCGATGACCTCGATGTCATAGCCCGCGTCCGTGACATACCAGCATACTCTAGCCCGTTGATTGAGAGCATGTGGCCAGTCGTCGTCATCGTCAGCTTCCTCGACGGCCTTAGCAGCCACCTCACCGCCGTCGGGCGAAGAGGCCGTGATAAACCTCTTCTGGGCGATTCGCTCCTCATGCTCCCCAGAAAGTATAGCCGGGCTTAGGCCGCAACAATCTGGAGTATGGGAGGGGATGGGTATCTGTGGGAAAAGGGGGCGTTTCATAGACGTCATCTAAGAAACTCAGGCCGACTAGGGTATGAAGATCTGTTGGTAACATGCACGGGCAGACTGGCAGATGTTGACGAGGGAGGCAGTGCAGCGGCAACGGTGACCTTGCTAGGGTTTCGAGCGAGGGAGGGTGGTGTGTATGTGTGTGTGTGTGTGAGTAGATGTTTTGTGGTGGGTGTCTAGAGGGAGGGCCAAGGTGGTGTTTGGGGAAATTTCATGGCTACTGAAAATTTTACTAGGTGGGAGTAAAATGCCGGGGCTACTGAAAATTTGGATGAAAGGATTAAAAACAAACATCACACACGATCCAAACATAATCATCATGTGCTATCAAACAGAAAAACCCTCCAGGCGGTAGATATTTTTGAAATTGCGGGGGATGCAGGTGGGTGCGCGGGAGCAACAAACAACTAACATGGTCCAAACATAATAATCATGTGCTATCAAACAGAAAAACCCTCTAGGCGGGAAGATATTTTTAGATTGCGAGGGATGCAGGCGGGAGCGGGAGCAACAAACATATCACACGATCCAAACATAATAATCATGTGCTATCAAATAGAAAAACCCTCCAAGCGGGTACATATTTTTGAGATTGCGGGGAAGCCTCATGGATCCCAATCGACTATGCTGATGTGAGTGACATGGGCATGGGGGGGCACACAGGTAGTCTAAGGGAACCATGGCTGTTGCGTCTACAATTGTAGACTGTTGTTGCATTCGACTCTGTTTATAAATTTGGAAAAAAACTCAGGAAAGCGTCAGAACACAAACACACTTGCATGCAGACCAAATATATCTATGAAAAGGTGGGTTGATTTTCAAATACCCAATGCACAACTTTGATGTGGCACCTGTGTCACAGAGCGGCACAGTATTGCTAGTCCTCCACCCCCACTTCGTGTTAGTGGCAGGGGAATCCTAGCTATGAATGCATGCCCCTAGATAGCTAGGTCTAGCATCTCACCTTACCGTAACACAAAACCTATAGGAGTCTATCATGGTTAAACCCCCTTTCTCTTCTGGTCAAAGGTGGACCGTGTGAAGGCCCTCAAATGTGTGCTTGTGGCGCGAGATGGGTGAGACCTCATGCGAACCACCTGCGGATGGCCCAACTGTATGTACGAAAAGGGTGGTGTTATAATTAAATACTTAATTCACAGTTTTGATGTGGCACATGTGCCTCGCAAACTAGACATCCCTCCACACACTTAATTTGAGTAGGTGGGAGACATCTAACCAAGACATACTATAACGCGGACCAAGAAGAATCCACCTTGGTCATATAACCTCTCACTTTGTTGGTCAAAGTGATGGACGTCCACACGACCCAAAAGATGGGCTAGCTTGTTGCTGATAACCATGCAAGTGAGTTCCCAAATACAACCACCGTCTGCATGTGGCCCAAACATATGTATGGAAGTGTTGTGTGTTGTTTGAATACCCAATGCACGACTTTGATGTGGCCCCATGCTTTGGAACCATAAAGTCCACACGCAGAGCAAGGGTTCACGATGCGTAGTATGTCTGTCACCCCACTTCGAGCCGTTGAGTGGGATTAATTCATGCATACGCATGTGCTCAAACTTAGGTTGTGAATCTCACCATGACATACTATATACATCGTAACATGAACCAAAGAAGAATCATCCACCTTGGTAATGTCACAGCCCCAGATCAGCCCTTGTTTGTTTTTGCTTTAGCATCCATGCATCATGTTTAAATTTTATGAAACTTGAAATGGGGATTGCCTAAACCCTAGCATTAAAGGAATTCAAATAGGTTCAACTAAAAATATTTTTTCAGTGAATCCAATTGGCTTTAGAAAATGTTCATCATTTCTGGGGAAATGCTATAAACCATAACCAGAGGTGCTGCACATTTTCATGATATATTGGGGTCTGGATTTAAATCATACCTTATTTGCATTTGGGCATTTAAATTTTATATATTATATTAAATGTCCAAATATTCATGAACTGAAATTCTAGTTATTGGAAATAATCCAAATAATGGCCACAAGCAGTCTCATGATTTTTGAAAGTGCATAGGTATTTTTAATAAAGCCCAACAGTTTACAGAAAATTAGAAAACTAAAACAAATAATAAAGAGAGGGAGAGAAGGCCACCAGGCCACCTACCTAACCTACCTGGCGGCCTAGCTGCGGCCCAGCACTGTTGGCCCAGCCCAGGAGTCGCCCCCACCATCTTCAACCTCCTGCCAGTAGGCAGGAGGGCGTGTGGTCACAGCGCGTGGGCACGCGCGCGCCACCTCCTGCTTCCCACCGCTGCCCCGACGCGCCTGCGAGTGCCACGCACTCCCCCTCGCCCCCTGCACCTCTCCTCTCTCCCCCTGGACCCCATCCCCTCCTCTGCTCCCCTCTCGCGCGCACCACCGAGCGGAGCTCGCCGTCATCGTCGCCGTACCCGTGGCCACCGGCCACCCCTAGCCTCGCCGATGCGCTCAAAGGCTCCGCCTCGACCCCCTCCTCCTCCTCACCGAGCCACGCCCCTCCAGAAGCCCCCGAACGTCCTCTCCGGGCTCGTCTCCTACCTCGGACCCGCCGGTCGCCGTCGCCCGATTCGTTGAACTCCGGCCATTCCCGAGCAAGCCGAGCCCCTCTTCGTGATCGCTGTGAGATCCTCCACCCTTTCCCCCTCTTCCCCGCTTCATTTGATCGCCATAGCCGTCGCCCCCTTTATGGCCGAAACGCGCCGCCGCCTGAGCTCAATGTCGGCGTAGCTCCAGTGACCATTTGGTCACCCTGGCGTGCCTAACTCGCTCCCCGCATCGCATAGCGCTCCGCTAGCCTCTCACCTCGCTCGTTTGCACACCGTAGCACTAACTCGCCCCAACCCCGAGCTCCGGCCGCCGCCTCGGGCTCCACTCCAGCGAACCCCGGCCACCCCCGCACCTCCCCTTGGTCTCCCTAGATGCACGCGGTCATGGGCTACCTCTTGGTGCTCTTCGCGCGTCCAACCGCAGCCCATAGCGCAACTCCGGTGAGCCTCCGCCGCGAGATGTGGTCGCCGGTGCCTAATCCGGCGACGCTGACGTGGCGTTGCCATTAGCGGCTAATCCCCCCAATTAGCACACTAACAGACACTGACAGCGGGCCCCGTAGCGGGTCAAAGCCCGAGTCAACGCGGGTTTAGTGTATGTCTCACTGACCAATGGACCCCATGGGTCAGGTTTGACCTGGGGCGCCCAGTTGACTCTGCTAATGTCACAGTGATGTGGTGCTGACGCCATAAATCATTTTTTGGATTTATTATTATTCAGGAAATTTTAGAAAATACCCCAAACTTCTAAAAATCATATAAAATCAACTGTAACTCCAAATCAAATAAATTATATATGAAAAATGATCAGAAAAATATGAAGAATCTGTTTATGCCATGATCATGCATGATTGGACAAGTTAACCTCACTGAATAGGATGAATCATGATTAGGGTAATTTATGAACTAGTGTTTGGAGTTGGAGTTTAACCTTGTTTGAATTCCACTTCAATTAACTTGGCTTACTGCTGCATTAGGTCAATTCAGTTCCTTAGCATGATCACGCATCATATTGCTGCATTGCATTGATTGTGTTTCTTCCTTGTTTGCCGGTGCTTGTTCCCTCTCGATAGACGTGGTTCCGACGATGAGATCGATGACACCGATGAAGAACTATATTGTCTTCAGAAGTGCCAGGCAAGCAAAACACCCTTGTTCATTCCGATATAATCCCACTCTCTCGCTCCTGCTCTCTTTTACTGCATTAGGACAACAACGATTCATCTGTTACTTGCTGTGGTAGCTGAACCCCTTTATCCTCTGCATGACCTGTCATTCCACAGTAAATAGATGAAACCCACTAGCATGAGTAGGAGTTGTTTGAGCCCTGTTGTGCCTACTCATTCTTGCTTGTTTGTCATGCCTGCTACTGCTTAGAGGTGTGTCAGGTCTGATTCATCGGGAATGAATCAGAGGTGTGTGAACATGTCCTACTGTGTGTGAGCTAAGTGTGTGAACACGATTTGGTAAAGGTAGCGGTGAGAAGCCATGTAGGAGTACATGGTGGGTTGTCTCATTGCAGCCGTCCTCAGGAACTGAGTTCTGTGTTTGTGATCCATGATTCAGCTACTACCACGCATTGGGCCCGAAACCAATGGACCCTCTCGGCTTCTTAATCAACCTTGTCCACTGTCCAGGAGTTGCAAGTAGTTTCTGGTGTTTGTAGTATGCTGGAGGCCGTGGGCAGCGCTGACCGGAGGGGTGGGCTACGATGCGGTAGGCACGTGGCACGGTGTACCGGGCGCCCGTTTGGTGTCTCGGGAACCCTGTTCACATCGTTTGGGGCTGTGAGCGAAACCCCGGCCGGATGTCCTCATGGATGGAACCCGAATAGGCGATAAACCTGAACTAGAGACTCAAGTGTTTAGGTAGGCCGTGGCCGACACCCACGTTGGGCTTCCGCTTGAAGGTTGCCGAGTACATGTCGTGTAAACGGCGGTAAGTGGTGAGAGCGTGTGTGAAGAAGTACACCCCTCCAGGGTTAACATCATCTATTCGAATAGCCGTGTCCGCGAAAAAGGACTTCTGGGTTGCCTGTACAGTTCATAGACAAGTGAAAGTGGATACTCTAAAATACGCAAGATAAGCGTGAGTGCTATGGATGGTGTTCTCGTAGGGAGACTGGAGCGGATCCATAGTGGTGTATTGATATGGTGAATATGTGGACTCGTGTGCGCCACCTCAAAAGAGTTACTTGCAGTCGTAGTTCAGGATAGCCACCGAGTCAAAGCTGGCTTGCTGCAGTTAAACCCCACCATCCCCTTTGTTGATAATGATTCATATGTAGTTAGTTCTGATGTAAGTCTTGCTGGGTACATTTGTACTCACGTTGCTTAATTTATGTTTTTGCAGAGAGACTTCAGTCTCACTAATAGTTCCACATGGACTTCGACGTTTAGCTTGTTACCTCAGCTACGATCTTGTGCCCTCGGCAGGATCTGGTAGATAGTCAGGCTTCTCAGCCTTTTTCATTTGTAGATGTCTGTACTCAGACATGTTGAGCTTCCGCTTGTGCTTTGATTTGTATGCTCTGAATGTTGGGTCATGAGACTCATGTTTGTAATATCTCGCTCCTTGGAGCCTATTGAATAAATACTTGAGTCGTAGAGTCATGTTGTGATGCCATGTTGTGTTTGCACATATCGAGCATATTGTGTGTATGTTATTGAAATGCTTGGTATGTGTGGGATCTGACTATCTAGTTGTTTATCTTTAGTAGCCTCTCTTACCGGGAAATGTCTCCTAGTGTTTCCACCGAGGCATGGTAGCTTGCTACTGCTCCGGAACACTTAGGCTGGCCGGCATGTGTCCTTCTTCGTTCCTGTGTCTGTCCCTTCGGGTAAATGTCACGCGATGAATACCGGAGTCCTGTTAGCCTGCTACAGCCCGGTTCACCGGAGTCCTGCTAGCCCAGTGCTACAGCCTGGATTCACTCGCTGATGACCGACACGTTCGATGCTGGGTCATGGATGCCTGTCCCTGTAAGTTTGTGCCACTTTGGGTTTACGACTAGCCATGTCAGCCCGGGCTCCTTATCATATGGATGCTAGCGACACTATCATATACGTGTGCCAAAAGGCGCAAACGGTCCCGGGCAAAGGTAAGGCGACACCCGTGGGAATACCGTGCGTGAGGCCGCAAAGTGATATGAGGTGTTACATGCTAGATCGATGTGGCATTGAGTCGGGGTCCTGACAGCGTTGGTATCAGAGCTTGACTAGCTGTAGGATTACCAAGCCAAACTGGTCGAAGTTGAGTCTAGAAATTCTTTAGTTATATAAGGGAATTGATTGTGGGATGGAACGGAAGGCTCTTTTTACTCCTTATACCTTATGCCCTTCTGATCTGAGTCATCTTATCTTTCCTACGGGGATTAAGAACTAGGCTATCTCTTCTTTCTATCAGGATCACGTGTTACTAATTCGTAGACTTATAGAATTGTTGGAATTAAGCCTCAGTTCAGTTTCTACCTCTGTATGTTAATTATTGATCTCGAGACCTTGATATTGTGCTTCTGAGTGGCTATGCCACCATTTTTGTAGCATGTCTCAAATCTTTTTGAGCATTTATAGCCGTTATGCTGTCCGAGTCATCCCATGTTTCTAAATAGTCTGATGCATTTGCAAATCCTTTCTTTCCGTTCCCGATGTCCCTTATGTTCAGAATAAGCACACTAACCGGTGCGTTGAGGTAATTTATTGCCTTGACATATATGTTGGAGCTACTATTATGACCCTAGGTGTTTTAGGGAGTCACCTAGTAATCTAGCAATGTTTTGTGTTCCCAGTGTGAAGATTCTGGCCATCATTCTCCAAAGCATCTCGTGGTGCTACTTAGGAGTAGGTATTCTATTCCTGGGTTCTTGAACTCGAGATTCACTCTACTTACTTCATGTTGATAGTGTTTGCTAGTTCCTTTAGGTTATTAGTAACCTTTGCGATAGTCCTCGGGTTCATGGTACATCCTTCTTCCAATTACCATGAACCATTCTTGGCAGGAGTTCTTCTGAACCAAAAGATGACAACAAGAGTGCTCTCGATGAGTTCTCCATGCCATATTGTGACTCTGCCAGCTCAACCTTTCTGCATGGGTTATCCGGAAGAATTATGTTGAACCTGGTTCGACATACTAATCTATGCATCCACAACTCAGAAAGTTATATGTTCCTTTGAGTTGTCCTTCTTTAGTTGTCTACTGACCTTCGTCTATCAATTGATAGTCAAGAGTATGCATGCATTCATTTATCGATGCCTATTACTCTTGTGGTCCGTCAAGCCATTCTATCGCGGAATGACTAGGAGAAACAAACTCCAGTACCTCTTCCATATCCAGGATTGGGTCAAAGAAGTTGTGCTCCACAGAACAAATTGCTAATCCAGCTTTTGTTCTGCTCTACCTTGGAGTATTACCATCTTTATATCGGGATTGTTATAGGAATTGCACACCATCCTATGAACTCTTGGTACAGTGATACTTCTTGCCATCATTGTTCATTCCTCGGTTCCTGTGTTATTGTAACCAGAATGCCGACGAGTGAATCGTGGTGTGTGAAATCAATACTGCTAGCAACTCCATTGCTTGGTAGTTAAATGGACAACAACCTCATTCTTAGCGTGCTGATTATTGAGTCATCATTCTAAGATTGATCGTGCTACCTAGTCCTTATTCCTGGTGCACTTTTCAATCAATGAGTTAGGATAGTGTCAATCCTTGCTTGTTTGATTATATCGTCTTGCCCTGAAAAGCAAGATTGTTCTCAAGCTTAGTAACATACCGGTGGTTCGTGATTTTCCGAAGATCTTCTCGGAAGTATTACCAGGTTGTCACCTGACCGCGATGTTGAGCTCGTGATCAAGTTGGTTTCTTGTGAACCACCCTCTCTCCAAGATCGGTGTTAGATATCCCTGAGCTAGTTGGTTAAGCTAGACAACAACTTGGAGAGTTGGAAGATAAGAGCTTGCCTGACTTAGTTCGTTCCAAAGGGATATTCTTGTGTAGTGTGTGTTTAAGAAAGATGATATCTTCATCGATTGGTCCCTGTGATCAGTTGCTGGACCTATTGTCTTATCAATCCTTTGATTTGAGTGTGGGCTATCCTCAAATCAAATCAGTACCAACGATGCTCGTAATGTTGTCTTACTCGTGGTTGATCCCTCGAGCATACACCATTACATCTTTGGTCTGACCAATGCTATCACCGTGTTCACATGATGGTGGAAGTCCAGTGATATGGAAATTCCGATGAGTTGTTGTTGAGCCCATCAGTAGCATTTCGTCTCCCCCCATAAATCATGTTGAACATCAACCTACGGTTGAAAATTTTGTAAGCAATGTCTTCGTGCTCCGTTCATGAAGCCTCTGTTTGGATGAAAGTAGTGACTTCCTCTAATTCATGTGCATCTGATGTAAGTTGCCGCCATGAATTCGAGGAAGATTGTTTTGTTTCCTTTGGAATCATCCCAAATCAGTCATGCACACGTGCGAAGTATTCTGTAGTCTGGAGGCTTGCAACCTTCATTCTATATGTGTCCCTAGCACACTAAGCCACTGATTGACTTGTTCAAGGAAAAGAAGTCTATGCTTGGGATCTAATCCATGGACTTGCGTAAAGACTTCGATATCCTCGATGATGGTTCCCCACCTGAACTCGGTAGTGTTTAATTATAAGACTACTATGTAGCCATGCTTGTCTGGTACAACGTGTTCACATGTTTGTAGCAGAACCAACTCATGTTTTGGAGCTTACTATCGTAGTTCATTCCCCGAGAATCTCGCAACGTCATCTCGTCGATTTGTGTTGCAAACTTTCGTTTTTATTCCTTGACTCGATGAGTCTGGAATATCCTGACACCGACCAGATCTGAATCTCAGGCAGATATGATGGTTTGGAACATTTCCCAAGAACTATAATATCGGTCCCTCGGAAACCGGTAAAGTGGATGTCGTGGGCAACACACCCCGCCGGGAGATCTAATATTGTAGTATCTTGATTGGAGAAGTTCGCCACCTCCCCATAGGGATTTCGTAGGATTTACTCTCTAGTTGCCCCTATGGATTTTTGAGATCCCGAAGTCTGACCTTTTACTTGATGTTCTAGATATCAAACCATATCTATGGGTGGATTATGCTAGCACATCAAGGAGAACATTAAAAGCGGAGTGCTAAATGTCTCTCGGTCGATCATCCAGATTTTGTCCCCTTGGCCTCGTTAAGGTGAAATCTGAGAAAGTGTTATCTTCCTTTGCATCTACATCTTCCACCGGTATTCATCATGGTAGTATGATGTGTTGCGAGGATCCTTGACACGGATATTGGTAAAATATTGATGATTATGGAAATGCTCAAGTTCTTGAGAGCACGCGCAAGTGCTAGGTTTGATCGTCGGCATTAACTGTATAGTGCTCTCAGTTTCCTCGGCAATGCTATGACCTTTTCAAACAGTGAATTCACTCTCTATTGTTGGGTTCTTCCCCAGTTACCAGAATCATTCCCAGCATTTGCATTTTGTTCCCAGCTTGCACCGCCAATGTGCCATTCTAGCATGGGTCTCTTCCATTTCCGGTGATAAGCAAAAATCATCCATTGCGTTGTCTTCAACAAGGTAGTCCACATCATCCATTCTAGTCCGGGTGTACCATTCCTTTGCACTCCGCCAAACCATCGTTGTGAATTGCCTTGGGCTGGTATGAAGAGTTTCAATGATCTCTAAATCAAAAGTAATTCTTTTGCCACTTAGGGGAATAGCTCTTTGCGTCACCTTTCCTAAGGTGTCCCGTTATGGAGTCATGGCAATCATCTCCTTGTTACTTTGAAACCATGCACCATTTTACTTAAGCGTGGAATGGTTGCCTACCAATTTGAACCTTCGTCATCCATTTCTTTACCATCATTCCTAATGTGTGTTTGGTGTCTCAACTCAAGAGTTGTTCTTACGTCTCTTCATGAACTGATCTTGAGTTGCTCGATCTTCAAAGACGAGTAAATCCTGTAGGGTTTTCCCCTTCTTTCTGTTGTCGTGTCGAGTGAAGATCTCGAAAGAAAAGACGTCAAGACCAAGATGATGGAATGGATCACCATCTCCGAGAAGGGCAATTGGATCATGAAGATTGTGATAGTTTTGTGACTCCCCTTTTCCTCTTACCTCACGTCTTGAACCTCGGGGCAAGATTCTTGTTTAGTGGGGGTGAGCTGTCACAGCCCCAGATCAGCCCTTGTTTGTTTTTGCTTTAGCATCCATGCATCATGTTTAAATTTTATGAAACTTGAAATGGGGATTGCCTAAACCCTAGCATTAAAGGAATTCAAATAGGTTCAACTAAAAATATTTTTTCAGTGAATCCAATTGGCTTTAGAAAATGTTCATCATTTCTGGGGAAATGCTATAAACCATAACCAGAGGTGCTGCACATTTTCATGATATATTGGGCTCTGGATTTAAATCATACCTTATTTGCATTTGGGCATTTAAATTTTATATATTATATTAAATGTCCAAATATTCATCAACTGAAATTCTGGTTATTGGAAATAATCCAAATAATGGCCACAAGCAGTCTCATGATTTTTGAAAGTGCATAGGTATTTTTAATAAAGCCCAACAGTTTACAGAAAAATAGAAAACTAAAACAAATAATAAAGAGAGGGCGAGAAGGCCACAAGGCCACCTACCTAACCTACCTGGCGGCCTAGCTGCGGCCCAGCACTGTTGGCCCAGCCCAGCAGTCGCCCCCATCGTCTTCAACCTCCTGCCAGTAGGCAGGAGGGCGTGTGGTCGCCGCGCGTGGGCACGCGCGCGCCACCTCCTGCTTCCCACCGCTGCCCCGACGCGCCTGCGAGTGCCACGCACTCCCCCTCGCCCCCTGCACCTCTCCTCTCTCCCCCTGGACCCCATCCCCTCCCCTGCTCCCCTCTCGCGCACACCACCGAGCGGAGCTCGCCGTCATCGTCGTCGTACCCGTGGCCACCGGCCACCCCTAGCCTCGCCGATGCGCTGAAAGGCTCCGCCTCGACCCCCTCCTCCTCCTCACCGAGCCACGCCCCTCCAGAAGCCCCGAACGTCCTCTCCGGGCTCGTCTCCTACCTCGGACGCGCCGGTCGCCGTCGCCCGATTCGTTGAACTCCGACTGTTCCCGAGCAAGCCGAGCCCCTCTTCGTGATCGTTGTGAGCTCCTCCACCCTTTCCCCCTCTTCCCCGCTTCATTTGATCGCCGTAGCCGTCGCCCCCTTTATGGCCGAAACGTGCCGCCGCCTGAGCTCAACGTCGGCGTAGCTCCGGTGACCATTTGGTCACCCTGGCGTGCCTAACTCGCTCCCCGCATCGCGTAGCGCTCCGCTAGCCTCTCACCTCGCTCGTTTGCACACCGTAGCACTAATTCGCCCCAACCCCGAGCTCCGGCCGCCGCCTCGGGCTCCACTCCGGCGAACCCCGGCCACCCCCGCACCTCCCCTTGGTCTCCCTAGATGCACGCGGTCATGGGCTACCTCCTGGTGCTCTTTGCGCGTCCAACCGCAGCCCATAGCGCAACTCCGGCGAGCCTCCGCCGCGAGATGCGGTCGCCAGCGCCTAATCCGGCGACGCTGTCGTGGCATTGCCATTACCGGCTAATCCCCCCAATTAGCACACTAACAGACACTGACAGCGGGCCCCGTAGCGGGTCAAAGCCCGAGTCAACGCGAGTTTAGTGTATGTCTCACTGACCAATGGACCCCACGGGTCAGGTTTGACCTGGGGCGCCCAGTTGACTCTGCTGACGTCACAGTGATGTGGTGCTGACACCATAAATCATTTTCTGGATTTATTATTATTCAGGAAATTTCAGAAAATACCCCGAACTTCTAAAAATCATATAAAATCAACCGTAACTCCAAATCAAATAAATTATATATGAAAAATGATCAGAAAAATATGAAGAATCTGTTTATGCCATGATCATGCATGATTGAACAAGTTAACCTCACTGAATAGGATGAATCATGATTAGGGTAATTTATGAACTAGTGTTTGGAGTTGGAGTTTAACCTTGTTTGAATTCCACTTCAATTAACTTGGCTTACTGCTGCATTAGGTCAATTCAGTTCCTTAGCATGATCATGCATCATATTGCTGCATTGCATTGATTGTGTTTCTTCCTTGTTTGCCGGTGCTTGTTCCCTCTCGATAGACGTGGTTCCGACGATGAGATCGATGACACCGATGAAGAACTATATTGTCTTCAGAAGTGCCAGGCAAGCAAAACACCCTTGTTCATTCCGATATAATCCCACTCTCTTGCTCCTGCTCTCTTTTACTGCATTAGGACAACAACGATTCATCTGTTACTTGCTGCGGTAGCTGAACCCCTTTATCCTCTGCATGACCTGTCATTCCACAGTAAATAGATGAAACCCACTAGCATGAGTAGGAGTTGTTTGAGCCCTGTTGTGCCTACTCATTCTTGCTTGTTTGTCATGCCTGCTACTGCTTGGAGTTGTGTCAGGTCTGATTCATCGGGAATGAATCCGAGGTGTGTGAACATGTCCTACTGTGTGTGAGCTAAGTGTGTGAACAAGATTTGGTAAAGGTAGTGGTGAGAGGCCATGTAGGAGTACATGGTGGGTTGTCTCATTGCAGTCGTCCTCAGGAACTGAGTTCTGTGTTTGTGATCCATGATTCAGCTACTACCACGCATTGGGCCCGAAACCAATGGACCCTCTCAGCTTCTTAATCACCCTTGTCCTCTGTCCAGGAGTTGCAAGTAGTTTCTGGTGTTTGTAGTATGCTGGAGGCCGTGGGCAGCGCTGACCGGAGGGGTGGGCTGTGATGCGGTAGGCATGTGGCACGGTGTACCGGGCGCCCGTTTGGTGTCTCGGGAACCCTGTTCACATCGTTTGGGGCTGTGAGCGAAACCCCGGCCGGATCTCCTCATGGATGGAACCCGAATAGGCGATAAACCTGGACTAGAGACTCGAGTGTTTAGGTAGGCCGTGGCCGACACCCACGTTGGGCTTCCGCTTGAAGGTTGCCGAGTACATGTCGTGTAAACGGCGGTAAGTGGTGAGAGCGTGTGTGAAGAAGTACACCCCTGCAGGGTGAACATCATCTATTCGAATAGCCGTGTCCGCGGAAAAGGACTTCTGGGTTGCCTGTACAGTTCATAGACAAGTGAAAGTGGATACTCTAAAATACGCAAGATAAGCGTGAGTGCTATGGATGGCGTTCTCGTAGGGAGACGGGAGCGGATCCATAGTGGTGTATTGATATGGTGAATATGTGGACTCGTGTGCGCCACCTCAAAAGAGTTACTTGCAGTCGTAGTTCAGGATAGCCACCGAGTCAAAGCTGGCTTGCTGCAGTTAAACCCCACCATCCCCTTTGTTGCTAATGATGCATATGTAGTTAGTTTTGATGTAAGTCTTGCTGGGTACATTTGTACTCACGTTGCTTAATTTATGTTTTTGCAGAGAGACTTCAGTCTCACTAATAGTTCCACATGGACTTCGACGTTTAGCTTGTTACCTCAGCTACGATCTTGTGCCCTCGGCAGGATCTGGTAGATAGTCAGGCTTCTCAACCTTTTTCATTTGTAGATGTCTGTACTCAGACATGTTGAGCTTCCGCTTGTGCTTTGATTTGTATGCTCTGAATGTTGGGTCATGAGACTCATGTTTGTAATATCTCGCTCCTCGGAGCCTATTGAATAAATACTTGAGTCGTAGAGTCATGTTGTGATGCCATGTTGTGTTTGCACATATCGAGCATATTGTGTGTATGTTATTGAAATGCTTGGTATGTGTGGGATCTGACTATCTAGTTGTTTATCTTTAGTAGCCTCTCTTACCGGGAAATGTCTCCTAGTGTTTCCACCGAGCCATGGTAGCTTGCTACTGCTCCGGAACACTTAGGCTGGCCGGCATGTGTCCTTCTTTGTTCCTGTGTCTGTCCCTTCGGGGAAATGTCACGCGATGAATACCGGAGTCCTGTTAGCCCGCTACAGCCCGGTTCACCGGAGTCCTTCTAGCCCAGTGCTACAGCCTGGATTCACTCGCTGATGACCGACACGTTCGATGCTGGGTCATGGACGCCTGTCCCTGTAAGTTTGTGCCACTTTGGTTTTACGACTAGCCATGTCAGCCCGGGCTCCTTATCATATGGATGCTAGCGACACTATCATATACGTGTGCCAAAAGGCGCAAACAGTCCCGGGCAAAGGTAAGGCGACACCCGTGGGAATACCGTGCGTGAGGACGCAAAGTGATATGAGGTGTTACATGCTAGATCGATGTGGCATTGAGTTGGGGTCCTGACAGGTAACCTCTCTAGTTGTCGGTCAAAGTGATGGACGTCCACGCGGGCCCATGAATAGGCTTGCCATTGATAACCACGCGAGGGACAATGTCCAAAGACAACCACTACATGCATGTGTCCCAAACATATGTATGGGTGTGTGTTGATGCAAGCACGCTTGAATACCCAATTTACAACATTGATGTGGTGCCCGCCACAAAAACCGTATAGTCCCCCCACATAACGAGGTTCATGATGCGTTGTGTGCTTCCCCCCCCCCACTACTGCAGGATGCTGCTAACACAACACTACAATTAGAGACCCTTCATCGAAATTGTGTGTGATACATTAATCACAAATGGTGAAGTAAAAAACCGTCAAAAAAGATGCAAAACATCTGCGATGGTGGATACATCAAACACGGTTCAGATTTCAGATGCATGTGCGATGTGGGGCATACGATTGATCCATAAGAATTGTTTGGGATTAGACAGAACAACAGAAACGGGTAGCCAGATCTAGGTGTGTGCGATATATGACATAAAGTTCACCCTGATAAACTATTTGTGATGACGCGGAATAACAGAAACGGTCAGCCAGATGAAGGTGCATGTAATATACAGCATACAGTTCACTCGGATGAACTGTTTGTGATTAGGCAACACAAAATAAACGGTCAGCACGATGAATGTGTGTGCGATATACGGCATACATTTCACTCGGATGTACTGTTTGTGTTGAGCCAAGAGAACAGAAACGGTTCAACTTAACAAGATGTGTGTGATACGCGGCAAACAAGTCTGCAATCAGAAATGTGTGGGAAGACCTGTAGCAACATAGACGATTCCTGTTAACAAGCCGTGTGTCTTTTGAGTAAACGATTGCTGGTATACAATTGTGAGTGATTGATGAAAACATCACCGACGGGTTCCATTGTTTCGTCTGTGTGTGATGTGATTTGCTCTATTCGCACAACATCTACGCTCTGTCTACAAAGCATCAACATATATACTTAAAAAGGAAGCATTGTGTAACCAAATTAAGCATACAATTACACAAGTGACTACACACATACCATTTCCGCACACCAAAGTAAGCAACTACATTCATACTAAACTAGGACAAATGAGTATCTAATCATCTACTTCTTGTAGCGACGACACTTGCCATTGCTCTGCTTCCGGCAGGATACCTGGATGTTTTGGGGAAGGAGGCACTTCGTCATGTCAACGATCCTCATGTACATATCGTAGCTCGTGTACGCCTCCTTGGCCATGTACACGACGTGAGCTTTGTCGAGTTTCTCCATCCAGGTCGAGTGCTAGGCACGCTTGTCCTTGTTGCATGTATCCTTCATGTCTCTATAGTAGGGCTCGATGATCTACTCGGTGAGGTGAACCAGTGAGTCCTTCTCATGTTCGTCGCTGCCCCAGATCTTGTATTAGACCTTGATGTCGACAAGATTGTGGCACCCCAGCTTAGATCATCCGGTTTACCATGCATTGCCCGCCTAGAGACAATGTCTTCTGGCAACACACAACATCTTAGTACAGAAAATAACCACTTCATTGATGCTAGCGGATCAAAGTTTATATTAGAACAGGTGGTGAGGCCAAGCAACACACACGGTGCGGCTGAACAATATGTACATTATTTAGTGAACATAGAGGGGCCTCGATCATAACAACTACGCAGCAGCGGAACAACGTCGTAACGGAACTCCATAGCACAGGGACACCAATGTGGACACGATCTAGACTCGAACATCGCTCCTTTCCAATGGGACTTTCCTGAAATCTGGCATGACACGCCAGGTCACTACATTGAATGTACTTGCAAGCTCACAACAAACTTAAACATATTGACAAACAATATCATGATAATTAATCAATTCATAATAATGCAACAATATATCCAACATGTTGTGATCATGCTCTTGTGATAAAAGTCCCTCGGACTAGATTACCAACTGTGATCGCTCTTGGATCACAAACGTACCACCCTTGTGGTCTTGACTAGAGATATCTCATCATCCTTCTAGCGATCACAGCCACAACAAATATTTGGTCTTAAACGGTGATCCTTCGGGCGATCACAACCACGACCAACACTTTGTCTAAAACAACAAGATGACCTTTCTGCCATCATCCACAGTGCAAAGTTCATAACTTAGTGTGGAAGATTTATTAAACATTGACCCATGGTGTGACCTACTTTCGAGCATGTCCGTACTGTGGACTCGGCTATCGACATATTAATACACTCTCTCGGCCATTCCGACTCACTCCCCATCGGGCTAGTCCTGGGTGGCCCCGTGTCTACCAAAGATACAACAACCACCATCGTGGCCAAAACATAAACGATCCCACTCGGGGACCTGGTACCATAAACTCAACAACAGGCACACAAGGTTATGTCTGCTTACCGGGCCAGGGTATCGCACGCTCATAACCTTCCCTTGTTGGAGGCACTGACCAGAGGCATGACAACGCACCGAATAAAGGCCTTCCCATAAAGGCAAATGTGGTTGCACTGGGAAAACTCGATTCAGTGGCACCATGACCCGGTCAACAATATATTCAAGTTGAGTTATTATCGGGTTCAACTTAACGTGAAAATAACCGGTGTCATAGCATGCCATGAAATGCAACACTAACATATGCATCACATATTAACGGAAATGACTGAGTCAACTATATCCACACTAAGCATAAACATCAACAACTCATGACACTTCTCTGGTTAAGATTAAACCTCACTTTAAACATAATCTTTTCTAGCAAATTTTTCCATTTTTACTCATGCAAGAAAATAACTCGACTAATTGTTTATATCCATAACCATATTATTCTTTCATCACCCAAAAATATATCCTAGTTTCTTTACCAACTAAACTAACTTCAAACTTTCTATAAACCAAGCATATTAACTAAAACAAGCAATTAACAGAATATAAATAACATAATAATGATTTAAATGCATGGATTAAATCATTTGTTCAAGTAAGAAAATCACAAAAATTGTAATGGCACCATGAAAATGTTGCCGTGGCTTGCCTTAGTGCAGATGAGGTTCACAAGCCTCCTAGTGATCCTCAAGACAAGCCTCACCCTGTCAAAATAATTTTAAACACAAGAAGAAAATATCAAGAACCCTTCTGAAATTCACCAGAAAATCTAGACAGCAGGGAAAAATCCCATCTTTGGTGAGCTGCTAGATTTTTGTACAAAGAACACAATGCAAGAAGAATCAATTCATTTGGACTTATGGTTAAAGAGTTTTGACTGTTTGAAGCTCTTTGGATAAATTGAAATTTGAATTTAAATTAAAACAGACTGGGGGGTGACATCGAAGGCGTAAAGCCTCGGGGTGCCACCACTCATACCACTTCGTGCGTGTACTGAGTGGCTGACTAGCGGGCCCCGCTAGTCAGGTGAGGTGGAGGGGGGAGAAGGAAACAGAGGACTGCACAACGTCGCCGGAGCACACGCCGGTGCCGAGGATTTCTTGGCCAAAACGAGAGGGAGGGATCGAGAGAGGAGACGGAGGCGCACCTGCCCATACCCGTAGAGTGGCTATGGGTGGTCGGACAGCGTCGGAATCGACCTCTCTAGCGAAGGCAGAGAGCAGAGGTCGCCGGAGACGAAGATGACGGCGAACAGAGGCAACTCCAGGGGCTCCAACCAGGAAAAACAGCACCACCGACGAGCGGCGGAGGCCCTGGAAGGGTTACCCGGGCCTGGGAGGGGCTGGAGCTACAGAGACGACCCGAGGGGATCGCCGGTGGGATCGAGCTTGGGGACGGCGGCCCGCGGCTTGCCCGGCCGGGCTACGTCCATCTACGCGATCGTGGAGTGTGTGGGAGTGGTGGATGGTGCTCGAGGAGGCTGGGGAGGGCTCTATTTATAGCCGAGCGTCAATGAGGGTTCGGGATCCGACGGTGGACACCTGGACACGACGCCCGGTGGCGAACAGCATAAGTGAGAGGGGGAGAAGGTGACGCAGCTCACGCGGGGACTGTGGGTAAACGGGGACAAACACAGGGGCACTGGCGTGACGACGAGCACAGTGCACACCACACTGTTACATTGGCCAGACCGCGTCCGTGCTCACTGCAGCGAGCTCTGGCATTGGCGAGCACGAGGAGGGTGTTAAGAAGGTCGAGACGATGATTGTGGTGAAGTTTGGCAAGGCTAGGCAGGCGGGGAAGCGAGCACACGCGAAACAGAGGCTCGGGCGGCACTCAAAGCACGTCGCTTGCATGCCTGCACGCCTGGACGAACGCGGTCACCGTGTGAACTCTATCCTCAGGCCGACCTAAGTCCAAAGTTCATGTCTGGCTTGTTGTTCGTGGTAGTTTTGAAGGTTACCACACTTGGGTTTGGTCTCAGGTGCAGTAGAAAAGATTTCACACGCCTAGTAAGTTTCTAGACAGTAACTTTGAGAGCTTACTATGGTCAAACTACTAGGAGTTGGGAGCTGGCCTTTGGAGGCTAGCAATCATCTACTAAGGTGATGATGCACAAGAAAAATCAGCCACAAAGGAGCAAGTAAAATGGTAGTTACTGTAGAAACTACCATTTCTATCCAGAACAGAAAATATTTTCTATAGCAAAACTTTTCCAAAAAGTGATGGAATATTTTTGCTCACAAAGGTGCCCTAGGGTTCAAAGAATATTTGTGAATTTTCTCAGATTTTTTTGGGCAAGAAAAAATGGGGTTGCTTTGGAGCACATTGAGCTAGCTAGGGTTTAAGAGAGGGAAATGAATATTTTTCATTAAGAAAAATATTCCAAATATTAATTTGAGGTGAACCAAGGACGGAATGATGGTTAGAGACGGAAATGGGACACTTGGGTGAAAGCCAAGGGGTACCCAAGTGTTTAAGTCCATATGAAAAGATTCAAAACTCCAAATTTGAAATTCAAACCAGCTGAAAATTAGGCAAAGAAGAGAGGGAAAAAACCAGGCTGTCACAAACCTCCCCCACTTAGAATGAATCTTGTCCTCAAGATTCGGTTGCTTGGGAAAACCATTCTGGGTAATGTGCCTTTAGAAATTCTTCTCGTTCCCAAGTTGATTCTGACTCTGTGTGATGCTCCCACTGGACTTTGTAGAATTTGCTTGCTTTACCGCGAGTGACCCTTTCCATCTGATCCAAAATTCGAACCGGTCTCTCTTGATATGTTAAGTCCTTTGCCAGCTCTATTTCAGTCATAGCAGTCTTTTTCTCAGGCAGCGATATGGATCGCCTCAACTTTGAAACATGAAACACGTTGTGCACATCCGACAATTCAGGGGGTAGTTCCAACTGATATGCAACAGTACCCACTCGGGATATAACTAGAAATGGACCAATAAATCTAGGTGCCAACTTTCCATGTGTCTAGAATCTCTTGACTCCTTTCATAGGCGTGACTCGAAGGTATACGTGTTCTCCGGGTTCAAAACTAATATGTCGGTGCTTTGCATCATAACAACTCTTCTGTCGAGATTTGGCCAATTGCAATCTGTCTCGGATTTCCTTAACTTGTTTTTCAGCTTCCATCATGAGATCCCTTCCGAAAATACGGTTATCTCCAGTTTGGGACCAATTTAAAGGAGTGAGGCACTTACGGCCATACAAAGCCTCATACGGTGACATCTTTAGACTAGTCTGGAAGCTATTGTTGTAAGAGAACTCGGCATATGGCAAGCAGTCTTCCCATTTAGGTCCTTGGGCCAAACCACAGGCTCGCAACATATCTTCAAGTATTTGGTTTACCCGCTCTGTCTGTCCATCAATCTGAGGATGATAAGAAGTACTATATTTTAGTGTTGTCCCAAAGGTTTGATGGAGACGTGACCAGAAAGCGTAGGTAAAAAGTGAACCTCGGTCAGAAGTGATGGTTCGGGGTACTCCATGCAGACTGACAATTCTGGATACATACAATTGTGCAAGATGATCAGCTCGATATGTGGTTCTGATCCGGATAAAGTGAGTAATCTTGGTTAAGGTGTCCACTATGACCCAGATTGCATCATTGCCTCGCTGAGTCTTAGGCAGCCCTGTGATGAAATCCATGTAGACGTCATCCCATTTCCATTGCGGAACTGGCGGCGGTTGGAGAAGTCCAGCTGGCTTGTGATGCTCTGCCTTCACCTTGTTGCATATGTCGCAACAGGCCACAAAATAAGCAATGTCTTTCTTCATTCCATCGCACCAGAATATTTGTCAAAGGTCTTCATACATTTTCGTACCTCCAGGGTGAATAGAATACGAGGATTCGTGTGCTTCTGACAGGATTTTCTATTTTAAATCTGCTTGATTGGTTACACAAATCTTTCCACGGAAGCGGAGGGTACCAAATTGATCCTTCGAGAAATCTGAAGTATGTCCTGCTACCATATTCTTGGCACGTTTCTGCAGGATGGTGCCAGCTGGCTGGGCCTTGCGGATCTCTTGCTCGAGTGTGGGAGCAACTTCCAAAATACCGGCATCCACTATGACCAGGTTGAGCTGAGCAATCTCCTCTTGAAGTTCAGGAGGCAAGGATTCCAATATGATATTTAGGCTGACAGGCTTTCGACTGAGTGCATCGGCAACCACATTGGCGTTACCCGGGTGGTAATTTATTCCAAGGTCATAATCCTTGACTAACTCAAGCAATCTTTGTTGATGGAGATTTAAATCTGGCTGAGTAAATATATACTTCAGACTTTTGTGATCGGTAAAAATTTGGCACCTCTTCCCGATGAGATAGTGTCTCCAAATTTTTAGAGCATGAACCACTGCGACCAATTCCAGATCATGAGTAGGATAATTTCCCTCGTGGGGTCGTAGATGTCGTGATGCATATGCTACTACCTTGCCGTCTTGCATAAGTACGCATGCAAGTCCTTGTTTGGAGGTGTCACAGTATACATCAAAACTACGGTAGATATCTGGAAGAGTCAACACAGGTGCAGTCGTCAGCCGTATCTTTAGCTCATTAAAACTCTTCTCGCAGTCTTCAGTCCATTCAAACTTCTTATCCTTTTTGAGCAGCTCCGTCATGGGTTTAGCAATCTTGGAAAATCCTTCAATGAAACGACGGTAATATCCGGCTAATCCAAGAAATCTCCGGATCTGAGATACTGTTGTGGGCGGCAACTAGTCGAGCACATACTTTACTTTGCTCGGGTCCACAGCTATACCTTCGGCGGATAGCACATGCCCAAGAAATCCAACTTGCTTGAGCCAAAACTCACATTTACTGAATTTGGCATATAGTTGATGGTCGCGGAGTCGCCGTAACACTTCTCGGAGGTGTTCTTTGTGATCTTCTTCACTTTTTGAGTATATAAGTATGTCATCGATGAGGAGTACCATGAACTTATCGAGGAAGTCCATGAATACTTTGTTCATCATATGCACAAAGAAGGAAGCGGTGTTGGTGAGACCAAAGGACATAACTGTATATTCATAAAGACCGTATCGAGTGGTGAATGTGGTCTTAGGAATATCTTCCTTTTTAATCTTGAGCTGATGATATCCAGTCCGTAAATCAATTTTGGAGAATACCTTGGCCCCACTGAGCTGATCAAATAAGTCATCAATCCTTGGCAGCGGATATTTGTTTTTGATTGTGACATCATTCAACTGACGGTAATCCACACACATGCGGAGGCTGCCATCCTTTTTGTCCATGAAGATAGCAGGTGATCCCCATGGTGAAGAGCTGGGACGGATATATCCTTTCTGGAGCATTTCATCAAGCTGCTTCTTTAGCTCCACTAATTCTGGTGCGGGCATTCGGTAATACTTCTTGTATAACGGTGCGGTTCCGGGCATAAGATCTATTGCAAACTCAAGCTCTCAATCTGGTGGCATGCCTGGCAGCTCTTCTGGAAATACATCAGGAAACTCACTGACGACATGAATTAATTCCAATTCCGCCACAGCGGTGAAGACCATTTCTTTCTTGGGTATGCTTCTGCAAGCATAGAAGTTGGTAGTCTGCCCCTTCTGATAGGTCAAAGTGTCTTCTCGGGTCGCGCAATTTTATGCATACTTGATATCGAGTCAGCCAATTCATACCCAAGATAACATCCAACTTAGCAGACTCAATAATTATCAAAGAAGTTGGAAAACAGACTTCGTTGATATTGACTTCCAGATTATGGCAGAACAGATTGCTCCTGATTAAGGATCCCGTGGTTTGTACCAACATATTCTTGCCCAAAAGCGAACAAGGAAATTTGTTTTGGGCAACAAAACTCCGAGAAATAAAAGAGTGGGAAGCCCCAGAGTCAAGTAAAATCACTGCAGGTATGTTATTAACAGAAAACATACCAATGATGACTTCGGGGTTCTCTTGGGCTTCATTGGCGGAGAGGTGATGAACGTGCCCAGTGATGTTTTGCTGGTTCGGGCATGACTCCATAAAATTGACTTGTGGCCTGAATAGAGCGTTCGCCTTGCTGTTCTTGGGACACTGTCTGGCATAATGTCCGGTTTGCCCACAACTGAAGCAAGAATTGTTGCGCTGGCGCTCCTCGTGTACTGGGTTGGTCACGACATTCTTGACTTGGGTGGTGGTCTTGTTAACATTCTGTTGCCAATTGGTCTTGTATTCCACCTGAGTTTGCTGCCAGGTACGAGCCTTCTGCACGGGTTGCCCTTCCTTCCTTGGCTCAAACTTGCACTTGTGGTCATTGTTAGCAGGCCTATTATCTGATACAAGCTTGTGCTCCCTTTCAGCAATGAAAGCCTTGTTCACCAGAGTTTGGAAATCTGGGAAATCAAACATACTGAGGGTACACCGGAGTTGCGGGTTTAATCCACCAAGAAATCTATCAATATTTCTTTCTTCGGTGGCCACATCATAAAGGGAGTAACATGACAGATGATTGAATTTTTGCAAATATTCACCCACAGACTGATTTCCTTGGAGGAGAGTGAGAAATTCACGCTGCTTAGTCTTCATAATTCCAGTAGGGATATGATATTTCCGGAAATGATCCTTAAATTTTGACCAGGTGATTTCTTCATCAACATGCCACATGGCTTTTGCATTTTCCCACCATATGGCAGCAGTGCCTTCAAGATAATGAGTTGCAAATGGAACTTTATCATCTTCTTCAGTACGAGCAATATCAAGTTTCCTCTCAATTGTTCACAACCAATCGTCTACATCCAAGGGGTCAATAACCTGACTGAAACTGGCAGGCTTGGTCCTTTGAAAATCTGATATCTTGGAGTGATGACCGTTTTGATTTCCATTTTGTCCAAACACAACTTGTACACTTCTTAATATTTCAATTAGATCATTATTCCGTCTTTCCTCAAACATACGCAGAATTTGCTCGGTGGAAGGCGAATTTGGCGGTGGAGGCGGTGATGGAATGTACAGCTCGGGGGAGTGCCCTGCCTGTCGTGCGGAATGACGAACATGAGTACTCTCGCGAACGTTGCTCATGCTGCCTCCCCGCATCATCCTATTATGATTTTTCCCAAGACAACACAACCGAGACGAGAAATATTCAAAATAAATTGGGGGAAAGCCAGCAACAAAAGCCCGAGAAAAACCGAAATGACGAAGAAAATACGACGAATAGAGTTCCGAAATAATTATACATAGACTCATACATGAAAGATAAACAACATGCCAGGTTCAACTACTCTCATACCTAAAATGAAACATCATGACTCATACGACTACATCCGTACACCATCCTGACGACTTAGAAACTCTACTGTTCTGCTGGTGCTGCGGTGTCCTCTCCTGAAGCGGACTCGGATCCTGAACTGACGAGGTTAACTAAGACCTCCGGGTTAAAGGTAACACGGCGATGCTGCCTCAAGGGCTCTCCCTCAGGGGCAGGTGTAGGGTGAAGCATCGGGGCTACAGGAGTAGTGAGAAGTGAATCCCACTCAGCAGGAGCACTGAGAGGATTCACGATCGAGGCACCCGAGCTACTCGGGGGAGTAACCGGCAAAATAGGGGAACTAGAGCTGGCTGGAATATAAGGAGTAAATCCCAGAGAGGATGGAGCAGGGACAAATCTAGTAGAGGCTAAAGCAATATGGGCACGAGTCAGCTGTCGAGCCAGCTCGTGGATCATAATATAGCTAGCAGTGATATAACGAGAAAGGTGGCTAGAACCACTATCAGACTCCAGATCAATGATAGGGAAACGGACATGACCATTGTCGTGCAGAGAAGGATAGTAGTGGTTCTACATTAGGACCTCGTTGTAACGAAGCTCGACAAGGACCTCGAATTCAGCAAACTGGACACTTGAGAAGCGGTAGAAGCATAACCACTCTGAGAAGTACGAGTGTAAGTGCTGGAATCGGAACTGGTGCGTAGAGTAACCACCGCGTGATACTCATACACTGAGTCAGCTAGACGCTCCCAGTACACACGATAGGCTGGGTCGTCACTGAGGGGGTACAACCGACGCCACACGTTACGAAGGAGATGCGGCGACATGTACTGCATCAGCTGCAACTGGCACGGATACGGCACCGGAGCCATCTACACTCACAACCATTAGTAGGTTAGCATAAAAATAAGACAAGTGCATGCAATGCAACAACCAGCTACAAATGCTACCGACACTCAATTAAAACTCGTATCTAATGTCCAGTTAACACATCATACGGGCACTCAATGATACCAAGCGTTATGGCACCCCGGCTCAGAGCAACCGGTTTACCATGCATTGCCAGCCTAGAGACCATGTCTTCTGGCAACACACAACATCTTGGTACAGAAAACAACCACTTTATTGATGCTAGCGGATCAAAGTTTATATTACAACAGGTGGCGAGGCCAAGCGGCACACACGGTGCGGCTGAACAATATGTACGTTATTTAGTGAACATAGAGGGGCCTTGATCATAACAACTACACGGCAGCGGAACAATGTCGTAGCAGAACTCCATAGCAAAGGGACACCGACACTACTAGGAAAATGGCTATAGATGGGATTGACACTAATGGCGCACCAGAAAGATGGTGCGCCATTAGTATATACTAATGGTGCACCACAATCTGATGCGCCATTAGAGTTTAAACAACTAATGGCGCACCATGCTACGGGTGCGCCATTAGTATCAATTTTTTTTAACTAGTGCGCCTGTCCAAACATACTAATGGCGCATCCCGGCAAAGTGCGCCATTAGTAGTTGTAACTACTAATGGCGCACTAGGCAGCAGGTGCGCCATTAGTATAGAATTTTTTTTTGAACTAGTGCGCCTATCCAAACATACTAATGGCGCATCCTGCCCAAGTGCGCCATTAGTAGTTGTAACTACTAATGGCGCACCAGGCAGTGGGTGCGCCATTAGTATAGGATTTTTTTTCGAACTAGTGCGCCTATCCAAACATACTAATGGCGCATCCTGCCCAAGTGCGCCATTAGTACTTGTAAGTACTAATGGCGCACCATGCAAGAGGTGCGCCATTAGTAAGTGGGCAGCAACAAGATATTTGGGACAGCCTCTCCTACCCACACACTCACTTTCTCCCCACTTCATTCTCTCCACCTCCTCCTTGTCTCGGGTGCCTCCTCTTTTTCACCTCATTTCCACCATAGATTCATTCAAATTAAGTGGTTAAATTACCTTGTTTTAATAGGTAAGTAAGGGGGGAAGCTATATTTAGGTTGTTCTCCTTACAACAATGTGCACATGCACTTTTTACGGCCTAGCTAGATCTATGTATGTTCGTGGTGTTGCATATGTTTGTGGTGTTGCATATGTGTTTGTGTTTGGAGGTGTACCGGTATTTGATATGCGATAGTTGCCAATATTTTGCCGGAATGTTGATTCATTTCCGTTTCGGCGAGAATTTTGGCATTAAGCATTCTTTTTGGTCCTATTTTTAGGGAAGGTCATGCCAAATTTTTGTTTGGTTCTAAAATATCGTTTTGCTCTACCCCGCAGGCGACCATGGTCCGCACGATGACCGAAGGCATCGTGAATAGGTTTTTGAGGTCCGTGAAGGCCGAGATGCTTCAAAAGAACGAGACGGAGATAAGATGTCCGTGTCGAAGATGCAAGCTGAAGAGCCTTATTGCGGACCCGGATTCCGGGCAGGTGCGGGACCACCTGCTGTTGCGTGGTTTCATGGATGGCTATCGGTGGCAAGGTGATGAAGATGACTACGAAGTCGTCCATGCGGGCCGGGCAAGAAATGAGGAAGGGCAGCAAGACAACCACCGCGGCTCGGGCGGGCGAGAAGACGAAGAATCCCCAGGAGATGATCACGACTGTGATGCTGTACACAGTCATCATGTAGAAGATGCAGGACATGATGATGAGGAAGATGCCGGAGCAGGCGACGGGCATGATCATGAAGATGATGATGCCGGCGGAGCAGACGACACTGGACCATCGATGGGCTGGGTGCAGGACCCTCATATTCAAGAGCTGCTTCTCAAGCAGACGGATAACGCAAGAGCTGCCGCCCGAGAGAAAGCCAAGATGGATCAACTTGAGTTAGACGCGGTTACTCCATTGTATGAAGGATGCAGGCCCGAGGATACCCGCCTGAAAGTAACGCTCATGGCCCTGGAGATGAAGGTAAAACACAAAATGACCGACGCATGCTTCGACGAGAACATGTCATTCTGGCACGAACGTCTTCCCAAGGGGAACAAGTGCCCGACCAGTTTGGAGGAGGCGAAGAAAATCGTGTGTCCTCTGGATTTACCGCACGTGAAATACCATGTGTGCATGAACAATTGCATCATTTATCGGGACGAGCACGCGGAGTCTACAATATGTCCGGTGTGCGGTGTCACTCGATACAAGAAGAGGAAGAAAGCTCCTCGAAAATTGGTGTGGTACTTTCCGATCACTCCTCGTCTGCAGTGGTATTTCGCGGATCCTAAGGTAGCAAAGCTCCTACGTTGGCACGCGGATAGGGAGGAGAAGAAGCGAGAAGATGACGCAAATGATCCGGAGATAGATAAAAAAGACAAGATGCTGAGTCACCCTAAGGATGCGAGCCAGTGGCAAGCATTGAACTTCGAATACCCAGAATTTGGGAACGATCCAAGGAACATCGTGCTGGGCGCGAGCACCGATGGAGTCAATCCGTTTGGCAGCCAGAGAAGCACACATAGCACCTGGCCTGTGTTTGTGTGGATGTACAACCTTCCCCCCTGGTTGTGCATGAAGAGGAAGTACATTCACATGAGTATGCTAATTGAAGGGCCGAAACAACCAGGGAACGACATCAATCTGTATCTGGGGCTGCTGAAAGAGGAGCTTGACACGATGTGGAAAACGCCAGCCAATACGTGGGACGCCGCAGAGAAAGAATATTTCCCTATGAGAACCGCACTGCTCACGACGGTGCACGACTATCTCGGTTACGGATATCTTGCGGGGCAGGTAGTCCACGGATTTTCTGGATGCGTAAGGTGCATGGATGACACAACGTATCGCCAGCTAGATAGAGATCCCGGGCCTTCGAAAACCGTGTTCATGGGACATCGAAGGTGGCTTCGCGACGATGACCCGTGGAGGAAACGCAAGGATCTGTTCGATGGTGAAACCGAACCCCGAAAACGCCCGTGTACGAGGAGCGGCGAGGAAATAGACAAGCTGTTGAAAAATTGGAAAGACTGCCCACTGCCGGGAAAGAAGCAAAAGGCGCCAGAGCCGGGAAAGAAGCGAAAGGCGCCAGAGCCGCTGCTGAAGGTATGGAAAACGAGGTCTGTTTTCTGGGACTTGCCGTACTGGAAGATCCACCGTGTGCCTCACAGCCTTGATCTCATGCATATCACGAAGAACGTGTGCGAGAGTCTGCTTGGTACCCTGCTCAACATGCCAGAGAGGACCAAAGATGGGCCGAAAGCAAGGGCAGACTTGAAATCAATGGGCATCAGGCAGGAGCTTCACGCTATATATGATGATGATGATGATGATGATGATGATGATGATGATGATGATGATGAGGCGAAGCAGGACACATAAAGTCGTCGCAAAGGCAAAAAGGCCAAGAAGACCGGAAATGACTACCCTCCCGCGTGCTTCACTCAAAGTCAGGAGGAGGTCGAGCAGTTTTTCACCTGCCTCCTAGGAGTAAAACTTCCTTACGGTTACGCGGGGAAGATAAGCAGATACCTAGACCCAGCGAAGAAGAAGTTCAGCGGGATGAAGTCTCACGACTGTCACGTGCTGATGACGCAGATACTTCCAGTTGCAATCTGTGGGATCATGGACGCGCACGTCCGTGAAACGCTATTTGGCCTATGCAACTTCTTCGATGTCATCTCTCGGAAGTCGATTGGCGTGAGGCAACTCAGAAGGCTACAGGAAGAGATCGTGGTGATACTATGCGAGCTTGAGATGTACTTCCCGCCCGCATTCTTCGACGTTATGGTGCATCTGCTGGTCCATATAGTGGAGGATATCATCCAACTCGGGCCGACGTTCCTGCACAGCATGATGCCGTTCGAAAGGATGAATGGTGTCATCAAAGGATACGTTCGCAACATGTCACGTCCAGAAGGAAGCATAGCCAGGGGCTTTCTGACCGAAGAGTGCATCTCCTACTGCACGAATTATCTAGGCATCGAGAACCCCGTTGGTCTGCCCGTCAACAGGCACCTCGGCAGGCTCGCTGGATGGGGTCACCGTGAGGGTCGCCGCGAAATGCATGTCAACTTCGATGGTCGACTCGCCGACTTTGAAAGAGCAAACCTAGTCGCGCTACAACACATAGACATGGTCGATCCTTGGTTGGTAGAGCACAAAACCTTATTAAAAAGACGTACAATGACCGAGGCCAACAGAGGACAGACGGAGATATACTCAAAGAGCACAACTCATGTTTCACGCGTTGGTTCAAGCATAAGCTTCTGTCGTACCCTTTACATGAGGATTCTTCCGCGGAAGAACAACTCATATTCGCCTTGTCACAGGGCGCCGAGCACAACCTGATGACCTATGAGGCGTACGATATCAACGGCTACACATTCTACACTGAGGCCAAGGACATGAAGAGCGATGGTTATCAGAACTCCGGGGTAACGATGGAATCCTACACCGGTAACGACAAGGACAGATACTACGGAAGGATCGAGGAGATCTGGGAGCTGAGCTACGCTGGAGAGAAGGTCCCGATGTTCCGTGTCAGATGGGCCAAGAACGTCATAAAAGAAGACCGGTATTTCACCACCATGGTTATACCCGAAGCCAAATCCAAGACCGCGGGCGCAAACGTCACCGCGAAAAATGAG
>NC_041383.1:163415223-163436712 GCF_002162155.2 Triticum dicoccoides
CGGACGCCGCCCCGGACGCCGCCCCGACCCCGCCGCCCGGACGCTGCCCCGCCGCCCCGACGCCGCCTCGACCCCTGCCTCTCTACGAGGAGGTAACCCTAACCCCACCCGCGCACGTGGTGATCTAAGGTTATAGGGTATAGATCCTTTGATCTGTGCTTGGTATGGAAATGTTGCTCTCCGATCTCCTTAGGGCGATTCTATGACTTGCTTGTGGTGTTTGGTAATTTAGTTGTTGTGATCTGCAGACTTCAGGCATCATTCTGGAGTTTAATGGAGTGCAGGGCAAGTTTTACCTGTATCCGAATTGTTTGTTTGTTACACCATCGAATTGTTCGCTTGTTTCATGTCATGGAAGAAACCGGTCTGCTGCTTGATAACTTTATATTAGTTTCACAATGCACCATGTGTAATATTTTGGTTTATCATGAGATTTTGCAGTAATCAATTGTCACATACCTTTTTTTCCTTTTTGCGGGGGCTTTTCACATTTGTTATGTCTCATCAGTCATCTTGAGAATGATATTTGCAAGTGACTAAGTCGACTTCCTTGCATCAAGATATACCTACAGCTGCACAAAATGTTATGTGCAGTTTAGTTTCTGGAGTAGGTTTCAACTCCATTCAAACATTCAGAAGCACCTAAAAGAACCCCACACCATGGAAACTCACAATTAGTAGCGTCGATGTTAACTGCTAGTTTTCAAATAATTAGAATTTCTTATTGCAAGATGCCCACCGCTAGAGAACAACCATTGATGTTATCACCTACTGTTTCGTTTATTCTTAAGAGGTTTGGTTATATAACTCAGCGGCATTTTAATTCCCGATAATTGGGTTTACACTGGAGTATTTTATTTCTGTGGGGAGAGGGAGAGAAGCCAGTGCAGGGTGTGGGAAGCACCTCTTCATGTGATTTTTTTTTTGCTTTATTGTGTAATTTTTTTCTTGAGGCCGTGACCGTAGAACAATCGTTCTATGGTATTTTTTTCAATTATGTACAAACAGTTACAAGGTTGGAAAAGGAAAAGGTCTATAAAACTTCAGTTTTTGCTAACATTAGGAGATTAAAGGTCCCTTGTGATGTATTTATGTAAATTGTGTTAAAGGGGGACTAAAATGCAAAGCTTCTGACTTGAAGATCCAACTATTCTGGCTATGAACAAGAATAAATTTTAGAGAGATTCCATGAAAGGATTATAAGTTGTTGTTGATCCAAGTGTTGAAGGGATCTACTTTCCTTTGCTTTGATATGTATGCCGGACAGCCTCTTTACAGGTAGAGATACCCTGTTCAAGGACAGGGGGGCGGGGGTGTGAACTTTGTGAAATCCTGTCCTATTGATGACTTTGCAAACTTATCAGGAGGTGGTGTTAGGAAATCTAAACAGTTTAAACTATATAGGAAGACATTTATAGGTTAGAAACAATCTGTTCTACTTCTGCAGATTATCTAGATAAGTGATGAAGTTTACTTAGTATAGTATTTTTTTTCTGTCACTTCTTTATCTACCGAAAGTGTGAACCCATGGTATGAGCCACTAATGCAAGCATCGTCATTCTTTTCTGAGTTTGTCTAATTCACATCTAAATGTTTTCTAAGGATGTCACATCTAAGCTCCCACAAATAACGCAGCAACAAGGAACAAAAAAAAAGCTGGGGCAAAAAAAAATACCACAAACATAGTGGACACAAGGTTAGACGTGACATAAATGTGTCCTAGACAGACCCTTCTTTTCTTAGTGAAACATCAACTTTCCAAAGACAATATTCCAAACTGGACAGTTGATACATAGAGATATTTTACTTTAACATTTAAAGTGTGGCTGCAAATCTGGGATGCAGGAGGTGAAAATTCATTGTCTAATCTGTTTCTCAGTTTCCTCTTTCAGAAACGAGAGATTTTTCAAGACCTTGCTCCACTGCTGTGGCACTCCTTTGGCACTGTTGCTGCACTGCTCCAGGTAGGTTACAGTTATTGCACTGTTCTAAATTCAGTCGCAATGGCAAGAGTACATATGTACTTGTGCAGTTCTTGTTATTTAAGTAAGGGTGGTTGTCCATGGTACTGAGCACTGCTGTTTCTATGCCAAGTCTTAAATATTTCCATTGTTTATTGTTAAAAAGCTTTCCTCATTTTGGTGACTTTACAGAATAAGTAAATCTTAACTAGGAGTGGTTAATAATTAAGTCTTCTTCTTTTTCCTTTGCAGCTCACATCCCACTGTACCTGTACCTGTTCCTGAATACTACCAGCAAGACAAGACCTTTTGAGTACTTGAGGCTTACCAGCTTGAGTGTTATTGGTGCTCTTGTGAAGGTAAATTAAAACTAGATACTTATGCAAACTAGGAATGGATGGTCCATATAGATTTTTGCTTTAAATGGTGAGAGGGTTGTTGAACCAGAGGGGAAAACAGTGATGGGGATTGGCTGTATTCTTTCTTTTTTTTGTAGACTATATCTTGTTCTTTTGGTATTCTCATTCCAGTAATCCAGTCATTTTAATCAAATGGACTGGTTGGGATTGGATCCCAGGAATCTCAACAGGAACTGTTATTTTTGAAGCAAACAGGCTAATGATTTGTTAGAAATTATATTGTTTCTTCTTTTGGATATCCGATTCTGATATGTCAGAAACACAACATATCAAAAGTTAGCAATGACCAAACTGGCATGTAACAGAGACACTATAAAAGATAGCCAACATCCAGTTAGGCCAACATAACAGTGAACAAAACTACTGTCAATCAGCTCAGTTCTAGTGCTGTTGGATTTTTCTCGATTGTATTCTTGCAGTTTTGAAAATTCAGTTCATTCGGTTACTGAAAATTCAGTTAATTCAGTTAGGCACACAAATTTCAGAACTTTTGTGTGCCCTAGTACTTGGTGTTTGTAGAAAACCAGGAGTGTCAATGGGACTAGAATTCACTTGTTCTTATCTGGGTTTGTAAAACTTGTTCATGTACTGAACTACTAATGCCTTGTGATGCTCTGAATTACTTGTGATGCCTCTGAATTACTTGTGATCACATTGAGAAAGACTTGTAAAGATGATGATCATCTTTAACAGAAAACAATTTGTGATGATTTTGCTAGTTTGCTGGGTTTTGTCTTCGACCATCGTGTCGTGATGATTTTGCAGGTACCCCGAGAGGCCCTTGAGTTTGCCGGAATGTCGATTAACTTCCGTTCCGGCAAATTCGGGTACTCCATATGTTCTATTTTCAGCAAAGGTCATGCTGAAATTTTCCGTGAATTTTAGCATGACTTTGCTAAAAATAGGACATATGGGGTACTTGTGACTAATGCATGGGCCGGGGTATCTTAGTAGTTAATTAAGTAGGATCAAGTGCCCCGGCGTACTTGTGACTAATGCATGGCTTTTAGGGTGCCTCGGTGTCGATAAAAACCGAAATGATGAAAAGTTAGGCTTTTAGGGTGCCTTGGCGTCGAAAAACCCTCAATGATAAAAGCTTAGATTTTAGGATGCCTCGGTGTCGACAAACCCTAAATGATAAGACCATGATCTTGTTCCTTGACAATAACCAACTTTTTGACCAAACTTTGTTTCTATTTAGAGAGAAACATGGCCCACAACGATGAGGCCGGGGGTTCGGGCGGCAAGGCATTCTGGGAGCTGTCCCAGGAGATGGAGGAACAACCTCACTTGTATGAGGCCGCCGCCTTCCCCACCGATCCTGAGACCACGGATGGTGCCGCCGAGGATGACCACACTGATGCCACCACTGATGGTGCCGCCGAGGATGCCACCACTGATGATGGCGGCGCACGCACAGATAGCAGCCAGCCGAAGAGGCAACGGAAGGACCGGCGCCCGATCGTGCTCCGCACCCTCAAGGAGGAAGTTACTGAAGTGGACTCCAACGGGAATCCAACGGCGCCCGAACGAATAGTCAAGGGGTACTCGCTTCAGCTCGGGTGCATTGTCCGGAGCACCGTCTCGATCAACACCGAGAACCTGAGGCATCCTGACCGGGGAATTTGCGCCACCTCCTCTTCACGAAGCTGCACGAACGATACAAGTTCCCCGCTGAATTCGAAAACACAAGCCTCAAAGGGAATAAAGTGAACAATGCTGCCCTCACGAAGATGAGCAAGGCCCTGTCTACTTGGAAAAGCAATGTGAAGAGAATGATCGAGAAAGGTGAGAGTTATGAGAAGATCAAGGAGAAAAATCCTTCGATCACCGAAGATGACTACAACGACTTCAAGATCAATTGCTCGAGCACCGCAAGCTCCCAATCAAGTGAGTGGGGGAAACAAATGCGGGAGCTGAACATAGGGGAACACACACTCGGTCCCGGCGGTTACAGAGTGGCGGAGCCTATATGGGACAAGGAGGAGGCGGACCGTGCCGAGCAAGGCCTACCGCCCCTCTTCGATAAATACGGTGACAAGCAGACCAGGAACTTTGTCAGGGCCCGGTACAAGAAGGACCCGAAAACAAAGGAGCTTACCACGGATCCGAAGACCAGGCAGCTTGAGCTTGTTCTGGTAAGGAATACACCCCCGCGTAATTAGCTCCATATGGTCTCATTCTAATTAATGAAGCCGAATTTCTAAATGGTTCACATTCCTTCCGCAGGCGACTGAAAGCAGTAGCGCGGGGTCGACTCAGAGCAACCCTTGGGACACCACTCTAAATAGGGGGTTGAATATAATGAAGAACAAGGATAAGCTCAGTAAGCCGACGTCAGCTAGTCGTGTGGCCGGCAAAGGCTTGTCGACAAAATGGGGGTCATACTATACCGCTGGTGTGTGGAAGGAGAAAAAGACCAGCTCGGAAAGCCAGGCGCGAGAGGTTCAAGAACTCAAGGCACAGGTGGCGCGGATTCCGGAGATTGTCCAAGAGCAAGTGGAACAACGACTCGGAGCGACGATCACCGCCCTTGTGCCTACCTTGATCTCGGGGTTGAGTGCGTGGATTGCGGGCGACCAACAGGGGCCGCCCCCGATTCCTAGCTTCACGGCCAGCAACTCGCATAATGCGATGGCGGGGACATTGGTGCCTCCGGCGGAGGCGGCATTGGTGTCTCCGACGCCGGCACGGGAGCTTAATGCACCCGGGTGTACGCCGGCCGGCACCTCTTCAGCAAGCGGCCGCTCCGTCAACTGCACGCCCGCCGTTGGCGGTGCCTCGACATTAGCCGAGCTCGACGCCATCATCACGGTAACTAATTAAGCCTCTCTCGGCCAAGGACTTCATCTCCTTGCCTTTGACTGGGCATCCCTGACGCCCTACATGTTTTCGCAGGGCGCCGCCGACGTTCCGTGCACTCTCCTCCACTTCGTGAACAACGAGTTGGTCGATGTCGCCAAGGGCAAAATCGTTCAACCGGGCAACCCCTTGTTCCACGGTACCCAGATGCCACCCAACTTGTTTAGGGTTCAACTGGTTCGGGTGCTGCCAGGCTGCGACGACTTGTTACCTCCGATTCGACCCGTCGGGGCCGATGATGATGACGTGATGACCCTCAGCGCCTGCCTGAGCTGGCCCCTGCTTTGGCCGAAGAGCCAGATTCGTTTGGGGGCGGGGGACACCACCCCAAAGACAACACCGCCAGTCGTGCCGGCGCCAAGTCGGCCCCATGGCAAGACCGCCGTAACGGTGCCGGACATCCCTATGCCACTGGATCCAAACATGCATATGGCACAGGATCAGAACGACGACGACGACGACGATGATACATTTGGCAACGTCGATCAGTACTTTGCCGAGCATGGGTACGATGGCGACTTCATGGGGCCTCCTTCTCAAGAACCAAACCCAACAAAAGACGTGTGCGATCTAGCTCGTACCGCGGAGAAGCCAAGTTGCAACAGGCGCCGTCTGGCGTTCAGCTCTCAGGAGACGCCTCCAGCTACCGACTTCACCGAGCCTCAGATAGGTGAGGTGCGAAATATTATCAGCCCCAACACACTCAAGAAGGCGGTCGGTGAGCAGAACTCGGTCCCATTACAGGAGAAGAAGAAGGCACGCAAAAGAAAGACTAAGAAGGGTGCGAGCCAGCCGGCACCGAGTACGATCCGTGCTCAGGACGCGCCACCTTCACCGCAGGATATCTCGAGGAGGGTGCATGTGGCGGGTAGGGTGATGCTACCACCAAATATGCTCAATGCTGCAACCGGTGCTATGCGGAGTCTGCACAACAGTGTTCTTTCTTTGGAGAAGCAGCGTCTCAGAGAGAAGGATGTGGCATACCCGGTTTTCGTGGCCAAGGTGCCAGAGGGCAAGGGCTTTGTGGATGGCGACATCGGGGGTACGATCGTCCTGCGGTTTGATGACATCTTTGCTATGTTTAACCTTCATCCGCTGCACTACACCTTCGTTCGGCTATTTTCGCTGAGTATGGAGATGCGGATCATTCGCGACAAGACCCCGGACATCGTGATAGTCGACCCCTTCTACATGCATGCCAAGATCTTGGGCAGCGCTGGGGACCGGCAAGTCGCGAGTTCTTACCTCGAAGGCGTCATTCTGGCAAACCAAGATAAGGATAACTTCCTCGTGCCTTACTTTCCCGAGTAAGTCCTCCCCTCAACCGGCCCGTAACATATGAATTCTTACTTTTCGATCGTTTTTCTTTTAACATTCCGTGTTTTCTGCAGCGACACATGTTGCACGCTCATCCTCCTAAGCCCCAAATATTCCATGGCCACGTATTTCGACCCGGACCGTCAGTCGAACGTAGACTACACAAATGTCAAGAAGGTTCTTGATGATGTTCTCCCCGACTACGCCCAATCTGGAGGCACCTTCACCAAGCCTATCCGTAAGTACGGCAAGCACGTGTTCTCCCACAATATGACGTTCTGCTGCGTCAAGCAGCCGCCTGGCGGTCACAAGGGTGCCTACTACGCCATCCATCACATGCGGGCGATCGTACGGGACCATCATCAACTTTTGCTACCGAGTAAACTCCAAGATTGGGCCGCGAGCGTGTCGGCAATCCAGGACGCGGACCTCCGACAAGAATTCTTTCGCATCCAGTCGGAGTTTGCGGAAATCATCCATCAAGATGTCCTTCGTACCTCAGGGCAGTTCTACCTCAGAAATCAACCGTCCAATAGTGACATCGACACAATGCTACAAATGCAGGACGACAACGCCCGTTCTTTCATGACTCCCACGGTAGACGGTGGCTTCATCCACGCTCCGGTCCCTTGAGTCGAGTTGTCTAGTTCTGAAACATCGATTGGCTCATGTTGTAATTAAACTTTAATGAACTTGTAGTATGTCTCTTTGGTTTTGAGAGTCGTTCAACTTAGATGTAATCGATGCTATTAATGTCTTGCTTTTCTCTTCCGATCGTTCTGTTGCATAATTATATATTGCTTATGTATTGTCTGTGAATTGGTACTAACGTTTCGTTTGGCTAGTGCATAGTGATGCCGACGTATGTCGTGTACAAGGGTAAGGTTCCCGGAGTCTACGATGACTGGGAGGAGTGTCGGAGACAGGTTCACCGATTCAGCGGTAACAGTTACAAAGGGTACACCACTAGGGCCGAGGCCGAATCTAGATACGCCCGCTATCTAGAGGGAGAGGGGAGGGAGCGTTGGAGGAACCGGATGAAGACGAGTTTCATCATGATGATGCTCATCGTGATGACCGCAGCTCTCTTCTATGTGATGGTAGTTTAGATGATCGATATCGACTTGTAATGCAAAGACAAACTCGCTACTCGCGGTCTCGAGACTTGTAATATAATGTTCTATCTTTGTTCGGTCTTTTTAATTCGGAGACTAATATGATGAATTGTATTCGGAGACTAATATGATGAATTGTATTCAAAGACTAATCTTCTATTGTATTTGATGAATCTATTGTTGATGTGTGCTGTCTATATTTTGTCAAATTATACATTTTGTAACCTGTGCAAAAAACAGAAAATAAAAAAATAAAAAAAAACCTAATATTCATACTAATGGCGCATCACACGACAGTGCGCCATTAGTATGACAGTGCATATTAATGGCGCATCACCGGGTAGTGCGACATTAGTATGCTGCGGTTACTAATGGCGCATCCAGAGGTGGTGCGCCATTAGTATGCCAAAGCACCTGGGTATACATGCCAACTGGGAGGCATACTAATGGCGCACCCTCGCATATACTAATGGCGCACCAGGTGGTGCGCCATTAGTATACCAGATACTAATGGCGCGCCAGCTGGTGCGCCATTAGTAAAAATTACTAATGGCGTGCTGTCAATGGCGCACCAGTGATGCGCCATTAATGGCCATATTAGGTGCGCCATTAGTAGTGGTATTTCTAGTAGTGCGATGGGGACACAATCTAGACTCGGACATCACTCCTTTCCGACGGGACATTCCTAAAATCTGGCATGACACGCCAAGTCAGTACATTGAATGTACTTGCAAGCTCACAACAAACATAAACATAATGACAAACAATATCATGATAATTAACCAATTCATAATAATGCAACAATATATCCAACATGTTGTGATCATGCTCTTGTGATAAAAGTCCCTCGGACTGGCTGACCAATGGAGATCGCTCTTGGATCACAAACGTATCACTCTTGTGGTCTTGACTAAAGATATCTCGTGATCCTTCTGGCAATCACAGCCACGACCAATATTTGGTCTTAAACGGTGATCCTTCCGGCGATCACAACCACGACCGACACTTGGTCTAAAACAACAAGATGACCTTTCCGCCATCATCCACAGTGCAAAGTTCATAACTTAGTGTGCAAGATTTATTAAACATTGACCCATGGTGTGACCTACTTTCAAGTGTGTCCGTACCGAGGACTTGGCTATCGATAGTTTAATACACTCTGCAGAGGTAGTGCACTGTACCCACACCACGGAACCCATGGCCTCGCACTCCCATTCGGGTGGACCAGCGGCATTCCGACGAAACCCCTCCATTGCCATCACACTCTCTCGGCCACTCCGACTCACTCCCCACCGGGCTGGTCCTGGGTGGACCCGTGTCTACCAAAGACACAACGACCACCGTCGTGGCCTGATACGTCCATTTTGCATCATGCTTTTATATCAATATTTATTGCATTATGGGCTGTTATTACACATTATGTCACAATACTTATGGCTATTCTCTCTTATTTTACAAGGTTCATCATGAAGAGGGACAATGCCGGCAGCTGGGATTCTGGCTAGAAAAGGAGCAAATATTGCAAACCTATTCTGCAAAGCTCCAAAAGTCCTGAAACTCCACGAAAGTCATTTTTGGAATTAATAAGAATTTTTGGGCAAAGAAAGTACCGGAGGGGGCCCACATCCTGGCCAGGAGGGTGGGGGCGCCCCGCCTACTAGGCACCCCCTGTCTCCTGGGACCCCTGTTGGCCCTCCGGTGCCCATCTTCTACTATATGAGGATTTCACCCTGGAAAAAATCAGAGGAAAGCTTACGGGACTAAACTCCGCCGCCACGAGGCGGAACCTTGGCGGAATCAATCTAGGGCTCCGGCGGAGCTGTTCTGCCGGCGAAACTTCCCTCCGGGAGGGGGAAATCATCACCATCATCATCACCAAAGATCCTCTCATCAGGAGGGGGTCAATCTCCATCAACATCTTCACCAGCACCATCTCCTCTCAAAACCCTAGTTCATCTCTTGTATCCAATCTTGTATCAAAACCACAAATTGGTACCTGTGGGTTGCTAGTACTGTTGATTACTCCTTGTAGTTGATGCCAATTGGTTTACTTGGTGGAAGATCATATGTACAGATCCTTAATGCCTATTAATACTCCTCTGATCATGAACGTGAATATGCTTTGTGAGTAGTTACGTTTGTTCCTGAGGACATGGGTGAAGTCTTGCTATTAGTAGTCATGTGAATTTTGTATTCGTTCGATATTTTTATGATATGTATATTTCTCTCCTCTAGTGGTGTTATGTGAACATCGACTACATGACACTTCACAATTATTTGGGCCTAGAGTGACAGAAGCTTAAACCCTAGTTTATGCATTGCTCTGTAAGGGGCTGATTTGGATCCATATGTTTCATGCTATAGTTAGGTTTACCTTAATACTTCTTTTGTAGTTGCGGATGCTTGCAATAGGGGTTAATCATAAGTGGGATTCTTGTCCAAGTAAGGGCAGTACCCAAGCACCGGTCCACCCTCATATCAAATTATCAAAGTACCGAACGCGAATCATATGAGCGTGATGAAAACTAGCTTGACAATAATTCCCATGTGTCCTCGGGAGCGCTTTTCTCATTATAAGAAATTGTCCAGGATTTTCCTTTGCTACAAAAAGGATTGGGCCACCTTGCTGCACTTTATTTACTTTCATTACTTGTTACTCGTTACAAATTATCTTATCACAAAACTATCTGTTCCCTACAATTTCAGTGCTTGCAGAGATTACCTTACTGAAAACCGCTTGTCATTTCCTTCTGCTCCTCATTGGGTTTGACACTCTTACTTATTGAAAGTACTACGATAGATCCCCTACACTTGTGGGTCCTCACGACTCTTTTATGGCGCCGTTGCCGGAGAGTGAAGTGCCTTTGGTGAGTGAATCTTGGTAAGGAAACATTTATATAGTGTGCTAAAATTTTCTGTCACTTATTACTATGGAAACTAATCCTTTGAGGGGCTTGTTCGGGGTATCTTCACCCTGACCAGTAGAGCGAAGAGTTTCTCCTCAATCTACTGAACCTACTGAAAATATTTACTTTGATATTCCTTCGATATGATAGAGAAACTGCTAGCTAATCCCTTTGCAGGATATGGAACATTGCATCCCGATTTACACCTTATCTTTGTGGATGAAGTTTGTGGATTATTTAAGCTTGGAGGTAATCCCGATGATGTTGTCAAAAGGAAGTTCTTCTCTTATCTTTGAAGGGAGATGCATTGACATGGTATAGGCTATGTGATGATACGGGATCTTGGAACTATAAACGATTGAAGTTGGAATTTCACCAGAAGTTCTATCCTATGCATCTTGTTCATCATGATCGTAATTACATATATAATTTTTGGCCTCATGAAGGAGAAAGCATCGCTCAAGATTTGGGGAGGCTTAAGTCAATGTTATATTCATGCCCCAATCAAGAGCTCTCAAGAGATATGATTATTCAAAAAAATTATGCTCGGCTTTCTCTCAATGGTCGCACCATGCTCGATACTTCCTCTGCTGGTTCTTACATGCTGAAGACTACTAAATTCAAGTGGGACTTATTGGAAAGAATTAAACGCAACTCTGAAGATTGGGGTTCCGCCGATGGTAAGGAGTCAAGTATAACACCTAAGTTTGATTGTGTTAAATCTTTTATGGATAACGATGCTTTTTGTAGATTTAGCGCTAAGTATGGACTTGACTCTGAGATAGTAGCTGCTTTTTGTGAATATTTTGCTAGTCACGTTGATCTCCCTAAGGAGAATTGGTTTAAATATAATCCTCCCATTGAAGTAAAAGTAGTTGCACCTATTAAAGTTGAAGAAAAGACTATCAAAAAATAATGATCTTATTGTTCCTACTAATTATGTTGAGAAATCACCTTTTCCTGTTAGGATGAAGGATCATGCTAAAACTTCAACTGTTGTTCGTAAGAGTAATACTAGAACTTATACACCTCCTGAGGAAATCAAAGTTGAACCTAGTATTGCGATGGTTAAAGATCTCTTGGATGATGATTTAGATGGGCATGTTATTTATTTCTGTGGTGAAACTGCTAATATTGCTAGACCAGATGCTAAGATACATAGACCTTTTGTAGGCATGCCTGCTATTTCTGTTAAAATAGGAGATCATTGTTATCATGGCTTATGTGATATGGGTGCTAGTGCTAGTGCAATACCCGTTGACTTATATAAAGAAATTATGTATGATATTGCACCTGCTGAAGTAGAAGGTATTGATGTTACTATTAAGCTTGCCAATAGGGATACTACTTCATCAATTGGGATTGTTAGAGATGTTGAAGTCTTGTGTGGGAAAGTCAAATATCCTACTGATTTCCTTGTTCTCGGTTCCCCACAACATGACTTTTGTCCCATTATATTTGGTAGACCCTTCTTGAATACTGTTAATGCTAGGATTGATTGTGAAAAGGATATTGTTACAATTGGATTAGGGGATATGTCTCATGAGTTTAATTTTGCTAAGTTTCGTAGACAACCCCGTGATAAAGAATCTCCTAGTAAGGATGAGATTATTGGTCTTTCTTCTATTGTTGTGCCTCCTACTAATCCTTTAGAACAATATTTGCTAGACCATGAAAATGATATGTTTATGGATGAAAGAAGGGAAATAGATAAAGTATTCCTTCAACGGGGTCCTATTGTGAAACACAACCTACGTGTTGAAATCCTAGGGGATACCCCTCGACCCAAGGGCGATCCCGTGTTTGAGCTCAAACCATTACCTGATAATCTTAAGTATGCTTATCTAGATAAAAAGAAAATATATCCTGTTATTATTAGTGCTAACCTTTCAGCGCAAGAAGAAGAAAGATTATTGAAAACTCTGAAAAAGCACCGTGCTGCTATTGGATATACTCTGGATGATCTTAAGGGCATTAGTCCCACTCTATACCAACACAAAATTAAAGTGGAGAAAGATGCCAAACCAGTTAGAGATCCTCAACGACGCTTAAATCCTAAGATGAAAGAAGTGGTAACAAAGGAGATACTAAAACTCCTTGAGGCAGGTATAATTTATCCCGTTGCTGATAGTTAATGGGTAAGTCCTGTCCATTGTGTTCCTAAAAAGGGAGGTATTACTGTCGTTCCTAATGATAAAGATGAATTGACCCCGCAAAGAATTATTACAAGTTATAGGATGATAATTGATTTCCATAAATTAAATAAAGCTACTAAGATCATTACCCTTTACCCTTCATTGATCAAATGCTAGAAAGACTATCCAAACACACACATTTCTGCTTTCTAGATGGTTATTCTGGTTTCTCTCAAATACTTGTATTAGCGGAGGATCAATCAAAAACTACTTTTACTTGCCCTTTGGTACTTTTGCTTATAGACGTATGCCTTTTGGTTTATGTAATGCACCTGTTACCTTTCAAAGATGCATGATGGCTATATTCTCTGACTTTTGTGAAAAGATTTGTGAGGTATTCATGGATGATTTCTCCGCTTATGGATCCTCTTTTGATGACTGCTTAAGCAACCTTGATTGAGTTTTGCAGAGATGTGAAGCCACTAGTCTCGTCTTGAATTGGGAAAAGTGCCACTTTATGGTTAATGCACTACAAGGAAAAGGTATGCTAGTGGCGCACCAATTTTTCCTACTAATGGCGCACTACTGGTGCGCCACTAGCATCACACCATTAGAATTAAATTCTAATGGCGCACCACTGGTGCGCCATTAGTATCTGGTATACTAATGGCGCACCACGCAGTGCGCCATTAGTATAGCCCACCATGCACCATTAGAATGCCTCCCAGGGGGCCATATGTACCCATGTGCTTTGGCTTACTAATGGCACACCAGTGGGTGATGCACCATTAGTGTGATTATCACAGTGCGCCATTAGTGTCTTGTGTGGTGCGCCACTAGTATGAATATTAGGGATTTTTTTTCTTTTCTGATATTTTCATAGGTTACAAAATATATTATTGAACAGAATTTAGACAACACCACACAACAATAGCAGATTCATCGAATACAATAGAAGATTAGTCTCCGAATACAATTCATCATATTAGTCTTCGAATTCAAAAGACCGAACAAAGATAGAACATTACAAGTCTCGAGACCGCGAGTAGCGAGTTTGTCTTCACATTACAAGTCAATATCGATCATCTAAACTACCATCACATAGAAGAGAGCTGTAGTCATCACGATGAAACTGGTCTTCACTCGGTTCCTCCAACGCTCCCTCCTCTCTCCCGCTAGATAGCGGGTGTATCTAGATTCCACCTCCGCCCTAGTGGTGTACCCTTTGTAACTGTTACCGCTGAAACGGTGAACCTATCTTCGACACTCCTCCCAATCGTCATAGACTCCGGGAACCTTACCCTTGTACACGACAAACGACGGCATCTCTATGCACAAGACAAACAACAGACAATACATAGGCAATATATAAGTATGCAACAAAAGGATCGGAAGAGAAAACCAAGACATTAATAGCACGATTCATGGTCCTACTAATAAATAGCATCGATTACATCTAAGTTGAACGACTGTCCAAACCAAAGAGACATACAAGTTCATTAAAGTTTAATTACAACATGAGCTAATCGATGTTTCAGAACTACAAATAGCATCACTACTTTCGACTCGACTCATGGGACAGGAGCGTGGATGAAGCCGCCGTCTTTCGTGATGGTCATGAAGTTGCGGGCGTTGTCAGCCTGCATTTGAAGTGTTGTGTCTATCTCACTGTTGGACGGTTGCTCTCTGAGGTAGAACTACCCCGAGGTACGAAGGACATCTTGATGGATGATTTCTGCAAACTCCGACTGGATGCGAAAGTATTCTTGTTGGAGGTCCGTGTCCTGGATTGCCGCCAAGCTTGCGGCCCAATCTTTGACATTATTTGGTAGCAGAAGGTGATTATGGTCCCGTACGATCGCCCTCATGTGATGGAGGGCGTAGTAGGCATCCTACTGCCGCCAGGCGGCTGCTTGACGTAGGGGAACATCGTATTGTGGGTGAACAGGTGCCTGTCGTACCTACGAACTAGCCTCTTAAAGGTGCCTCTAGATGTGGCGTAGCCAGGGATAGCATCATCAAGAACTTTCTTGATATTTGTGTAGTCTATCTTGGAGTCACGGTCCGGGTCGAAATACGTGGCCGTGGAATATTTCGGGCTTAAGAGGATGAGTGTGCAATGTGTGTCACTGCACAGAACACGGAATGTTAGAAAAAAAAGAACGATTGAAATCTAAGAAATCATATGTTACGGGGCGGTGAGGGGATGACTTACTCGGGAAAGTAAGGCACGAGGAAGTTATCCTTATCTGGGTTTGCCAGAATGACGCCTTTGAGGTGTGAACTCGCGACTTGCCGGTCCCTAGCGCTGCCCAAGATCTTGGCACGCATGTACAAGGGGTCGACTATCATGATGTCCGGGGTCTTGTCTTGAATGATCCGCATCTCCATACTCAGCGAAAACACCCGAACGAAGGTGTAGTGCAGCGGATGAAGATTAAACATAAGAAAGATGTCATCAAACCGCAGGACGATCGTACCCCCGATGGTGCCATCCAGAAAGCCCTTGCCCTCTGGCAGCTTGGCCACGAAAACTGGGTATGCCACATCATTCTGGGAGAGACGCATCTTCTCCAAAGAAAGAACGCTGTCATGTAGAATCTCCATAGCACCGGTTGCAGCATTGAGCATATTTGTTGGTAGCATCGCCCTACCCGCCACATGCACCCTCCTCGAGATATCCTGAGGTGAAGGTGGCCCATCCTGAGCACGGATCGTACTCGGTGCCGACTGGCTCGCACCGGCGCCCTTGGTAGTCTTTCATTTCCGCCCTTCTTCTTGATCTGCTGTAATGGGACCGAGTTCTGCTCACAGACCGCCTTCTTGAGCATGTTGGGGCTGATAATATTTCACACCTCAGCTATTTGAGGCTCGGTGAAGGCGGGAGCTGGAGGTGTCTCCTGAGAACTGAACGCCAGACGACGCCTGTTGCAATTGGATTTCTTCGCCATACCAGCTAGATCACGGTCGTCTTGGTTGGGTTCTTGAGAAGGAGGCCCTCCGAACTCGTCACCGTACCCATGTTCGGCAAAGTACTTATCGACATTGGTAAATGTACCGTCGTCGTTGTTGTCATCGTCCGGATCCTGTGCCATATGCATGTCCGGATCCTGTGCCATAGGGATGTCCTGCATGTCCGGTAGCGTTGCGGCGTTCTTGCCATTGCGCGGCACCGGCACGACTGGCGGTCTTGTCTGTGGGGTGGTGTCCCCCACCCCCAAACGAATCTGGCTCTTCGGCCAAAGCAAGGGCCAGCTTAGGCAGGCGCTGAGGGTCATCAGATCTACTTCGTTAGCCCCGACGGGTTGAATCGAAGGTAACAACTCATCGTAGCCTGGCAGCACCCGAACCAGTTGAACCCTATACATGGTGGGTGGCATCGGTTTACCGTGGAACACGGGGTTGCCCGGTTGAATGATTTTTCCCTTGGCGACATCGACCAACTCGTCGTTCACGAAGTGCAGGAGAGTGCATGGAACATCGGAGGCGCCCTGCGAAAACATGTCGGGCGTCAGGGATGCCGAGTCAAAGGCAAAAGGAGATGAAGTCCTCGGCCGAGAGGCTTAATTAGTTATCTTGATGATGGCGTCGAACTCGGGTAATGTCGAGGCACCACCAATGGTGGGCATGCAACTAACAGAGGGGCCGCTTTCTGGCGAGGTGCCGGCCGGCGTACACCCGGGTGCATTAAGCTCCAATGCCCGTGCCGGCACCGGAGACACCAATACCGCCGCTGTCGGTGACACCAATGGCACCGCCGGAGACACCAATGGCGCCGCTTGCGCGTTCTGTGAGTTGCTGGCCGTGAAGCTAGGCATCGGGCGCGGCCCCTGTTGGCCACCCACAATCCACGTCGACAGCCCATGAATCAAGGTAGGCATAATGCCGGTGAGCATCGTTCCCAGTTGTTGTTGCACTTGCTCTTGGATAATCTTCGGAATCCGTGCCACTTGTGCCTTGAGTTCTTCAACCTCGCGCGACTTGCTTTCTGAGCTGGTCTTTTTCTCCTTTCGCCCACCAGCGGTATAGTATGACGACCATTTTGTGGACAAGCCTTTGCCGGCCACACGACCAGCTGACGACGGCTTACTGAGCTTATCCTTGTTTTTCATTACGTTCAACGCCCTATTTAGAGTGCTGTCCCAAGCAGGGGTGCTCTAAGATGACCCCGCGCTACTGCTTTCAGTCTCCTTCGCCAGAACTAGCTCAAGCGCCCTGGTCTTCGGATCCGTGGTAAGCTCCTTTGTTATTAGGTCCTCCTTGCACCGGGCCGTGACAAAGTTCCTGGTCTGCTTGTCACTGTTGTATTTCTCGAAGCGGGGCAGTCGGCCTTGCTCGGCACGCTCCACGTCCTCCTTGTCCCATATAGGCTCCGCCACTCTATAACCGCCGGGACCAAGTTTGTGTTCCCCTAAGTTCAACTCCCGCATTTCTTTCCCCCACTGACTTGATTCGGAGGTTGCACTGCTCTCGCACTTGATCTTGAACTCCTTGTAGTCATCTTCGCTGATCGAAGGATTTTTCGCCTTGATCTTCTCATAACTATCACCTTTCTCAACCATTCTCTTCAACGCACTTCTCCAAGTAGACAGGGCCGTGCTCATCCTCGTGAGGGCGGCACTGTTCACTTTATTCCCTGAGAGGCGTGTGTTTTCAAATTCAGCGGGGAACTTGTATCGTTCGTGCAGCTTCATGAAGAGGAGGTAGCGCAAATTCCCTCGGTCCTTATGCCTAAGGTTCTCGGTGTTGATCGAGATGGTGCTCTAGAGAATGCACCCAAGCTGAACCGAGTACCCCTTGACTATATGTTTGGGCTCCGTTGGATGCCCTTTGGAGTTCACTTGAGTAAATTCCTCCTTGACGGTGTGGAGCGCGTTCGGGCAGCGGTCCTTCCGTTGCTTCTTCGGTTGGCTGCCATCTGTTCATGCGCCGCCATCATCAGTGGTGGCATCCTCGGCGGCACCATCAGTGGTGGCATCCTCGGCGGCACCATCAGTAGTGTCATCCCCGACGGCACTAGGGGTTGTGTAGTCAAGATCAGTGTCTTCCGCGGTGTCCTCATAGCGGTGAGGTTGTTCCTCCATCTCCTGGGACAACTCCAAAAATTGCTTGTCGCCCGAACTGCTGGCCTCATCTTTGTTGACCATGTTTTGCTCTAAATAGGAAAAAAGCTTGGTCAAAAAGTTGGTTATTGTCAAGGAACAAGATCATGGTCTCATCATTTAGGGTTTGTCGACACTGAGGCATCCTAAAAGCTAAGCTTTTATCATTTAGGGTTTGTCGATGCCGAGGCACCCTAAAAGCCTAAGCGTACATCATTTAGGTTCTCATCGACACCGAGGCACCCTATAGAAGCTAAGGTTTCATCATTTAGGGTTTGTCGACACCGAGGCACACTAAATGCTAAGTTAAGTTTTCATCATTTAGGGTTTATCGATGCCGAGGCGCCCTAGGTTGGGCCTAATCACTTGGCACTAATCACTTCGATCTATTGCCACCTATGTAGCAAGAATGGCGGGGCAGTTGATCCTACTTAACTAAGTACTAAGATACCCCGGCCCATGCATTAGTCGCAAGTACCCCATATGTCCTATTTTTAGCAAAGTGATGGTAAAATTCATGGAAAATTTCAGCATGACCTTTGCTGAAAATAGGACATATGGAGTACACAAATTTGCCGAAACGGAAGTTAATTCACATTCCGGCAAACTCAAGGGCCTCTCGGGGTACCTGCAAAATCATTATCCCAAGTACAACATCATCACAAGTACAGCAGCAGCAGTAGTGAAGTCACCAATGGGTCATTTTAGAAGATCACAAGTAGCATCATCACAAGTACAACATCATCACAAGTACAGCAGCAACAGCAGTGAATACATGCATAACAGCAGCAAACAAGAGGTTTATTCTTCTTCTTCATAAACACTAATTGTCCAGTTGAGCAATACAGCGACAGTGTGAACAAATAAAAACACAAACTAGAAATTATACTGTCATGCTTTTAGTGGCAGTGACATTGTTTTTAGTAAACCCTGTCAAGTTTTAGCTGGTATAACAGGCAAATGTTGCGACACTATTACCTGCAAAACAGTGTATTGTGACACTAGTATGCTTAGTTGAGCAATACAGCTACCTCGCTGTAACAAGCAACCTCGCTTCGTAACAAGCAACCTCGCTTCGTAATGGCATTTCTGAACCTCCCAGGTTTCAGCCATTTTATTTTTCCCACCGTATATGTTTTTTGATTCATGTCATGGTACTTGCTGTCAAACCAAGTATTTTCTTTCTACATAATCTGGGAAGTTTCCTTCTTACTGTCTCACTATCTTACTGTCTCACTACAAAAAACTAGTATGCTTAGTTGAGACTAGTATGCTTAGTTGCATTATGACAGGCAAAAACTACAAATATTTGTGTTTCTAGTTGAGCAATACAGCGACAGTGTGACAGGCAAGTTTCAGCTGGCAAAGTGTCACGATTCAGATAACAGAGCAACTAAGCATAGCAAGTGGCTAGTTTAGTCAGTATACTAGTACTCTTTAGAAAGCATGAGACATATATTACCTGGAGGAGACTTCGTCGGAGAGTTGCCTGTGAATTGAAAATACAACGAGAACAGCAAAGGACAGTAAGATATATACTGAAATTATCATAACAAAATGCCAGCTACTGCCATGGTCAAAGAATAGATTATGATAGTTGGACAAGTACCGGTCAAACTAGATAATTTTCAGAACCGGTTTAACCACCGCAGGATAAAACAATGCATCCAAGACTGGGCTTAGACTAATATCCTCATAGCATAATCTGACATCAAGCAAATATTATAAGAACAGTGAAAATGTATGTTCACTGCAAATGAATATGGACCGAGTGTTCTCATTAACTACTTAAAGAATTAGTTTCATATTGTTGCATGAGAATTGTAGAGAGAAAAGATACATGGTTCTACTTATGGGATTGGTTACATCTCTTATTGTTCACATTCTTGTCAATGGACTTTAACCATTAATTATCAGAAGAACTAATGCACATTTAAACACGCTGAATCTGGAAGAAGTAATACAACACTACATAGTACTTCTGTAGTTTCCATGCCAAACTTTGGGTGATATCAAACCATTAGAAAGCATGATCATGAGAACAACATCAGTTTGGAAGATATTATAACCCCTCTTGGTAAAAAAATATTCATCTACTCATTTGTAGATACCTAGGAGTAACAAGACTACACTTGCCAATAATGTTTTATTTATGCTTCCCAAGGACCAACTACTAAACTGAACACAAAAAACTATGTGCACATCTGCAAGTTGTAGAAGGAAAAGGTGCAACACTAAAAAAACTATCAAACTAACAGATCCATTAATCAATTATGGACTTCTTATATGTTACATCTATCATGGGCAATCTCAGAGTTTTGGGTAGATTTCGCAACCTGGCAACCAAAGAAAGAGATGATCCCTTCTTTCTACTTCGTTAGTGGCCAGAAAGAATAGTAATTAATGTTTCATATTGTTGCATGAATCCAAACTCACTGGAAAATTCACTAATTGAGCCTAGCTACTTAAAGAAAGAATCTCTAGGTGGATGCTTAGTTGAGACTTGTATCCTCTAAAATGCATCTAAATATCATCTTGGTTGCACTGCAGCAAGCTCAGAGATTTGAACATTTGGCAAACCCAAGCTACTTAATTCTCCAACCCCCTTTCCTTGTCCAAATTTCTCCAACCCCCAACCCTAGAACACATCAGAAGGAAATCAAGAGGGGAAAGAGGGGGAAGCGGCTCAGGTGCTCACCGGGGAGGTCGAGGGCGACTCGGGGCAGCCGGAGCTAGTCGAGGTGGCGCGAATTCGGTGTCGAGCGGTGGCGGTCCTCCTAGACAGGTCGCGCGGTCAAGGGCGTCGAGCGGTGGCGGTCCTCCTGGGCGTCCGAGCTCGTCCGGGTCCTCGTAGTCGAAGAGGAAGACGGCGACGGTCCTCCTGGGCAGGCCGCGCGGTGTTGGACGGTGAGCACGTACAGGGTGCAGGCGGGGCCGTGGGGGGAGGGGACGCTTGGGCGGGAGGACATCGAGGGCGCTCGGCTCAGGGACGGCGAGGGAGGTGGCGCTCGGCTCGGAGACAACGAGGGAGGCGGCGCTCGGCTCGGGGACGGCGAGGGCGGCGGCGTATGGTTGGGGTCGTGGGGGATCTAGCAAGGGAGGGAGGGAGGCCACAGTGCGAGGGGAATAGGTGGAGAGGGGGGAGGGTTCTAATGGCGCACCTCCCCCTAGTGCGCCATAAGTACGACGATTCTAATGGCGCACCTCCCCCTGGTGTGCCATTAGAATTTTGTTTTAATTACTAGCCTGACTGGTCACGTTATATTCCACCTAACCCTATCTCCATCAGAACACGCCCACTAGCCCGACTTGTCAGCATGCAGCACAAAAACTAGGAGGTCCTAGGTTCGATTCCCAGGCACCACAATTTTTGTTTTTATGCATTTAAAATGTTGTTTGATACTTATTTTTGTTTAAATATGTTCAAACTTGTTTAAATCATAACAGTAATATTTTTTTATAAAAACATTAATTTTTTTAAAAAATATCATCAAATTTGTTATTTGAAAATATTTATGAATACGAAAAAATATCATCAAATTTATTATTTGAAAATATCATCAAATTTGTTATTTGAAAATATAATCTATTTTTTTTGCAATTTTAGTTGCATTCATTTGTGACGGTGGAGCGGGCCGGGGAGGGTGCGGGGGGTCGTCGGCGGTGGTGGAG
>NC_041383.1:163437063-163488328 GCF_002162155.2 Triticum dicoccoides
GGGCCGGATCTGGCGAGGTGGGATAGCGATCGAGATGGAGGGGGGTCGAGATCGAGTGTCCATGAAATTTAAAAACATTCATGAGTTCAAAAAGTGCCCATGAAATACAATCGAGAAATGAGGGCTACAATTTAAATACAATCGATCTTAGCTAGCTATCTGTTCACAATCATCTTACCCTTATTTTTCGTAAATGGAGTTCTTATCTTGAACGGACGTCCTTTAGGTAGGGTGTTCCTGCTTCTTCTTGTGGTGTATGCTGATACTTCATTGTCGTCGTCATGTTCCATGTTCGGGTCGCCGTACTTGTCGAAGTCTCGCTCATTGGCGACTCCATCCATTCCGATGATCTTCCTTTTGCCTCTCCTCACGATAACACGACTGGGCTTTCGCGGGTCGGTAATGAAGAATCATTGGTCCACTTGGGAAGCCAGTACCCATGGCTCATTTTTCGCGGTGATGTTTGCGCCTGCGGTCTTGGATTTGGCTTCGGGTATAACCATGGTGGTGAAATACCGGTCTTATTTTATGACGCTCTTGGCCCATCTGACACGGAACATCGGGACCTTCTCTCCAGTGTAGCTCAGCTCCCAGATCTCCTCGATACTTCCGTAGTATATGTCCTTGTCGTTACTAGTGTAGGATTCCATCATTACCCTAGAGTTCTGATAACCATCGCTCTTCATGTCCTTGTCCTCGGTGTAGAATGTGTAGCCGTTGATATCGTACGCCTCATAGGTCATCAGGTTGTGCTCGGCACCCTGTGACAAGGCGAATATGAGTTGTTCTTCCGCGGAAGAATCCTCATGTAAAGGGTACGACATAAGCTTCTGCTTGAACCAACGCGTGAAACATGAGTTGTGCTCTTTGGTTATATCTCCGTCCGTCCTCTGTTGGCCTCGGTCATTGTATGTCTTCTCAATAAAGGTTTTGTGCTCTACCACCCAAGGATCGACCACGTCTATGTGTTGTAGCGCGACTAGGTTTGCTCTTTCAAAGTCGGCGAGTTGACCCTCGAAGTCGACATGCATTTCGTGGCGACCCTCACGGTGACCCCATCCAGCGAGCCTGCCGAGGTGCCTGTTGACGGGCAGACCAACGGGGTCCTTGATGCCTAGATAATTCATGCAATAGGAGATGCACTCTTCGGTCAGAAAGCCCCTGGCTATGCTTCCCTCTGGATGTGACATGTTGCGAACGTATCCTTTGATGACACCATTCATCCTTTCGAACGGCATCATGCTGTGCAGGAATGTCGACCCGAGTTGGATGATATCCTCCATGATATGGACCAGCAGATGCACCATAACGTCGAAGAATGCGGGAGGGAAGTACATCTCAAGCTCGCATAGTATCACCACGATATCTTCCTGTAGCCTTCTGAGTTGCCTCACGCCAACCGACTTCCGAGAGATGACGTCGAAAAAGTTGCATAGGCCAAATAGCATTTCACGGACGTGCGTGTCCATGATCCCACGGATTGCAACTGGAAGTATCTGCGTCATCAGCACGTGACAGTCGTTAGACTTCATCCCGCTGAACTTCTGCTTTGCTGGGTCTAGGTATCTTCTTATCTTCCCCGCGTAACTGTAAGGAAGTTTTACTCCTACGAGGCAGGTGAAAAACTGATCAATCTCCTCCTGACTTTGAGTGAAGCACGCGGGAGGGTAGTCATTTCCGGTCTTCTTGGCCTTTTTTCCTTTGCGACGACTTTCCATGTCCTGCTTCGCCTCATCATCATCATCATTAGCATGAAGCTCCTCCCTGATACCCATTGATTTCAAGTCTGCCCTTGCTTTTGGCCCATCTTTGGTCCTCTTTGGCATGTTGAGCAGGGTACCAAGCAGACTCTTGCACACATTCTTCATGATATGCATGACATCAAGGCTGTGAGGCACACGGTGGATCTTCCAGTACGGCAAGTCCCAGAAAAGAGACCTCGTTTTCCATACCTTCAGCAGCGGCTCTGGCGCCTTTCGCTTCTTTCCCGGCTCTGGCGCCTTTTGCTTCTTTCCCGACATTGGGCAATCTTTCCAATTTTTCAACAGCTCGTCTATTTCCTTGCCGCGCCTCGTACGCGGGATTCTTCGGGGTTCGGTTTCACCATCGAACAAATCCTTGCGTTTCCTCCACAGGTCATCGTTGCGAGGCCACCTTCGATGTCCCATGAACACGGTTTTTGAAGACCCGAGATCTCTATCTAGCTGGCGATACATTGTGTCATCCATAAACCTAACACATCCAGAAAATCCATGGACCACCTGCCCCGCGACATATCTGTAACCAAGATAGTCGTGCACCATCGTGAGCAGTGAGGCTCTCATAATGAAATATTCTTTCTCTGCGGCATCCCACGTATTGGCTGGCGTTTTCCACAGCGTGTCTAGCTCCTCTTTCAGCAGCCCCAGATACAGGTTGATGTTGTTCCCTGGTTGTTTTGGCCCTTCAATTAGCATACTCATGTGAATGTACTTCCTCTTCATGCACAACCAGGGGGAAGGTTTTACATCCACACAAACATAGGCCAGGTGCTATGTGTGCTTCTGTGGCTGCCAAACGGGTTGACTCCATGAGTGCTCGCGCCCAGCACGATGTTCCTTGGATCCTTCCCAAATTTTGGGTGTTCGAAGTTCAAACGCTTGCCACTGGCTCCCATCCCTAGGGTGACTCAGCATCTTGTATTTTTTATTTATCTCCATATCATTTGCGTCATCTTCTCGCTTCTTCTCCTCCCTATCCGCATGCCAACGCAGGAGCTTTGCTACCTTTGGGTCCATGAAATACCGCTGCAGACAAGGAGTGATCGGAAAGTACCACACCACCTTTCGAGGAGCTTTCTTCCTCTTCTTGTATGGAGTGACGCCGCACACCGGAGATATGGTAGACTCCGCGTGCTCGTCCCGATAAATGATGCAATTGTTCATGCACACATGATATTTCACGTGCAGTAAATCCAGACACACGATTTTCTTCGCCTCCTCGAAACTGGCCGGGCACTTGTTCCCCTTGGGAAGACGTTCGCGCCAGAATGACATGTTCTCGTCGAAGCATGCATCGACTATTTTGTGTTTTACCTTCATCTCCAGAGCCATGAGCGTTATTTTCAGGCGGGTATCCTCGGGCCTGCATCCTTCATACAATGGAGTAACTGCGTCTATCTCTAGTTGATCCAGCTTGGCTTTCTCTCGGGCGGCAGCTCTTGCGTTATCTGTCTGCTTGAGAAGCAGCTCTTGAACATGAGGTTCTACACCCAGCCCATCGATGGTCCATCATCGTCTGCTCCACCGGCATCTTCATCTTCATGATCATGCCCTTCATCTGCTCCGGCATCTTCCTCATCATCTTGTCCTGCATCTTCTACATGATGACTGTGTACAGCATCACCATCGTGATCATGTCCTGGAGACTCTTTGTCTTCTCGCCCGCCCGAGCCGTGGTGGTTGTCTTGCTGCCCTTCCTCATTTCTTGCCCGACCCCCATGGACGACTTCATAGTCATCTTCATCACCTTGCCACCGATAGCCATCCATGAAACCACGCAAGAGCAGGTGGTCCCACACCTGCCCGGAATCCGGGTCCGCAATAAGGCCCTTTAGCTTGCATCTTCAACACGAACATCTTATCTCCGTCTCGTTCTTTTCAAGTATCTCGGCCTTTGCAGAGCTCAAAAACTTATTCATGATGGCTTCGGTCATCGTGCAGACCATGGTCGCCTGCGGGGTAGAGCAAAACGATATTTTAGAACCAAGAAAAAATTTGGCATGACTTTCCCTAAAATTAGGACCAAAAAGAATGCATAGTGCCAAAAATTCTCGTCGAAACGGAAATGAATCAACATTCTGGCAAAATATTGGCAACTATCGCATTTCAAATACCGGTACCTGCAAACACAAACATATATGCAACACCACAAACATATGCAACACCACGAACATACATAGATCTAGCTAGGCCACAAAAAGTGCATGTGCATGTTGTTGGAGAGGGAGAACAACATAAAGATAGCTTCCCGCCTTACTTACCTATCAAAAAAGGTAATTTAACCACTTAATTTGGATGAATCTATGGTGCAAATGAGGTGAGGAGGAGGAGGCAGCCGAGACAAGCTTGGAGGAGGAGGTGGAGAGAATGAAGTGGGGAAAGTGAGTGGGTAGGTGGGATGTCCAAAATATATTGTTGGTCCCAGGTTACTAATGGCGCACCACCTGCAAATGCGCCATTAGTAACCCCGCTGCTGGTGCGCCATTAGAAGTTTTGCAAAAAAAATAAGAAAAAAGTATATATTCTAATGGCGCACCATGGCACAGTGCACCATTACTAGTTTAAACTTGTAATGGCACACTATGCTACGGTGCGCCATTAGTAGTTTTGCAAAAAAAAGAATAAAAAAAACAACAGTAGTGGCGCACTATGTGGCCGGTGCGCCATTACTAGTTAGCACTAGTAATGGCGCACCTTGCCATGATGCGCCATTAGTATGTTTGGAAAAATAAGAAAAAAAAAATTTACTAGTGCCGCACCGTGTGGCTGGTGCGCCATTAGTGTCTTCCACACTAATGGCGCACCTGCACATGGTGCGCCACTGCTATATAGTAGTGGCGCACCATATGGTAGGTGCGCCATTAGTGGCCATTCCATATATAGCCCTTTTCCTATTAGTGATGAAGGCATTGTCTTGGGGCATAAGATTTCCGAGAGAGGTATCAAAGTTGATAAAGCTAAAGTTTGTGCTATTGAAAAGATGCCATGTCCCAAGGACATAAAAGGTATAAGAAGTTTCCTTGGTCATGCCAGGTTTTACATGAGGTTCATTAAGGACTTTTGTAAAATCTCTAGGCCTCTGACTAACTTATTGCAAAAAGATATTCCTTTTGTCTTTGATGATGATTGTGTAGAAGCATTTGAAATACTTCAGAAATATTTGATCACTGCACCTATTGTTCAGCCACTTGATTGGAATTTACCCTTTGAAATTATGTGTGATGTTAGTGATTATGCTGTTGGTGCTGTTCTAGGGCAGAGAGTTGATAAGAAATTGAATATTATCCAGTATGCTAGTAAAACTCTTGACACTTCCCAAAGAAATTATGCTACTACTGAAAAAGAATTCTATGCAGTTGTATTTGCTTGTGATAAGTTCAGACGTTATATTGTTGATTCCAAATTTACTATTCAGACTGATCATGCTGCTATTAAATATCCTATGGAAAAGAAAGATGCTAAGCCTAGACTTATTAGATGGGTTCTCTTGCTCCAAGAATTTGATTTTCATATTATTGATAGAAAGGGAGCTGAGAACCCTGTTGCAGACAATTTTTCTAGGTTAGAGAATGTTCTTGATGACCCACTACCTATTGATGATAGCTTTCCTGATGAACAACTAGCGGTCATTAATGCTTCTCGTACTGCTCCTTGGTATGCTGATTATGCTAATTACATTGTTGCTAAATTTATACCACCTAGTTTCACATACCAGCAAAAGAAAAAGTTCTTTCATGATTTAAGACATTACTTCTGGGATGACCCACACCTTTATAAAGAAGGAGTAGATGGTGTTATTAGACGTTGTGTACCTGAGCATGAACAAGAATAGATCCTACGCAAGTGTCACTCCGAACCATATGGAGGACACCACGCTGGAGATAGAACTGCACACAAGGTATTACAATCCGGTTTTTATTGGCCTACTCTCTTCAAAGATGCTTGTAAGTTTGTCTTGTGTTGTGATGAATGCCAAAGAACTGGTAATATTAGTAGAGGTCAAGAAGTGCCTATGAACTATTCTCTTGTTATTGAACCATTTGATGTTTGGGGCTTTGATTATATGGGACCTTTTCCTGCCTCTAATGGTTACACACATATTTTAGTTGCTGTTGATTACGTTACTAAGTGGGTAGAAGCTATTCCATCTAGTAGTGCTAATCATAACACCTCTATTAAGATGCTTAAAGAAGTTATTTTTGCGAGGTTTGGAGTCCCTAGATATCTTATGACTGATGGTGGTTCACATTTTATTCATGGTGCTTTCCGTAAGATGCTTACTAAGTATGATGTTAATCATAGAATTGCATCTCTTTATCACCCGCAGTCTATTGGTCAAGTAGAGTTGAGAAATAGAGAGCTCAAATTAATTTTGCAAAAGACTGTCAATAGATCTAGAAAGAATTGGTCCAAGAAACTTGATGATGCATTATGGGCCTATAGAACTGCATATAAAAATCCTATGGGTATGTCTCCGTATAAGATGGTTTATGGAAAAGTGTGTCACTTACCTCTTGAACTTGAACATAAGGCATATTGGGATATTAAAGAGATTAACTATGACTTCAAACTTGCCAGTGAGAAGAGGTTATTTGATATTAGCTCACTTGATGAATGGAGAACCCAAGCCTGTGAAAATGCCAAGCTATTTAAATAAAAAGTTAAAAGATGGCATGAAAAAAGGATACAAAAGCGAGAATTTAACGTAGGTGATTATGTGTTGCTATTCAACTCTCATTTAAGATTTTTTGCAGGAAAACTTCTCTTTAAATGGGAAGGTCCTTACGTTATCGAGGAGGTCTATCGTTCCGGTGCCATAAAAATCAACAACTTCGAAGGCACAAGTCCGAGGGTGGTGAATGGTCAAAGAATCAAACATTATATATCAGGTAATCCTATCAATGTTGAAACTAATATTATTGAGACCGTAACCCCGGAGGAATACATAAGGGACACTTTCTAAGACGTTTCAGACTCCGAAAAGGAATATGTATGTCTTACGGTAAGTAAACCAACTTCAAAACAATTCTAATGGCAATTTTTCTCCATTTTGGAATATTTAAGAATTTTGGAAAGAAAGAAGTAATCCGGGAAAGACGCAAGGCCTCCACGAGGGTGGAGGGCGCGCCCACACTTACTGGGCGTGCTCCCCTGTCTCGTGGGCACCTAGTGTACCTCCCGGACTCCGTTTTCTGGCACGTTACATATTTTGGTCGGTAAAAATTCATTATATAATCTCCCGTAGGTTTTGACCACTATATCACGCAAAAATCCCCTGTTTTTGTTTCAAGCCGTTCCTATTGCAGATTTAGAGCAATATGTCGTCCCAGGATTCGGAAGGGGAAAGCTATGTGGCTGATTATCTTGCAGACCCTAAGGTCTACGGGGACTTGGAGCATGGTGGCTGGACCACGGAAGAAGAGGAAGACTATGAGCCTAAGGGAAAGAAGGAGACGACTTCAGACGAAGACGAAGCCCCATTACCTCAACCTGGGGACATGCATGTGGATTTTAAAAAGTCAAGCCTCTCCGATAGAGCAAAGAAGTCAAATATCGAGTTTGTCCCTTTTCGCCTCTTGCAGGAAAATAAACAGGAACTATGCAAAATAATATTAAGTCTTGAGCAAGAGATCGATGATCTAAAGGAGTGGAATATTATCCTTAAGCGTAAATTGAGGAACAAGCCTACATCATCAACAAACTCCTACTTCATCACCTCCAAGAACATAACCACATGGGTATGGGCACTCCCCTTGGCAACTGCCAAGCTTGGGGGAGGTGCCCCGGTATCGTATCACCATCGCACTCCTATCTTTACCGTTTTACTTTGTTCGATCCTTTTAGTAATATCTTGATCTAGTAGATTGAAGTTTTGGTATGAATTAGTTTTGAGTTTTGCTTTGTGATCTCTTTATGTAATCGAGTATGTGATCTATCTATAATAAAGATTAGTGTTGAGTCAAGGGCTTTGCTATCTTACTATGATCTTGAGGAAGTAGAAAGAATAAAAAGAATAAAAGAGTTCATATTTATCTTTTGGATAGTAATTACTTCACATATAAAAAGTTTGAGGTATAAAAGTTGTTGAGAGTTGACAAACATAGTTTTGGTCATCGTTGCAATTAATAGGAAGTAATAAAGAAAGAGAGGTTTCCACATATAAATATACTATCTTGGACATCTTTTATGATTGTGAGCACTCATTAAGTATGACATGCTAAAGAGTTGATGTTGGACAAGGAAGACAACGTAATGGTTTATGTTTTCTCACATCTCAGATAAAATATATTGTCATTGATCTTCCCAACATGCTGACCTTGCCTTTCCCTCTCATGCTAGCCAAAATTCCTTGCACCAAGTAGAGATACTACATGTGCTTCCAAATATCCTTAAACCCAGTTTTTGCCATGAGAGTCCACCATATCTACCTATGGATTGAGAAAGATCCTTCAAGTAAGTTGTCATGTTGCAAGCAATAAAAATTGCTCTCTAAATATGTATGACTTATTAGTGCAGAGAAAATAAGCTTTATACGACCATGTGATATGGAAGTAATAAAAGTGATGGACTGCATAATAAAGGTTCACATCATAAGTGGCAATATAAAGTGACGTTCTTTTGCATTAAGATTTTATGCCTTCTACCCGAAAAGCACATGACAACCTCTGCTTCCCTCTGCGAAGGGCCTATCTTTTACTTTATGCAAGAGCCAAGGTGATCTTCACCTTTCCCTTTTTTCATTTTATCCTTTGGCAAGCACCTCGTGTTGGAAAGATCCTGATATATATATCCAATTGGATGTAAGTTAGTATGCGCTATTATTGTTGACATCACCCAAAGGTGAATACATTGCGAGGCAACATTATAAGCCCCTATCTTTCTCAGTGGCTGATTAAAACTCCATAACCACAAGTATTGCGTGAGTGTTAGCAATTGTAGAAGACTATATGATAGTTGAGTATGTGGACTTGCTGAAAAGCTCTATTCTTGACTCTTTCTGATGTTATGATAAATTGCAATAGCTTCAATCACTAAGATTATAGTTTTCTAGTTTTCAATAAAGTTTCTGAACCATACTTGACGTTGTGAATAGATTATTACTTGAGCATGAGAAATCATATGACAAAATCTATATACGTTGCTGTTATAAGAATAATCATGATGCCCTCATGTCCGTATTTTATTTTTATTGACACCTCTATCTCTAAACATGTGGACATATTTTTCGATTTTCGCTTCCGCTTGAGGACAAGCGAGGTCTATGCTTGGGGGAGTTGATACGTCCATTTAGCATCATGCTTTTATATCAATATTTATTGCATTATGGGCTGTTATTACACATTATGTCACAATACTTATGGCTATTCTCTCTTATTTTACAAGGTTCATCATGAAGAGGGAGAATGCCGGCAGCTCGGATTCGGGCTGGAAAAGGAGCAAATATTGGAAACCTATTCTGCACAGCTCCAAAAGTCCTGAAATGCCACGAAAGTCATTTTTGGAATTAATTAGAATTTTTGGGCAAAGAAAGTACCGGAGGGGCCCACACCCTAGCCAGGAGGGTGGGGGCGCGCCCCCCCTTCTGGGCATGCCCCCTGTCTCCTGGGCCCCTGTTGGCCCTCCGGTGCCCATCTTCTGCTATATGAAGGCTTTCACCCTGGAAAAAATCAGAGGCAAGCTTACGCAACGAAACTCTGCTGCCATGAGGTGGAACCTTGGCGGAATCAATCTAGGGCTCCGGCGGAGCTGTTCTGCTGGGGAAACTTCCCTCCGGGAGGGGGAAATCATCACCATCATCATCACCAACGATCCTCTCATAGGGAGGGGGTCAATCTCCATCAACATCTTCACCAGCACCATCTCCTCTCAAAACCCTAGTTCATCTCTTGTATCCAATATTGTATCAAAACAACAAATTGGTACCTGTGGGTTGCTAGTAGTGTTGATTACTCCTTGTAGTTGATGCTAATTGGTTTAGTTGGTGGAAGATCATATGTTCAGATCCTTAATGCATATTAATACTCCACTGATCATGAACATGAATATGCTTTGTGAGTAGTTACGTTTGTTCTTGAGGACATGGGTGAAGTCTTTTTATTAGTAGTCATGTGAATTTGGTATTCGTTCGATATTTTGATGAGATGTATGTTGTCTCTCCTCTAGTGGTGTTATGTGAACGTCGACTACATGACACTTCACCATTAGTTGTGCCTAGAGGAAGGAATTGGTAAGTAATAAGTAGATAATGGGTTTCTAGAGTGACAGAAGCTTAAACCCTAGTTTATGTGTTGCTTCGTAAGGGGCTGATTTGGATCCATATGTTTCATGCTATGGTTAGATTTACCTTAATACTTCTTTTGTAGTTGCAGATGATTGCAATAGGGGTTAATCATAAGTTGGATGCTTGTCCAAGTAAGGGCAGTACCGAAGCACTAGTACACCCACATATGAAATTATCAAAGTACCGAACGCGAATTATATGAGTGTGATGAAAACTAGCTTGACGATAATTCCCATGTGTCCTCGGGAGCGCTTTTCTCATTATAAGAAATTGTCCAGGCTTGTCCTTTAATACAAAAGGGATTGGGCCACCTTGCTGCACTTTATTTACTTTCATTACTTGTTACGCGTTACAAATTATCTTATCACAAAACTATCTGTTACCTACAATGTCAGTGCTTGTAGAGATTACCTTATTGAAAACCGCTTGTCATTTCCTTCTGCTCCTTGTTGGGTTCGACACTCTTACTTATCGAAAGGACTAGATAGATCCCCTACACTTGTGGGTCATCATGGCCAAACATAAGCGATCCCACTCGGGGACCCGGTACCATAAACTCAACAATGGGCACACAAGGTTATGTCTGCTTACCAGGCCAGGGTACCGCACGCCCATAACCTTCCCTCGTTGGAGGCACCGACCAGAGGCATGGCAACAGAGCGAATAAAAGCCTTCCCATAAAGGCAAATGTGGTTGCACTGGGAAAAACTCGATTCAGTGGCACCATGACCCAATCAACAATATATTCCAGTTGAGGTATTATCGGGTTCAACTTAACATGAAAATAATCAGTGTCATAGCATGACATGGAATGCAACACTAACATATGCATCACATATTAACGGAAATGACTGAGTCAACTATATCCACACTAAGCATAAACATCAACAACTCATGACACTTCTCTGGTTAAGATTAAAACTCACTTTAAACAGAATCTTTTGTAGCAAATTTTACCATTTTTACTCATGCAAGAAAATAACTCCACTAATTATTTACATCCATAACCATATTATTCTTTCATCACCCAAAAATATATCCTAGTTTCTTTACCAACCAAACTAACTTCAAACTTTCTGTAAACCAAGAATATTAACTAAAACAAGCAATTAATAGAATATAAATAACATAATAATGATTTAAATGCATGGATTAAATCATTTTTTCAAGTAAGAAAATCACAAATATTGTAATGGCACCATGAAAATGTTGTTGTGGCTTGCTTTAGTGCGGATGAGGTTCACAAGCCTCCTGGTGATCCTCAAGACAAGCCTCACCCTCTGAAAATAATTTTAAACACAAGAAGAAAATATCAAGAACCCTTCTGAAATTCACCAGAAAACCTAGACAGCAGGGAAAAATCCCATCTTTGGTGACCTGCTAGATTTTTGTACAAAGAACACAATGCAAAAAGAATCAATTCATTTAGACTTATGGTTAAAGAGTTTTGGCTGTTTGAAGATCTCTGGATAAATTGAAATTTGAATTTAAAACAGACTCGGGGGGGGGTGACGTCAAAGGCGTAAAGCCTCGGGGCGCCACCACTCGTACCGCTTCGCGCGCGTACTGAGTGGCTGACTAGCGGGGCCCGCTAGTCAGGTGAGGTGGAGGGGGAGAAGGAAACAGAGGACGGCGTGGCGCCGCCGGAGCACACGCCGGCGGTGAGGGCTTCTTGGCCAAAACGAGAGGGAGGGGTCGAGAGAGGAGACGGAGGCGCACCTGCCCGTACCCGTACAGTAGCTAGGGGTGGTCGGACAGTGTCGGAATCGACCTCTCTAGCGGAGGTAGAGAGCGGAGGTCGCCGGAGACGAAGATGACGACGAACAGAGGGGACTCCAGGGGCTCCAACTAGGCGGAACAGCACCACCAACAAGCGGCGAAGGCCCTGGATGGGTTGCCCAGGCCTGGGAGGGGCTGGAGCTACGGAGACGACCCGAGGGGATCGCCGACGAGCTCGAGCTCGAGGATGGTGGCCTGCGGCCTGCCTGGCTGGGCTACGTCTATCTACGCGATCGTTGAATGTGTGGGAGTGGTGGATGGTGCCCAAGGAGGCTGGGGAGGGCTCTATTTATAGCCGAGTGTCGAGGAGGGTTCGGGCTTCGTCGGTGAACACCTAGACAAGGCGCCCTGCGACGAACGGCGTCAATGAGAGCGGGAGAAGGCGACGCAGCTCACGCGGGGACTGTGGGCGAACGGGGACGAACACAGGGGCACTGGGGTGACGACGAGCACAGTGCGCACCGCACTGTTATGTAGGCCGGACCGCGTCCATGCTCACTGCAGCAAGCTCCAGCATCGGCGAGCGCTAGGAGGGAGTTAAGAAGGTCGAGACGATGATTGTGGTGAAGTTTGGCAAGGCTAGGCAGGCGGGGAAGCGAGCATGCGTGAAACAGAGGCTCGGGCGGCACTCAAAGCGCGTCGGCTGCATGCCTGCATGCCTAGACGAATGCGGTAACCGCGTGAACTCTGCCCTCAGGCCAACCTAAGTCCAAAGTTCATGTCTGGCTTGTTGGTCGTGGTACTTTTGAAGGTTACCACACTTGGGTTTGGTGTCAGGTGCAATAGAAAATATTTCACACGCCTAGTAAGTTTCTGGATAGTAACTTTGAGAGCTTACTGTGGTCAAACTACTGGGTGCTGGGAGTTGGGCTTTGGAGGCTAGCAATCATCTACTAAGGTGATGATGCACAAGAAAAACCAGCCACAAAGGAGCAAATAAAATGGTAGTTGCTGTAGAAACTACCATTTTTGTCCAGAACAGAAAATATTTTCTGTAGCAAAACTATTCCAAAAAGTGCTGAAATATTTTTGCTTCAAAAGGTGCCCTAGGGTTCAAAGAATATTTGTGTTTTTTCTCAGATTTTTGTGGGCAAGAAAAAATGGGGTTGCTTTGGAGCACATCGAGCTAGCTAGGGTTTAAGAGAGGGAAATTAATGAATATTTTTCATTAAAGAAAAATATTCCAAATATTAATTTGAGGTGAACCAGGGAGGGAATGACTGTTAGATAGGGAAATGGGACACTTGGGTGAAAGCCAAGGGGTACCCAAGTGTTTGAGTCCATATGTAAAGATTCAAAACTCCAAATTTCGAATTCAAACCAATTGAAAAACAGGCAAAGAAGAGAGGGCAAAAACCTGGCTGTCACAAAGATTCTGGCAGGCGATGGCCGAATCCTTCAGCTTCTTTAAATCGTTGGTGACGTCCACCATAGCGAACATGTAGTGGGGGTTGTTGACAAACCTGGCGAAACCCTCGCAAGGCCTTGTGTCCAAGAAGTAGTGGTAGACGAGGACGTGATTGCGCACACACATCTGGGTGACGGTGACCTTGGGACAAGACTCGACACTAGCGCGGGTGTATTGAGGTTGAACCCGACAACCTTGTACATCTCCTTAGCAAGCAACAACTCCATGATGTGGATGGAGTGCTCCACCTAGACCAGGTAGTTGGTGTACACCACTGATAGTTCCGTGAACCTTCTGTGGGTGTCCATCACGACATGCATGGTGAACTTCTGCTCGTCGTCAGCAGCCGCTCAGAGCGCCATTGGAGCCGCACAGGATAACCTATAAGAAATGGTCGTGGTGGGTGTGCTTCTTGAAAGAGTGGGACACGATCGAAAGGTTGAAGAGACACAAGGCTTAAATGGATGTAGTAATAAATGGGGTCCGATGTCACACCCTAGCTACTTCATGCATTAGAATGTTTGCATCATGCTTACTTTGAGTAGAAACTTGGAAATGGGGATGACAGAACCCCCAACACCCCCTTAATCCAACTAGGGTTTCCTAAAATCATTTTCAATGAACCTGAAATGCCGTTCTAAAATGGTCATCATCTTTTCCTTGGTCTTAAACCTCTGACAAAAATGGTGCCCAAATTTCTAGGTCATCCTAAGGTCACTGGATTAAATCTATGCTAATTGCATTTGGGCAATAAATGCTATAAATATGTTAAATATCCAAATAATCCTAAACTAAAATGTTTCCTGTTAGATGTATTCTATACAGTGGGCACTTGCAGTTTGGTGATTTTTGAAAGTGCATAGGTATTTTTAGAAAAGCTACCAACTTGCAGAGAGAATAGAAAACAGAAAATAAAAGGAAAAGCTAACTTACGTGGCAAAGCCACCAGCCGGCCCACCTGGCGGCCCAGCACTATGCTGGCCCGCGCCAGCCAGCTTCTTCCTCTTACCAGGCAGTCAGGGAGGTGAGGGTCGTCGTGCCCGAGCTCGCCACGCACCTCCCAGCTCGCCTGCTTCACCTCGCATGCCGCTTCGCCGCGTGGTTGACCCCATGGATGCCGCCACGACCTCGCTAATACCTCCATTCGCCCCCTACGCCTCTCCCCTTGCTCTCTCCCGCCATGGCCGACACAGCCGCAGCCGCACAGCCATCATCGACTCCATGCTGCCTCACCGTGTCCAGCAGCTTCGCCGGCCTCCTCTCCATCGAGCATACCGATCCCCGAGCACTCGTTCGCCCCAGAGCCAGTACAATGACCTCGCCCGACCTCGCTGTCGCCGAAGATCCCTTTCGCCGTCACCACTGCTACAACTCGTCCCCGACCGCGCCGTCTAGCTCGCTGAAACCGCGTGAGCTTCTGCCTCTCCCAATCCTCCCCGTTCTCGTTGTCTTCCTCTGCAGCGACTGCAACAAGCTTCACCGCACGCACCGCCGCCTGAGCTCGTTGCCGAAGCAACTCCGGCCACCCAACGGCCACACCACCATGTCCACTGACTTCACAGCACCGCGTAGGACACGTATGAGCTGGCCTCGAGCCTCCAGGACCATCACACTGATGAGTTCGCCCTCGCCCGAACTCCGGCAGCCACAAAGCTCGTCGTCAGCGTTGTTTCCCGCGACCTTGAGCTCAACCACCACCACTCCTCGACGCGGCTCACTGCCAGCTTCACGTAGATGGCCTCCGCCATCCATATGGTCGACGGAGGGCGAAACCCGCACCTCCGCCACGTATGGACGTTGCCGTCGGCTAAACGTCGGCGAGTCAGCGTAGTTTAACCAGGGATTTGACCCCCCTGGGTCAATGACATGTGGGCCCTGCCCTTTAGTCAAACCTAGGTTAGTGTTAAACTAATCCTAATGAACTTAGCTAATTAACAGAGACACTGACCAGTGGGCCCCACTGGTCAGGTTTGACCTTGACTAGCCCAGTTGATCAGCTGACGCCATGCTGACGCAATAACTCATTTTCTGGATTTATTCTTATTCAGGAAATTTCAGAAAATAGTGCTAACTTCAAAATTTCATAGCAATTAATCTGTCACTCCAAATGCAAAGTGTTATATATGAAAAATGATCATAAAAATCCAATCTATCCATCTGTACTGGTTTCATGAATTTTGAAACAAGTTAACTTGCTATTTAGGGAAAACTATTATAAAGCACTATTTAAGATCACAAATGAGTTTGTAATTTGAATCTTTGGTTCAAAATGGCTCAAACTCATCTGGTCATAGTTGCATTAGCCCAGCACATTCATTTTGCCATGTCTCATGCATGCATCATATTGTTGCATATTGTTTGGTTTTGATTGTGTTATCGGTGCTCTCTTCGGTAGGCTCTGCCCCGGAAGAATATCGTGAGTACCCGAACAAAGACCAGTATCAGACTCCGGACCTGCCAGGCAAGCAACCACCCATTTGATCATATCGATACAATCCCATGTTCTCGCTCCTGCTCTCATTTACTGCATTTAAGACAACCGCGTTTCAAACTGCTATGTGCTATGGTAGTTGAACCCATTTTCTTTGCATGACATGTCATTGCCACAATAACTAGATGAAACCCACTAGCATGTGTAGGAGTTGATTGAGCCATGTATGTGTTTCCGACCTTGCTATGACTGCTATGCTTAAAGTCGTGTCAGCTTTAGTTCATTTGGGTGATGGGCTAGAGTGAAATGATCGTGTCGGTAATAAGAGGGATGTGTTGAACATGATTTGATAAAGGTATCGATGAGAGGCCATGTAGGAGTACATGGTGGGTTGTTTCATTGGAACCGTCCTTAAGCACTGAGATCTGTATGTGTGGTTTAAGATTCAGGTACTACCATGCATTGGGCCTGAAACCAATGGACCCTCTTGGCTTCTTAACCCCCCTAGTCCTCTGTCCAGGAGTTTCAAGTAGTTTTTGGTGTTTGTAGTATACTGGAGGCTGCGGCCAGCACTGACCATCAGGGTGGCTGTGATGCGGTAGGTACATGGCATGGTGTACCGGATGCCCATTTGGTATCTCGGGAACCCTGCACACATCGTTCGTGGCCGTATGTGGAAACCTCAGCCGGACTCCCTGCGGATGGAACCTGGATAGGCGATAAACCTAGACTAGAGACATGATTGTTTAGGTAGGTTGTGGCCGACACCCTCGTTGGGCTTCCGCTTGAAGGTTGCTGAGTACATGTCATGTAAACGAAGATAAGTTGTGGAAGCGTGTGTGAAGAAGTACAGCCATGCAGGGTTAACATCATCTATTCGAATAGCCGCATCCGCGGTAAAGGACTACTTGGTTGCCTATACAGTTCATAGACGAGTAAATGGAAACTACTAAAAGCCTCAAGATAAGTGTGAGTGCCAAGGATGGCCTTCCATAGGATGACAGAGGTGGATCCTTGGTAGTGAATTGATGTGGTGTGTAGTGGACTCTAGTGCGCAAAACATTACAAGTTGGAGTCTCATAAGATAGTTTAGCCAAGAGTCAAAGCTAGCTTGCTTGAATAACCCCGCCATCCCTTCATTGATAATGTGCATGTATGTAGGATCTGATGTAAGTCTTGCTGAGTACATTTGTACTCATGTTTGCTTATTTACGTTTTCAGAAGATGCTGCACCCCCTTCTGATGGGTTCTACGTAGACCTTAATGTCGATGAGTAGCCTGAGGCCCAGGTGGTGATCCTGAGCACATGGTGGACCCTTGTAGGATAGTTAGGCTTCCTCAAGCCTTTTTACTTTCTAGATGTCTGTACCCAAACATGTTGCTTCCGCTTATGGCTTGTATGTTTGTATGACTTGAATGCTGGGTCGTGTGACCCGTACCTATGTGAATGATATGGATGGCTCTCTCGAGCCTTTAAATAAAGTACTTGAGTTGTAGAGTTTTGTTGTGATGCCATGTTGTATTTGCACATATCGAGCATATTGTGTGTATGTTTGAAATGCTTGGTATGTGTGGGATCTGACTATCTAGTTGTTTATCCTTGGTAGCCTCTCTTACCGGGAAATGTCTGCTAGTTCTTCCACTGACCCATGGTAGCTTTCTACTGCTCCGGAACACTTAGGCTGGTCGGCATGTGTCCTTCTTCGTTCCTGTGTCTGTCCCTTCGGGGAAATGTCACGCGATGATCCTTTAAGTCCTTGTAGCTTGCTACGACTTGGGATTCACTCGCTGTTGATCGACACGTTCGTTGTTGGGTCATGTATGCCTGTCCCTGTAAGTTAGTGCCACTTTGGGTTCACGACAAGCCATGTCAGCCCGGGTTCTTTGTCATATGGATGGTAGCGACACTTTCATACACGTGTGCCAAAAGGCACAAATGGTCCCGGGCCTAGTAAGGCGACACCCATGGGAATACCGTGCATGAGGCCGCAAAGTGATATGAGGTGTTACATGCTAGATTTGTGTGGCATAGAATCGGTGTCCTTACAGCGTTGGCATCAGAGCTGGACTGCCTGTAGGTTCTTCAAGCCAAACTGGTCGATGTCAAGTCTAGAAACGCTTTAGTTAAATGTAGGGGAATTGATTGTGGGATGCAACGCAAGGCTCTTTTTACTCCTTTACCTCATGGCATTCTGATCTGAGTCAGTCCATTCTTTCCACGGGGGTTACGGACTAGGATCTCTCCTTTGTATCAGGTTCACGTGTTACTAATCCATAGTAATTTATATGATTGATGGTTACAAGCCCCAGTTCAGTTCTACTACTCCAGTATGTTATTAAGTTGGACCCATAACCTTGATATGATGTTTTTGAGTGTCTATGCAATCTTTTGCAAAGTGTCTCGAAATCCTTTTCGAGCTTTTACTGTCGTTATGCTATCCAATTTCTGCTATAAATTCTAATGCCTTTTCATTATTTGGTGTTTCAGATGTCTTCTCGCACTACTCACCAGGTGGTACGACTGACCCGGTGCATTGACGTGCCCGGGCATACGGCCATGTTAGTCCGAGTCATGACTGAGACAGGCTACAGATGGTATCCTGAATATACCGTCGAGGAGCAGTTTCGCGACTTCAATCAGAGTTAGTACATCTGCACTATGAGGATCTTCCCTTCTTATCCCTACCAAGCCGCTGCACTGGTCCTATGGGCTTGGTATCACCATGGAGATGTCCGTACAGGATGCTACCTACTCTATGATCTCCATCATTCGAGCCGGGTATGCATCACTGAATGATTCTGAGTTCCGCTATCTACCAGCGGCACACACAGGCCAAGAGGGCTATTATACTGGGCTATATACTGATGCCTCCCACGAGGAGCCATTCTTTGCACTACTACTAAGATGTTGGAGGAGAGAGACCGAGAGAACCGTGCCTTATGCATGGAGCTGTACAACACCCGCCAGGACCACTGGGCTACCCTGACACGGCTCACACCTGTCGTGCAGAACGGTTACTTGGATATGCGGGACTTGTAACCTATCTGCACATGTCTTCCAGCTCGCATGGATTACCCAGATGTTGGAGGTATCACGCCTCCGCATGGGCGCCCTCTTCCACCCTTCGTGGGGATGAGGCCTCATCCGAGTCCATATGGTCCACAGGCCCGACATGATTGTGAGTTTCCAGATCCGCACGTCCCACTTCCAGGCTATGCGGGGGATCTTTATGAGGACTACTACGGAGCCGAAGATGGCTGAGCTGGATCACGACACTAGTAGTTTGTTGTAGTTGTATTTCCATAGTCCTACACGTCTTGTGGAATATGACTTAGTGTGTACTAGATTCCGGAGGTGTAGAAAAACAATGTATAGGAGCTTGGGATGCCTCCGATGAGATGTAATCTTCCTTTCACCATAGTTGTACTTCAGTTTGGTCTTGTACTAAACCGTGTATGGTGTGTATGACCGATGGTATAAACATGGCAGTTTCTGTATTACCATGTCATAAGGGTGATCATCTTGCATTCCAAGTCATCCATTACATTCTGCACTTCTATGTCAGAATTTTGTCATCCTTGTCTAAACCGCTGTTTTGTTTTCCTAGGATGGTCAACACCCGAAGCAACCCCGTTGCCCCGGAGCAGGCTGAAGGCAGTGGGGCTAGAGATGCGAATCTGACTCAACCTCCTTCCTTGGCAGAGGTCATGCTGGAGGCCGAGAGGAACAAATGTGAGACCAACCATTTGCTGGAACACATTGAGCAGAACATAGCACTGCACCAGAGGACCGACTTGGTGTCTCTCATGACTTCATCAAGTTGCACCCACCCACCTCCATCATTCTGTCAAGCTCCTCGACACGGATGACTGGCTCCACAGTATCACCCACAAGCTATGCTCTGCACACATAGCCGAAGCTGACAAGGTCACATATGCTGCTTATCATCTTGAAGGCCCTGCCATCCTTTGGTGGGAGAACTATGAGGTCATGCGTCAAGTTGGCCAGGTTACCACTTGGGAAGAGTTCAGCGAGGCTTTCCGTGAGCATCACATCCCGGAAGGTCTTATGGATCCCAAGCAGGAGGAGTTCTGCAGTTTCACCCAGGGTAGACTCACTGTGGATGCATACAACAGAGAGTTTGGAAACCTAGCACGTTATGCAACTGAGGAAGTTTCCACCGACGCCAAGAAGCAGGCAAGGTTCCGCAAGGGACTCATCCCCGAGCTTCGCTGTGATCTCCGACTACACGAGTGCACTTCCTTCCAGAAGCTAGTGAACAAGGCTATCAGTGCTGAGACAGGTTAGACTGACTTCAAAGCTACCCGCAAGCACAGACGTGACACTGGTTCCTCATCCGGTTCTGGCTCTCAGAAGCGCCGGGTGTGGGTGCCTAACGCCGCTCTGCCACCCAGGTTCACACCGAGGCCATCCTATCAGGCGCCTCGTCCAGCCCAGCAGTATGCACCGCCCAAGTCCTATGGAGGATCAACCACCAATGCTCCCCCACGCACCAGTTCTGTAACATGCTTCAAGTGTGGAGAACCGGGTCACTACATACGAGAGTGTCCCTAGTACAACCCCAACCCCAACCAATCCGGAAAGGCTGTTGGCCGTGGCAAGCCAACAGGAAAGGTGTACTACGCCAAGCCAGGCACCGCTGCACATAGGCATGTGAACTGTGTCTCGGCTGAAGAGGCTCAGGATGATCCTAACGTCGTTCTTGCTACGCTCCTTGTTAACTGCCATCCGACATATGTTCTTTTCGACACTGGAGCATCTCATTCATTTATATCCGAGAGCTATGCTCATTTGCATAACACCGCATTTTGTGATATGCCCACTCCCATGGTAATTCAAACCCCGGGATCCAAATGGCAAACTTCTAGAGTGAGCCATGGGAATGAAATTCATGTCGATGGACTTGTTTTCCTAGCATCTTTGATAGCTCTCAAATCCTCGGACATTAATATCATCTTGGGTATAGATTGGATGTCATCCCACTGTTGGAAAAGGCAGTGCCTAGGAGGCGCTTAGGCACGCCTAGGCGCTAGGCAATGGCCAAACTCCTCGCCTAGGGCATAAATGGAGGTCTAGGCAGGGCAAGCAAGGAATTGGCTATCCAAGCAGGAAATCATGCCATGTACTGCACTAATATGCCAAACGGGTTATAATCCAATGGTAGTTGATGGTAATTAACTTATTTATATGCCCTAAACTAATATCAACACCCATATAATAATCACAAATACACTATGAGTAAAAACTATATTACCGCCTAGGCCGCGCCTAGGGCGCTTAGGCACCGCCTAGGCACTAGGCGAAGGCCAATTGCCTCGCTTACGCCTACCGCTTTTTCCAACCTAGGCCAAGATTGATTGTTTCTCTAGGACCGTTCAACTTACACATCCATCGGTCAAGGTAGTCAATGTCTTGACCCGAGTAGCTAAGCGACAGCTCTACTCTCTTAATGCCAGACCTCAAAGATGTTCTGGTAGTCCGTGACTTTCCGGATGTCTTTGCCGAAGAGCTGCTAGGTGTTCCACGTGACAGGGATCTCGAGTTCGTGATAGATCTAGTTCCACGAACTGTCCCAATCTCTAGGAGACCCTATAAGATGGCACCACTAGAACTAGCTAAGCTTAAGAAACAACTCGATGAGTCCTTGAAAAAGGGTTTCATCCGTCCTAGTTATTCTCCATGGGCTTGTCCCATCCTCTTCATCAAGAAGAAGGATGGTACAGATCAGATGGTTGTAGATTATCGAACCGTCAATTGGGTCACAATAAAGAACAAGTATCTGCTCCCCGGGATCAACAATCTGTATGATCAGCTTGCTGGATCCTCCGTCTTTTCTAAGATGGATTTGAGGTTGGGCTACCATCAAATCAAAATCAAGAACAGGGACATTCCCAAAACGACCTTTGTTACTCATTATGGCCAATACGAGTTCACCGTCATGTCCTTCGGTTTAACCAATGGCCCAGCCACTTTTTCTCGGTTAATGAACTTAATATTCATGGAGTATTTGGATAAATTCGTCATGGTATATCTCGATGATATACTCATCTACTCCAAGGATGAGGAAGAACATGCCGAGCATCTAAGGCTAGTATTGATGAAACTTCGAGAGCATCGCCTTTATGCCAAATTCTCTAAATGTGAATTTCGGTTGCCAGAAGTGACCTATCTAGGCCATGTAATCTCTGGTAAGGGTATTGCTGTCAATCCCGAGTGAGTTCAAGCCATTCTTAATTGGACTCCACCTGAATCGGTCAAGCAAGTTTGGAGTTTCCTTGGCTTAGTGAGCTACTATCGCCGCTTTGTCGAGAACTTCTCCAAAGTTGCTAAACTTCTAACTGAACTCCTCAAGAAAGATAAAAATTTCGAGTGGACCCCACAGTGCGAGCACAGTTTTCAGGATCTGAAAAGACGCCTGACATCTGCTCCCGTACTGGTACCACCAGATTTCTCCAAGGACTTTTTTTATCTATTGTGATGCCTCGCGACAAGGACTAGGTTGCATATACTCATGCAAGATCGTCATGTAATTTCCTATGCTTCACGACAGTTACATCCACATGAGGAAAATTATCCTACACATGATCTAGAGCTTGCAACTATAGTCCATGCACTCAAAACCTGGCGACATTACCTTCTCGGTAATCGTTGCGCAATCTTCACCGATCACCAAAGTGTGAAATATATATTTACCCAACCGGATTTGAATCTCAGGCAAAGACGTTGGGTCGAGTTGATCACATATTTCGACTTAGGGATAACTTGCACCCCAGGAAAAGCCAATGTCATGGCTGATGCACTAGGTCGTAAATCTTAGTGTAACAATCTAATGTTGCAACAAAGTCAACCACTTCCTCATGAGGAATTTCGGAAGCTTAACCTTCACATTGTTCCTCAAGGATTCCTTTCCACCTTGGTGGTGAAACCTACCCTTACGGATCAAATCATCAAAGCTCAGAAAGTAGATCCGGGAATCTCCCGTATCAAGAGAAACATCAAGAAAGGAGTTGCGGGTTGTTTCTCCATTGATGATCAAGGAGTCGTATACTTTGAAACCCGCTTAGTGGTTCCCAAGGTACAAAACCTGAGGTGATTGATCCTTAAGCAGGCTCATGTATCTACTCTCACCATTCATCCTGGTAGTACCAAGATGTATCGGGACCTATGCCAGAGATTCTGGTGGACTAGGATGAAGAGAGAAATTGCTCAATATATTGCTAACTATGATGTCTGTCGTCGTGTTAAAGCAGAGCATCGACGGCCTGCTGGCACCCTTCAACCTTTAGCTATTCCTGAATGGAAATGGGATAAAACTAGTATGGATTTCATCACCGGTTTTCCAGGACCAAAAGAGGGAATAACGCTATCTTTGTTGTCATCGGTCGTCTTTCCAAAGTGGCCCATTTCTTGCTTGTTTGTGAGAGTATAACCTCTAGTCAGCTAGAAGATTTGTATATCTCCCAAATAGTGTCTCTCCATGGTGTTCCGCTGGAAAAAACTCAGATCATGGAAGTCTCTTCACCTCTCGATTGGGGGAAAGTTTACAAAATGCTATGGGAACTCGTCTATCCTTTAGCACCGCTTTCCACCCTCAATCAAGTGGTCAAGTAGAACACGTCAATCAAATTCTGGAAGATATGATCCGAGCTTCTGTTATCTCATTCAGAATGGATTGGGAGAAATGCCTGCCATTTGCCAAATTTTCTTAAACAATAGCTATCAATCTAAGGGTAAAGCTAGTTTGAAGTTCTCTATGGACGAAGGTGTCGAACGCCTCTTAACTGGTTAGAAACCGGGGAAAGACAATTCTTTGGCCCGGATATGATCCAGGAAGTAGAAGAGCAAGTTTGCATCGTTCGTGAAAAGCTGAAAACATCCCAATCTCGTCAAAAGAGCCAATATGATCATAAGCATAAGGCTATGACTTTTGAAGTTGACGAGAAGGCTTACCTTCAGGTTACTCCTCTGAAGGGAACCCATCGCTTTGGTATCAAAGGCCAATTGGATCCTTGCTACATTGGACCCTTTCACATTCTTGCCAAACGAGGAGAAGTTGCCTACCAATTGGAACACCTTGGCACCACTCCAGAGTCCATGATGTCTTCCATGTTTCTCAACTCGGGCGTTGATTCTCGGACCCTATCCGTGGAGTGGACCATGAAACACTTGATCTCCAAGATGATCTCACATATCGAGAATACCCCATTCGTATCCTCGATCAAGCCGAGCGTACCAATCAATGACATAACATCAAGTTTCTCAAGGTTCAATGGTCACACCATTCCGAGAAAGAAGCCACTTCAGAAAGGGAAGATCGTCTTCGACTTGAGTATCCCACCTTCTTCCCGAAGGATCCTAAATCTCAGGACGAGATTTTTTTGAGTGGGGGTGAGTTGTCACACCCTAGCTAGTTCATGCATTAGAATGTTTGCATCATGTTTACTTTGAGCAAAAACTTGGAAATGGGGATGACAGAACCCCCAGCACCCCTTAATCCAACTAGGGTTTACTAAAATCATTTTCAATGAACCTGAAATGCCCTTCTAAAATGTTCATCATCTTTGCCTTGGTCTTAAACCTTTGACAAAAATGGTGCACAAATTTCTAGGTCATCCTAAGGTCACTAGATTAAATCTATGCTAATTGCATTTGGGCATTTAAATGTTATAAAATATTTTAAATGTCCAAATAATCCTAAACTAAAATGTTTCCTGTTAGATATATTCTATACAGTGGGCATGTGCAGTTTGGTGATTTTTGAAAGTGCATAGGTATTTTTAGAAAAGCTACAAACTTGCAGAAAGAATAGAAAACAGAAAATAAAAGGAAAAGATCACTTACCTGGCAAAGCCACTAGCTGGCCCACCTGGCGGCCCAGCACTGTGCTGGCCCGCGCCAGCCAGCTGCTTCCTCCCGCCAGGTAGGCAGGGAGGTGAGCGCCGGCGTGCCCGAACTCGCCACGCACCTCCCAGCTCGCCTGCTTGACCCCGCGCGTTGTTCGCCGCGTGGTTGACCCCCTGGACACCACCACGACCTCGCTGACACCTTCATTCACCCCCAACGCCTCTCCCTCGCACTCTCCCGCCATGGCCAATGCAGCCGCAACCGCACCACCGTCGTAGACGTAGCCACCTCGACTCCACGCCGCCTCGCCGTGTCCAGTAGGTTCGCCGCCCTCCTCTCTATCGAGCAGACCGAGCCCCGAGTGCTCGTTCGCTCCGAAGCCACTGCAACGACCTCCCTGACCTCGCCGTTGCCGGAGATCCCTTTCGCCGTCACCACTACTACAACTCGTCCCAGACCGCGCCGTCTAGCTTCCTGAAACCGCCGTGAGCTTCTGCCTCTCCCCATCCTCCTCGTTCTCGCTGCCATCCTCTGTAGTGACTGCAACGAGCTTCACCGTATGCGCCGCCACCTAAGTTTGTCACCGACGCAGCTCCGGCCACCCAACGGCCACACCACGATGTCCACTAACTTCACAGCACCGCGTAGGCCACATAGGAGCTGGCCTCGAGCCTCCAAGACCATTGCACTGATGAGTTTGCCCTCGCCCAAACTCCGGCAGCCACAAAACTTGTTGCCGGCGTCGTTTCCAGTGACCTTGAGAGCAACCACCACCACCCCTAGATGCGGCTTGCTCCCAACTTCACGTAGGTGGCCACCGCCGCGCATTTGGTCGCCGGAGGGCGAAACCCGCACCTCCTCCGCGTCTGGACGTCGCCGGCAGCTAAACTCCAGTGAGACAGCATAGTTTGACCAGGGATTTGACCCCCCTGGGTCACTGACATGTGGGCCCTGCCCTTGAGTCAAACCTAGGTTAGTGTTAAACTAATCCTAATTAACTTAGTTAATTAACAAAGACCCTGATCAATGGGCCCCACTGGTCAGGTTTGACCTAGACCGGCCCAGTTGACCAGCTGACGCCATCCTGACACAAAGCTGACGCAATAACTCATTTTCTGGATTTATTCTTATTCAGGAAATTTTAGAAAATAGTGCTAACTTCAAAAATTCATAGAAATTAATCCTTCACTCCAAATGCAAAGTGTTATATATGAAAAATGATCAGAAAAATCCAATCTATCCATCTGTACTAGTTTAATGTATGTTTAGACAAGTTAACTTGCTATTTAGGGAAAAACATGATAAAGCACTATTTAAGATCACAAATGAGTTTGTAATTTGAATCGTTGGTTCAAAATGGCTCAAACTCATCTGGTCATAGTTGCATTAGCCCAACACACTCATTTTGCCATGTCTCATGCATGCATCATATTGTTGCATATTGTGTGGTTTTGATTGTGTTCTAGGTGCTCTCTGCGGTAGGTTCTGCCCCGGAAGAATACCGTGAGTACCCGAACGAAGACCAGTATCAGACTATGGACCTCCCAGGGAAGCAACCACTCATTTGATCATATCGGTACAATCCCATGTTCTCATTCCTGCTCTCATTTACTGCATTTAAGACAACAGCGTTCCAAATGGCTGTGTGCTACGGTAGTTGAACCCATTTCCTCTGCATGACCTGTCATTGCCACAGTAACTAGATGAAACCCACTAGCACGTGTAGGAGTTGATTGAGCCATGTATGTGTTTCCTACCTTGCTATGCCTACTATGCTTAGAGTCGTGTCAGGTCTGGTTCATTTGGGTGATGGGCTAGAGTGAAATGATCGTGTCAGTAATAAGAGGGATGTGTTGAACATGATTTGGTAAAGGTATCGATGAGAGGCCATGTAGGAGTACATGGTGGGTTGTTTCATTGGAACCGTCCTTAAGCACTGAAATCTGTATGTGTGATTTAAGATTCAGCTACTACCATGCATTGGGCCCGAAACCAATGGACCCTCTCGGCTTCTTAACCACCCTAGTCCTCATTCTAGGAGTTGCAAGTAGTTTCTGGTATTTGTAGTATACTGGAGGCCGTGGGCAGCACTGACCATCGGGGTGTGCTGTGATGCGGTAGGTACGTGGCACGATGTACCGGATGCATGTTTGGTATCTCGAGAACCCTGCACACATCGTTCGGGGGCGTATGTGGAAACCTCGGCTGGACTTCATGCGGATGGAACCTGGATAGGCGATAAACCTGGACTAGAGACTTGAGTGTTTAGGTAGGCTGTGGCCGACACCCTCATTGGGCTTCTGCTTGAAGGTTGTCGAGTACATGTCGTGTAAACGATGATAAGTGGTGGAAGCCTGTGTGAAGAAGTACACCCCTGCAGGGTTAACATCACCTATTTCAATAGCCGCGTCTGTTTTGTTGTGATGCCATGTCATATTTGCACATATCGAGCATATTGTGTGTATGTTTGAAATACTTGGTATGTGTGGGATCTGACTATCTAGTTGTTTATCCTTGGTAGCCTCTCTTACCGGGAAATGTCTGCTGATGCTTCCACTAAGCCATGGTAGCTTGCTACTGCTTCGGAACACTTAGGCTGGCCGGCATGTGTCCTTGTGCATTATTGTGTCTGTCCCTTCGGGGAAATGTCATGCAATGATCCTTTAAGTCCTTGTAGCTTGCTACGACTTGGGATTCACTCGCTGTTGATCGACACGTTCGTTGCTTGGTCATGTATGCCTGTCCCTGTAAGTTAGTGCCACTTTGGGTTCACGACTAGCCATGTCATCCTGGGTTCCTTGTCATATGGATGCTAGCGACACTTTCATATACGTGTGCCAAAAGGCGCAAACGGTCCCAGGCTTGGGAAGGCGACACCCGTAGGAATACCATGCGTGAGGCTGCAAAGTGATATGAGGTGTTACATGCTAGATCGGTTTGGCATAGAATCGGGGTCCTGACAGCCGACCGGCCTGTAATCGTCATGTCTTGCCACCGTATTCATAGCGGAGGACTCCAGTGCACCCTTGAGAACACCACACACCTTTATTTTGACCACGCATGGGCTCTAAGAGGCGCCCACTATATCGTTGTTGAGCCTGTTCCCGCGCAACCACGCATTTTACTGTGCAAGTTTCCCACCCAGCTAGTTTGGCCACGCACTGGCTAGAAGAGGGAAAAATCACGGGCGTTTATTGGCAAAAAGCTTTGTAAAAAAGAAGTGTGTGGAATGACTTTGGTCATAAGTTTACCCGTGGGTGATGAGCTAGGTCAAAGTTACACAGAAGCGTGATGATGGAAACTCGAGTGCGATAATTAATTCTGCGCTCTAGAGGGCACACGGTTGAAGAAACCAACTATGTGCAATAATGTCGAAGATTGCAGTCGAGTTAGCTATACAGATCGAGTGCTATGAGATCGATAAGGTAAACACATTCGATAATGGTTAATAAAATCTAAGTCCATTGCATATTAAGGTCAAAATAGTGCTACCAATATACGAGTCTCATACGATGCCATTTCAACGATTGTACCACGAAAGCTTGAAATATTGAAAGGTTCAAATTCCAGAGTTATATGGCTCAAATTCGAAGATGGCAAGGTTCAAACTGATATTAGAAATGAAACTCAGCTCATCAGCTACAAACGCCCGAGCTGATCCACTGAATATGGATAAAAGAGAGGTTCAAACTAATATTACCACTTGTAAGGCTGGTTTCGAAACCACATAATTTTTGCAAAGGGCACTGCCACTGAGAAGTCATATATGTGATTGACACGATGACTTCTGATTACTCTATCATCTGAAGTTCCAAAATGAAATTCAGCTTTTTTGGAGCCTATTTCATTCTGCCACAGCCACCGTCGCTGATCAACAAACCATTCATTGTTGCGAAATAAATGTAGGGCAACCCTCATTACCTTTAGCACCCTTGCTTTAACAACAAAGAACCTGGCGAATATAATCTCCGATAAGGTCCCTTGGTAGGAGTTCAAAGTAATTTTTGAGATATGCAGATCTAGGCATTCGATGTGGTTGTTATATTGTATCACATTATCGACCACCAGGCCTAATGTTATCTGCAAAAGAAGAAAATGTGTTAGTGCCTACATGCAGTTTTGAACACTACTACATGCCTATATTTGGTTTGCGGGATTTTGTAATGATTACAATCTAGAAAAATGTAGCCTTCTTGACAAGTGGTTGGAGAGGATGAAAAGTTCCCTAAGAACACTAGTACAGATGAGTCCAAAGGAGAAATGCTTATGGATTGTAACCATATGAATCAAGCAACCAATGTGGGGGGGGGGACATGTATGTACTGAAATCCTCCAGAAGTCCTTTAGAAATCGTAGTACATTTTCATTGTAAACTTGGAAAAAGGTGTCAAAATTGAACTCCCTTATGGTTAACATTTAACAGGAAATGAACATCACCTCTATATATAGCTTCTCCGGGAACGAAAAGCATCTCAGGAAACTGACAACTTGGTCCAGGTTGGGGCAGATAGATTCTAGTGCCAAGACCTTCACTGTGCGCAGTTTCGGGGTCAAGCTTGTCGGAATCATTTTCTGGACGATAGACGGACATACATCATTAAAATTAGAAATAATGTTAATTTCTATAAGGAGAGGTACAAGGCGGCTGTTGTACTTGAATGGGTGTGGATCCAATAATAAGTTTGGAGTATTTGTCGGATGACTAGCCCACCACTGTCAATTTCAACGTAAAAATGATTGATTCTTGTTGGACCTTCTTAATCAACTACAAGTAATCTCTCAAGTGAAGGTGTGTCCTCAATGAACATATAGTGGTTCACATTTTGTGATGTCTTCTTGCAGCACCAGTGTGACAGCCTGGATTTTGCCTTCTCTCTTTTTCTGGACTTGCCTTCTATCTCTTTTCCAGACTTGGTTTTTATCGTGGTTTTTGCCCTGATTTGAATTGGAGTTTTGCCACGACCGGGTTTTCCGGATAATAAATTTCCAGAAGAGACCGTCGTGCTCATCAGCCCCAGGATTACTGTTAGCTGATGAGGCTCCAACTTGATACAAAAATTCCAAGCAGAAGACAAAATATGTAGTACAAGGCCATTCTGGCCTGTGAGTACAACAAATGGTTTCTAGTGGTTGATGGCGGAAGCGGTCTGTGGATCATCAGTGTCTATGGGACTCCAATTTCCACAGGAACAGCTGACCAGGTTAACTCCTATCTTCGCGAGGCTGCTATCTCCATTGAGTGGGTTCCGGGGCTGGCATCGCGTCGCTCCTCTCCGTGCAAGAAAATCTGGCCAAGACAATAGCCAAGGACAAGCCAGTGAGTACTTTGAATGTACTCGCAAACATTATGAACACAGGTATAATATAATAATGATGTGCTGAAAATATTTTATGCTCATGACGTCAGTCACAATAGATGAATGAAACTCTGATGCGTGCAAGCAAGTTATTTATAAAATTGCAATAACATGGTAGTATAAAAACTTATGAAACAAATAATCAAGTAATGCCACAGTTGGGCGTCTGAGCGACACCACATAAAGGGCTTTAAAAGAAATGCCACAGTCGGGCGTCTGAGCGACACCACATAAAGGGCTTTAAAAGGAATGCCACAGTCGGGCGTCTGAGCGACGCCACATAAAGGGCTTTAAAAGAAATGCCACAGTCGGGCGTCTGAGCGACGCCACATAAAGGGCTTTAAAAGAAATGCCACAGTCGGGCGTCTGAGCGACGCCACATAAAGGGCTTTAAAAGAAACAATCATAATGAATATCCCGGAGGTAGAACCATCCCAGAGATATTCGGTAATAACAATAATATCACGGGTTAGTCGACAATAATAATAAACATCATAGATATCACAAGTCACGGGTAGTAATTCCATTTTCTGGTCAACAGTTTCACCTCCGAAGACCGACACTAAGACCGACACCTGACCCATCCCAGACTGTAATCCTTAACCATGGACACGGCTATTCGAATAGGTTTATTCTCTGCAGAGGGTGTACTCTTTACCCACGAGTAACGGATTTCTTTAGTCCATCGGGACTAATTCCGTCTACGGTCTTTCTGTTGAAAACACACCTAACTTGCACACACCAGCTTATCACACACGTGTCTGGAATCACCCACGACACCTGTTAAGCAAACTCTAAGTGGGGAGGCTACAACCTCGCGTAGCATGGGATCAAATTTATATCGCGCGCTCTAAGGGGTGGACTCCCCTCTCGGTCCCAACCGGAAACACCCATGCTCCTGGACCAGGTGGCCTGCCTACCAGTTACAACCAGTATCTTCCACCATGGCCTCTCTGTACGGTGTGTGCTAGAAAGAGGTTGACAACTTACTGAACCGTACTCTACTTGCTGTAGAGACGAGTGGTAGTACGAAACAAGTATGGGGGTTACTGGAACAAGACTCGATCTATGGTCGACTCAGGAGGTTCAAGTATTCCCTGCATGATTAGCGTAACAAATATATTTCATCAAACAGAGTCACCACTCATATCACCTTACCATGCCATACCTGACAGAACCGTCCCGACGGAGACCGGCGACAAACTCATACCTACCCAAGGCAGAGGTCTTCCCGGTTTCCTGCCAGTATGCATGTAAAGCTCATGAGGGTGATTATCATCACAAGTGTGTCCATTACCAACAGCATGGAAATCAGTAACATGCACCCATGCATATGATCATATCACATGAAATAACAAGTCCTTTGAAATGCGGTGGTGTTATAAATGCATCAACGATCACTCCAAAAATTATTATGCCGGGGTTCAGAATGCTTGCCTTCAATGTGTGGAAAGGCAGGGTGCTCTCCAAATTTTTGAAAGTTTCTTCTCTCTCCCAAAAATCCTATTTGAAAATATATTTGAATTAACACACATTTCAAAAACAGAACCAAAGAGTTGTTTGAAATTTTTTCAAATAAATCTTAAAATAAACTAGATCAAATATGAGGAAGGTAGGAAAAAGAATCAACTCATTTGGACTTATATTTAAAAAGTTATAGCCAGTCAAAGATTTGGTCAAAATCTGTTTTTAAATAAAATAGAAAAAGAAAACGTTTCGGCAGAATACGTCTTCGAAAACGGGAGACGTACTTAGGGTCTTTACGCTTCCACTTAAACGCGTGGAGGCGGAGCTGGGTCATCGACAGTGGGCCCGCCTGGCCCACTGGTCAGGTTTGACCAGTCGCCGCGCGTCGTCTCCCTCCTCTGCCCGAGCAGAGCGGGGCTCCGGCGATCGTCGCCAGCGTTTGGCTGCTCCTCGCAGGCCCCCGAGGGTGGGGATGGATCCGCACGGCTGGGGCGGTTCTCCCGGTGGTCGCTGGGTCGGCGGGGATGGCGTGAGCTGTCGGCGGCGAGCTCCTCGGCGGAGGGAAGCTTCGGGAAAAAGTGGTTTCGGGGCGGCGGTGGTTCTCGATCGAAATGGAGTAGGGGGAAGGTTTACGGGAGGATGAGGGGGTTCTTGGTGGAGAGAACGAAGAGTGGGAAGCCCTGGTGGTGCCGAATTGGCCGGGGCAGTGGTGGCGGCTGCCGTTGCCGGAGATGGGGATGAAGACCTTCCCCGAGTCGATTGGCTGCCATGGGAGGACTAGGGGAGCACTCTAAGGCTTCATGCGTGCCCGGGGTGGCTCGGGGCCTCCTCTTATAGCTCGTCGAGGTCGGTGCCGCGGCGGCCGGATAAGCTCTCCGGCGAACCACCTCGCTGTAGCTTGCAGGGCAACGTGGAGCGGCTGGGGATGACGGCAAGAGCTAGTGGACGAGAGGGCACTACTCCAGGGGCCAGGTGGCGAGCCGGGGTGGCTTGGGCGGCGCTGCACGGCGCAGGGCTGTCGGGCGGCGGCGGCGGCTAGTGTTTGGCCTGCCGGGCACGGCGGGGCTGCTTGGTGTGTTGCGGTGAGAAGGGGAGTGCGTGGCGAGGTGCTTCAGAGCGAGCCAAAGTCGTGGGGCCAGCGTGTCGGCTCGGGCGCGCGGCTGCAATACGCGCGCTCTGGGCGCGTCCAGTGCACGCACTGAGTGTGCTCGACGAAATGCCAGAGCATGCTAGAGGTCGCGGTTGAGGCTGGCAAATAACAAACCCAGGTTAGGAGCAACTGGAATCCTAGTGGACATGCTAGTATGATCCGAGGTGCAAGGTCATAATGCAAAGACAAAAACATGTCAAAACTGGCCATGCTCTCCAGGTGTTTGACAAAATGCCAATGGCACCTAGGCATGTCTTGGAGTGGCCAAAAACTCCAGATGGGGGTCTCTTTAGAAGAATAAGAGGGTGGTGAGGTTAGTTGGAAAAAAGGGGAAACTTGCTAGTGCAATCTTTACAAAACTTCAATTCTGGACAGGAAATAAATGACATTATTTCATGAACCAAAAATGATCTGAAAGGTGCATGCTCCTGGACTTAAGGGTTTAACATGGGGGACTACAAGTAGGAGAAATAATTAAGGGTATAGGAGCAACTAAAATGGTGGTTGCTGTACAAATCCTCAAGTTGGTCCAGAATGGAAATGAGGTTGATTCACTCAAATTTTTCAAAGAACACAATTAGGTTTTTGCACAAAGAGGGATAACAGGCTCCTACTGACCTCCCTTAATTTTGGTAGAAGTTTTAAATAAATATTTAAATAGGCTGCTCTGTAAAATTGCTCACTGGACCAGAGAACAAAATTGAGAGTAGGGCTCAAAATATTTCATGAATGAAATATATTTTTGCATAAAAGTGATTTAAAAACATCACATGACATCTCCAAATTTTTGTGGAAATTTTAAGTGAATCTATCAAATGGTTGTAGTTCAAATATGGTCAATTAACCTTGAAAAACATTTCAAGAAAATAAAGATCAAGCAACTTAGTTATTTAATTAGTTATACTGATAAAAGGAAAGTTTTTCTTGAGAGGTAAAATAAGTCCAACAACATTTTTGAAAAGTTTTCTTTTTGGAAAAACTCATCATAACTGGGAAGGAAATGACTTAAAAATCAAAATGGAGCTCAGAAATCCAAAGTTTTAGATCCTGGCAAAATTTTAATTTAATAAAACAAGGCCAAATTTTTGGGGTGTCACAAGTTTGAATCATTTCAAATGGACTTGTCACTTGGGCATATCCTTGACTTTCACCCAAGTGGCCTATCTACTTTATTCCTTTGATTAATCCTCAAAATAATCAAATGAATATTTTTCATAAAAGAAAAATATTCATTTCTCTCTCTGAAACTCACTTCAGAAACTTGTGCTCCAAAGCAACCACAATTTTTCTTGCTCAGGAAAATCTGAGATAATTCCTAAATATTTTTAGCACCTTGGCACACCTTCCCATGCAAAACTATTGCACCACTTTTTAAAACATTTTTGCTGTAGAAAATCATTTCTATTCTGACCCAAAACTCCTGTTTGTACATCAAGTACAATTTTTCTTGAGATTTTAGCCTTGATCTTTCTTGATCTGAAACACCCTCCTAACAAATCCTAAACCCCAGGAGATCAGACCTAATGGCCTTCTAGAAGGTGGCCAAACATGGCAACCAAGTTTCTGGACAGAAACTTGTCAGCTTAGTAGAGTCAAGTCTGGTCAGCCTGGGCATGAACCATCACCTCTCCTAGACTAAACACTGCACGGTCAAGCGCATACACAAGGTTTAGCAACTCCTGGGCGTCGTTTTGACCATGCCAGCTTGGTGACCGCACGAGGACATGGCGCCTGGCAGCGTCTTGGCGCGCTCTGGCTGGCGCCTTGCCTTCTATTTTGCACGTGCTCGTTCCAGCACTCGTCGCCAACTACCGCACCGCGCCACAAGCCCCAACCCATCACCCTTGACCGCTCCCTGGTGCTCGCCGACGCTGGAGCCGCCGCAACAAGCACGGGAGCGTCGCAGCCAAAATGCCACATTGCGCGCGTGCGCTTGTCCTCTTCCCCAACCGCCTCCTGTGCTCGTCCGTGAGCGTGGGCAAGCTCCTGCGTTGATGCTGAGCCTTTGCCCCCTCGCCTTGGAGCTTCTCGTCGCCGTTCGCCGCGTGTCTAGAGAGCACCGGCCGCGACACGTTCCCCCTTGCTCCGACTATATATAGCGCTCCCTCCTCAATTTCTAGCCAAGCACCACTCCACACCACCTCCACGAACACTTAGATGAGCAGAAGCTCGGTCGGGTAGGCCTCTGGCTGTCACCCCGACCAGTGGACTCTGGCGATCCCCGCAGTATAGCCGCCGCACTCTGATGCCTCTCGAGATCAAGCAGCTGCTTGGGCGGGGCATTGGGGATCTGCTGGTGCTGCCTGGACACCACTGAGCCCTCAGAGCCACCTCTAGCCGTCGTCTTCAACCACTCCGACGTAACCCGTCTGCCACCATAGCTTGGGAGCTCAACTGCGAGCAGCTCCATCCACCCCAAGCCAAGCTACGGGTACGGGCAGGTGTGCCTCGAGCCTCGCTTCAATCCTATCCCTCTAGCCTAGCCCCAAACCCCCTCTTCACCGGCGTGAGCTCCAGTGAAGCCCCGCTGTCGGTGTCAAAACCGGCGGATCTCGGGTAGGAGTCCCGAGCTGTGCGTCTTAGGATCAACGGTAACATGAACACGAGATTTTACCCAGCTTCGGGCTCTCTTGATGAGATAATACCCTACATGGTTCTTGATTGAATTTAATGAGTATAGGGGTTACAAGAGTTGATCTACCCCGAGATCATATGTTGTGGTCTAAACCCAAGAGGTATGATGTGTAATGTCATAATCTATCAACTAGCCTGGCCTCGGTTTATATAGTGTACCAGAGGCCTAGGATAACAAGAGTCCTAGCCGAATACATCGGTGGGGAGGAGTCCTTGTCTTGATCACCAAGTCTTGAGGAATCTTCCTTGTATGCGGCAACTGTCCGAACTGGCCCATGAGTATACGGCCATGGGGGTCCTCGGCCCAATCTAACTGATCGGGAGACGACGTGGTGAGTACCCCCTAGTCCAATACACCGTCAGTAGCCCCCTGACCGGTCTTCAAGTTGGGGACGCTCCTCGATTCTTCCGAACTGTTCTTCATCTTCGGTCGTCGGTCTTGAAAACTGGTTCAACAAATCTTCTCATCTTCGATCTTGAGGATCGCGAAGAAAATCCAAAGAGTTTACATGTCGGGTATCCGAGGAGCCCCTTTAAGTTTCTGGCCTTTATCAATTCCTTGTTATTACTATGCCACACCTCGGGTATGAAGTTATTCCCAGGAGGCAGTGTCCTCTTGCATTCGAGTTCCAATGCCAGATTGCATTCGTGGTATCTTTTGCAGCCAAGCACCAACACTGGACTACTTCCAAGCTCCAAAGCCGGAATGTATCTGAGCTTCAACGCTAGACTATGTCCAAGCTCCAATGCCGGACTGTATCCGAGATGTCATTGATCATCTTGGTTCAAAAAAGTTGAAGGAGTTTAGCCGAGCATAATGCCGGGAATGCCCTCCATGGAGCCAGCCACTGGCCCCCGAGCTTTATGCCGGACTGCTTCCGAGGTGGTGCAATTTATTCTCTGTCGAGATATATAGCCAGTAGCCCTCAAGGTGTGTGCGTCGGTCTAAAACCCGAGATGCACCTGAAGGAAAACATGAAACCGCTGATCCTAGTAGCCCCCGAGACTCAGGTCGATGCGCGAAATCGGCCTGAGGATCAACTCCTAGCTCGGCAGCATACATAGGAATAGAAACGCGGTGTGCAAAGTCCTCGAGACTCAGGTTGGGTGTGGCCGACCAACCTGAGGATAATAATCTCCTTGAAAACTATATTGCACTTTAAATTTTCTGCATTGGATTGCCAATGCAGTAGCCCCCGAGAGACTGGTCGGGTGACATCAGATCACGGGATCGATGTACCCCTTTTAATATTTTTAAATAATAAGCCCGAAGCCTAGTAGGCCCCGAGCTATAATGCGAGCGCGGGGGGATGTATTAAGGATCGATATCCATAGTAAAGTCACAAATTATGTGTAGTGACTCTATGTATCTAGGTACTTCATATCATTAATGCTCGGATCTGCATTGTACAAAACTTTGTTGACCGACCATCGGCTTCAACCTCCTCGGCCAGCAGCCAGGAGTGTTTGTCCTACTTTATAAAGCCTTTATGAGGGCAAAGATTTACAGCAAACAAGGCCATCCGGCCATATGGTTTTATAAACAAAGGTACGCAAAGAGACAAAGTTTATATTATTTTATAAACATCGTCAGAAGAAAATAGTCCCGCTATCGGTTCCTTTCTTTTGGCTTGTCATGCTAAGCATGATCATGAAACCTCAGCTCCGATCAATGTGGGAGGAAAATACTGAGGATTTAGTTCGGGGAAAGCTTCCAAACTCGGTGGTCTAGATGAACCCAAATTTTCACTTCCGTTGTGACTGTTTATAATCTGAAAGTGGCCCATCGTCAGCTTCTACCCCCTTGTAGATGCCACGTAGGGTGTTTCCGAAATAACAAAACAACCCTTACCCGACGTCTTGGTTCCTGAAGGCGGTTGCGTTGGCGGAAATGAGGGAATCAGATATGCGTGCTTTATAACTTTCACTTATTCATAGGAGCTTAAAGTTGGGAGGCCAGCAAGTAGCCCCCCGCTTAGTGTTCAGCGACAACCAAGGTCAAGACGTAAACACTTCGGCCAATGTTATGAACGGCCCGTCATTTAATACAGTCATCGAACTGCTGACCAGTTTACGCTGATTGTGACAGTTATTTTTTGGCTTTCTCCACTCCGGTGCTTAACCATGCGAGTTGGAAGCACAATTTCAGTGGTTCTCCCTTTGCACACCTAGCCGAACAAAGTGGAACATAGGAGGAAAGCACAGGAACCGGGCAACCCAACTATTGACCGAAGAAACAATTCGAAACTGTTGCATATATAGCAATATCCAAGATTTTTTGCCGAATCTCTAAAGGTGTCTGGCGTTGCACGGCGAGACTTATGCGGAAAACACACAAATAGTTGAAAAGTGCCACAGGATTGGAAAACCAAAAAACGTCAGGAAAAACTCGATGTCCGAACTAGATCAATTGTTCGGTGCCAATCAGAAAATTGCTCTTAAAAAAATTGTGCTTCTATCGTGCTTTAACATGACACATCCTATCTCAAGACTTCAAGCGGGCCAGCCTACGGCTTCAACCTCCTATCCTGAAGGCAGAGTACTTCTCGTTAGGCCAGTTTAGCAAACTTTAGTGGCTTTGAGAGAGATATTAGGTTCCCCGGCTATTGACCGTAGACTCGCGTCGAAAAAAGGAGTGATAGAAAAAAGACTTTGCAATGACTAAGAAGAAGAACACTTATTATAAAATAGTTCACAGAAATTTAAGAGCCCCCAAGTTACTTGGGTAAAAGAATTTTATGTATAATGATTGTATGTACCGAAGTACTTATATCATATGTGTGTTCACCCGAACTTTGAACGCGTCTTAACCGACCGTCGGCTTCTCCCTCTTTGGTCAAGGACCGAAAAGTGTTACGTACTCCAGCTATCGATAATATCAATGGTGTTTCCGATAACCAGGCAATCAGGCCATAAGGCTGTAACAGACAAAGCACGCTCAGGCAATATCGACGGTGCTATATTACTAACAAAGTGTAAGAAGCATCTTCGAAGAAAATAGTACCCCCACCGATACCTTTGTTCGGTTGCTCCTTGTTATTATGAGACTTGTGCAATAGATTTTTTGCACTCATGAGTTCCGTTGTGTGCCAACCATGATTGAAAACCATAAGAGTGCTAGCTTTTGGCTTCACCCAGTCTGAGGTATGAGATCGGAAGAACCGGTCGTGACAATCGCATAGGTGCTCCCTTTACTCCCTAGCCGAACAATCGGGAATGTAGGGGTAAGCATAGGAGCGAGGCAACCCAGCTTGCAAATCGCTTACTTCAATATGGTGCATATTGTGGCATAATACACGAACAAGGAACGAAGCCGTACAAGTATAACCATATGCAAGAGGAAATACTTCATAAAAGAAGCCCCCAAGTAAACGGGGTATTTGAATTTGTGTGTCACAAAAAAAGTTATGACAAGGAATTTTTCACAAACAACTTTTTGAAAAAAAAGGCTAAAGCTTGGTCGAACCGAACAAAATGTAAAACTGAAAGTTTCTGAGCATGAAAGCGACTTAACTAGTTAATGTGTTTGGTATTGATGACGCGGTCCAAGCTTGATGTGGGACAAGGTTCCAGCCCCTAGGCTGGTCCCAAGGTGGCCGAGCAGAGAGTTCGGCACTCCGAGAAGATAAAGCCCCCAGTCTAGCTGCGGTAATGGAGCAGGCTGGCGCGCCAAGGTGACAACACAATTCGGTCGACGAAGGCGACAACACGGCTCAGTCTGAGTCGATTGGTGAGCGTCGAGGTCAATGTCGATGCAGGGCATCGGAGTGATGCAGTGATGGCATGACAAAGCCCGAATTCATAGGTCGGTCCGAGTTTCGGATACGGTGTTCACCGAACTATCCACGGAAACTGACCGAACCACCACACAATCGTCATTAATGCGGCCACCATTTGATAGACCTGTGTATAGATGATGGAACAAAGGAGAGTAATAATTCCTTGGGAAAAATAAACCCAAACAAGCAAAAATTGCTGGGAATAATAGCACCCGGTTTATTTGTTGTAGCGGTCCGAAGAAAGGTTACTCCCAAAATTGGGATTCGATCCGCACACCCATTGCCTAATGGGTGATGAAGCGAAGGCATGACGATGCTAGCAAAAGTTGGCTCGCCAAGGCAAAGCCCGTGGTCCAGCTAATGTGATGAAGCTGGTCGGCCGGTGATGCTCCGAGGTAAGTTGATGAAGGTATGACAAAGCCCCCAGTCCAGGCGAGGAGACGGAGCAGGTCGGTGAGGAGATGTGTCAGCCGAGGTGTTGAAGTAGTTCGGAGTGATGGACATCAGCTCAATGAAGCAACAGTTATGCCATGCCGATGCAGGTCGTAGCTTGTGACGTGATCAATGCTTGCTTGATGAAGTGACCATGCGGTGAGGCCGGTGTGCCCCCTCCGTGTAATCCGTGGGGCGGCGATGTTGGTGACGATTTATTCTTCACGATGCCGAACTATTGTTCGGCTGGCCGAGATGATGATCCGAAGAAGTTGAGCTCGGCTCAACAAAGTGATGACGTGTCTAGCACAGGTCGGCCGCCGTGGAGTGATGTTGTCGGGCTGGTTTGACACTAGCGTGATGGTGAAGATCGTATTATAAAAATACTTTTAATATTAATGGGATGTGTTTGAGAATAAAACACAATACCACATACGAAAATGTCCTTCAAAAAGGATGTCCGAAATCCCGTTCGTAGAGAAGATGAACTTGGGTCGGATTCGTTCTCGCGCAGAAAACATATCCGAAAAGTGATGCACTAACCGGAAGGTTCCCAGAGTTTGGACGGTCGGGTCAAGCTGAATTTTTGCCAGGTGGTAGATATGGGAATTCCGTAGCCGATCAACAGTTGGATCTTCCAAAGGACGTCCGAGCTAGATGCTGACAGCCCACTCCAAACTCGTCCGGATTCTCGTCCAGATTCAATAGGGCTCCGGTACATCAGAGATTGCCGGAGATTCCTCCATCGGAACTCGATGGAATTTTTGCAGGGTTGTTGTAGACTTAATTCCTCATAATTCCACTGAAGCAAACGTTTAGGTGGCACTCGAGGATCTGGTGGCGGCGGATACGAGTTTGCTGTCCAGAAAAACAGCACGGTCGCTTGAGGGCAATGTGGACGTTGAACCCCCGAGCTCCATGGATGACTCCTCCATGATCTTGATAGAGATCGGAGTTGATGTTGATGAAGGCCATCATACAAAAATGACTATCGGAGGTAGGACGCCGTCCTCGGTCAAGCCAAGGTGACCAGTCGAGCTGGTAACGAAGAACCAACGTCGCAGTTGACCTGTAGTCGAGCCAATGATCCTTTCGCCGATCAAACAGCGACACCCGGCTCTCTCTGATCTCGCGCAACCCCCTCTCTCTCCTGACAAGCGAGACCCACCTGTCGGTCTCATCACTCGCGCCCGAAGCTGTACGAGTGGAGGCGTTCTGTTTTACGCCTTCGACGTCAACCCCCCCAGGATTTCTATTTAATTCAAATATTATTCAGAAATTTGACGGAACTTTGAAAAGCCACCATTTCTAAACCATAATCCCAAATGATTTGATTCTTTTTGCATTGTCTTTGTTTCAAAAAGCTCTAGCAGCACACCAGAAGGTGGATTTTTCCTTGCTACCTAGAATTTCTGGTGATTTTCAGAATGTGTTTTGACAAATATTTTTATGGTTTAAAATCTTTTTTAGAAGGAGAAGCTTGTCTTGAAGCAAACCAAGAGGGGTGTGATCCTCCTCTACACTAAGGCAAGCCACACCAACATTTGGATGGTGTTATTTCCATATCTATGATTTTCTACTTGAATATGAGTTCTTATTTGAAATTAAAATTTGATAAATAACTTTGATTAATTGTAATTACTTTATTATGCTTGATATGCTGGTTTCATTTACTGGTTGAATGCATGAACTTGTTTGGTTAAGTAGAGTAAGATTTTGCACTATATATATTGCTATGGAAATTAATGTTAGTTATTTTACTAAATGATAGTTTCATTTAAATAAAGAACTAACAACAATATTGCTTGATAAATAAAAATGAGTTATAACCAGAAAAGTTTTGGTTCTAAGAATTGCAAGATACATATATTGTTAAGTTTGATCCATGAATATGAGTTGTTTGCTTTGTATGACGAGTAGTTGCATGATTCTTTTTGGGTTATATCATGTTGATGATATAAAGTTTTTATCAAAGCTAAACCTGATTAAGTTCAACTTGAATACGATGTTGATCACATCATGGTGCCACTAAATCAGTTTTTAATTCAGTGCGACCAAATTTACCTTATGGAAAGGTCTTGATTCGGTCCTTTGTTGTGGCTCTCACCAGTGCCTCCCACGAAGGAAGGTTATGGGCATGCATACCCTAGCCCGGTAGGCAGACATAACCTTGTGTGCTCGTTTTTGTTTTTATGGTACCTTGTCCCCGTTTGGGACCGTTTTGCCACGACGGTGGCCGTTGGTGTCTTTGGTAGACACGGGGCTACCCAAGGCCTAGCCCTGAGGGGGAGTTGGTCGGAGTGGCCGGGGAGAGTGCATGATAAAAGGGAGGGTTTTGTCGGAATGCTTTGGTCCACCCAAATGGGAATGCGAGGCCAGGTGTTCTATAGTGTGGGTAAAGTGCGTTGCCTCTGCAGAGTGTAATTAATCTATCGATAGCCGCATCCTCGGTTATGGGCATAACTCGGGAGTAAGTCACACCATGGATCAATTTCTAAGAAATCTTGTAAACTAAGTGAGTGATGTGATGCATCGGTTCGTGGTGAAGCATGAACACTTGAGGTGTTCATGAGTGATTGGTTTCAGGTGTGACCCAGGTATGGTCACCGTTTGGTTATGAGGTAACCGTCTGGTAAGCGAGTCTGTGGGAATCATTGCATGAAACATTTGTTTTCCTTCCGTAGTAGTTTTGCATTGTATTAATCCGACTAAATAACATGACATTGTTTGTCATCGTGCTTATGTTTGTTGTGAGCTTGCAAGTACATTCAATGTACTGACCTGGCATGTTATGCCAGTTTTCAGGCAAGTCAGTTCGCATCGGAGCGCATCTCGTGTCTAGGCCGTGTTCATGTCAGTGTTCCTGTGCTATGGAGTTCCACTTCGTCGTTCTTCCGCTATCGCGTAGCTCGTGTGATCGAGGCCCCGTCATGTTCATTAAATAATGTGCATACTGTCCAGCAGCACCGTGTGAGCCGCTTGGCCTCGAATCTCGATGTAATCTCAAACCTATGTAATCCGCTAGCATCAATAAAGCGGTTGTTTCTGTACCATGTTGTTGTGTATTGCCAGAAGACTTGATCTCTGGGCCGGCAATGCAAGTTAAACCGGTTTCTCTGAGACGGGGTGCCACAATGCTTGGTATCAGAGCCGTGCTGATTGTAGGACATGCTAGATCGTTAGTGCGTTAGTGAAATGGTAAATAGCTTTGTTTGAGTGCCGATTGTTGCATTGCATGCATGTTTATTTGTTATTACTAATGGTTTGTGAGTGTAGATGGCACGAGTACCGATCTTGTACCATCCTGAGCCAGCTCCGTACACATCGCCGCATCTACTTCAGAACGTGTGGCGACGACTCTACCCAGAGGGTGCTGATCCAGAGTATCGGGTGAATCGCGAGCACCTGGACGGTGCATTGTATGAATATTATGTTGAGGTCACTCTACACCATAGTTCACCTTCCGGCGCTTACACTCGTTCGACTAAGGGTGGTCTTGCTTCTACGCCATCCCAGGCGGTTTAGTTTGCTGCTCTTCAGGCTCTTGTAGACTTGCGCTACAACGAGGTCCGCATGCATACCCACCCTGATCTCTTCTTCTTCCAATCTCTACACGAGAATGGGCATATCCGTTTTCCTTTGATTAATCCGGTGTGCGACCGTCCCACTAGCCACCTTTCTCGCTACATCACCGCTAGTTTTCTCCTAAACTACGAGGTTGCTCGGGAGCTTTCACCTGCTTGCACCGCTCTCGCAGCTACTCGTATGAGGAACCCTCTTCCCGCTGTCATCTATACTTTTGCTCCGGTTTCTTCCACCTCCATTCCCCTGACGACCTCGCAGGGTACCGTTAACCCTCTGACGGCGAACCCTTGCAGCGCTCCTGCTGCATGGTCTTCCCTTGTCGCTACTCCTGCTGCTCTTATGCTTAGATCCCATCCCCCACCTGCCCTGGAGGGAGAGCCCTCAAGGAAGCATCGTCATGTCCCTCTTGACCCGGAGGTATCTGTTATCAGTTCAGGATCAGGGTGCGGCTTAGGAGACGAGCCTGCAGCAGCACCGACCGAGCAGTAGACCGTTAGAGTATCGCTGTAGTCATGAGCATGATGTATGGATGTAAACGCACTTCTCATGATGCATAGTTTCATGTACAAGGGTAGTAGACCCGCTGTGATGTTTACTTTCATGTTGGGACTATGTATAATTATGTTGGAACTTTTTATTTGCCTTGGTTTCCATTCGCTGTTTTCTTCCGGGATTTGTCATTGGCTTTTTCCCCCATTTTGGAATTTTCTCATCATGGTTGCTATGTATTGGGAAAACAAAAAAAAAGGATGATGCATGGAGGCAGCAGCAGCCAAGCTTGTGAGGATGTCCCTGTCCATCGTTCCGCAAGACAGGCGGGACATTCCCCTGAGCCGTACCAGCCACCTCCGCAGCAAATTCCACATCCGCCTTCCACCGATCAGACCCTGTGAATGTTTGAAGAAAGAAGGAGCAACGACCTGTTGGAAATCCTGAAGTGTGCAAGTTATGGTTGGGCAGAATGGAAACCAGAATGGCCATCACTCCAAACTTTCAGATTTTCAGCGAACCAAGCCTCCCAGTTTCAGCCACGCTACTGATCCTTTGGACGCCTACGACTGGCTAAGGACTATGGAGAGGAAACTAGAGATTGCTCGCACTGAAGAAGGGGACAAGGTTCCCTTTGCAACACATTATCTCGAAGGAGGTGCCGCGATATGGTGGGATAATGCCAAGGCAATATGGCCTGCAGACGAGGAAATTACTTGGGCAAAATTCAAGGAACAATTCCGCAAGTATCATATTCCCACCGGAGTTATGAAAATCAAGCAGCACGAATTCCTCGCTCTCACTCATGGCAGCATGACCGTCAACGAGTACCTAAACAAGTTCAACCATTTGGCCCGCTATTCTCTCCACAATGTTGCCACAGAAGTGCGGAAGATCGACCGGTTCCTTGGAGGCTTGAATCAGCATCTTAGGTGCACTCTCAGCATGGTTGATTTCCCAGACTTCCTGACGCTGGTGAACAAGGCCCTCATCGCCGAAAGGGAACACAAGCTCCTACACGACCAAAAGCCAGCTGTTAACGACCACAAGCGCAAATTTGAGCCAAAGAAGGATATGCAACCAGTGAAAATACTACAAAAAAATACACTTCCGTGATGATACGTGTTTGTCACAGTAGGTCACGTTTTCTATCATGCATGTACATCCATGACAATTTTATGATAGAATCAAGATAGTCATACTTGTGCTGTCGTAGAAGTGTTCCATGACATTACCAAAATTATCATCATGGAAGTGTCCACTTCCATGACGATAAATCGCGCGTCACAGAAGTGCTTTCGTCAAGGGTAACCGACATGTGGCATCCACCATAACGGAATGCCGTTAAGCTATCTGGTCGGGTTTTGGATCTGATAACCCGTTAATAGCCTGGACCAATGGGGATTTTCCACATGTAAAAACATCATTGGCTGGAGGAAACACGTGTCGGCTCATCATTGGGACAAATGTCATCCACTCATTGGACAGAAGGCGCCTATGATACGTCGACATGTGACACGACCCAATAGAGGCCCATTCCTATGAAAAGGCCGGCCCATTTGACTTGGCCAAAAGGTGGCGGGCCGGCCCATGGAAAGCATGTTAACGGCATGTTCGCATATAGCCCATTTACAGCCCGCTAACCCCAGGCCCGTTACGCCCTATCCGAATTAGGCCCAGTAGCATCATCTGGGCCATCCAATATGATTCCAGCCCGTTTTCACTTCTGGCCCATGTATGGCCCATGACGTTTTTCGGCCCATATGAGGCCCTTTGTAACTCTTGGCCCATTAACGGCCCGTGGTGAAACTGGCCCGCAGTGAACAGTGTATCACTATATACCCATTAACGGCCCATGGTGAAACTGGCCCGTAATGAACAATGAATCACTTTATACCCATTAACAGCCCGTTATTCTGTTGGGCCGTTTCCAGACCATGTTATCTTTTGGCCTTTTTAGAGCCCATTTACTCTTGGGCTCATTTCTAGCATTCGTTTACTTATGGCCCATTACTGTCATTTTCTGCCCATTTACAGTCGGCCCGTTTTGTGGCCTGTTAATACGTTGGGCCGTTTTCATAGCATCATCAAATACAGCCGATTAACGACGGCCTGTTATGGTCATCTCATGAACAGACGATTCCAACTCTAGCCCGTTTACGGCCATAATGCGCTATGTTATTGGCCCATGTTTAGCCAACCGATCATATGGACCGTACAAGGCCCATTGATGATACTGCCCGTAGAAGGCCCATTGTGTCTATGACCCGTATAAGGCCCATTGTTTCTACTACACATAGACGGCCCATTGTTTCTACGGCCCGTAGGAGGGAAATGGTAACTACAGTAGATATTTAGCCCATGGCTATTGTGCCCTAGTTTTATAAAATAGGTTATTGTGGCCACTAGCAAACCGAGGAAAAAGAACTGCACTGACTACAAGCAAAGATATAAACAAGACAATAAGGAAATAAATAAGCAAGAAACTTACGCTAGGCTATCACGGCTATAACACATATTACATCCACTGGGCATCAAAGTTCACCACCAGTGCAAATATAGGGAACACAGCAGCATATAAACACCGCAGCAAAACAAGTCCAGAACTGAAACCACTTCAGAAGAGCTCATGAAACAATATCCTGGGTACCTATAATGCTGGAAAGATGCTTAGGAAGCTTATTAACTCTCTCTTGTTTGGCGCTTAAGTCCTTCAGGACTTGCTGTTGCACTAGAAAGTATGCATCTGAATTCTGCAGGGACTTCCTCGGTCCTTCGGCTTCCTGTCGCATAACATCTGATTGATGTATTTCAACTTGAAGTTGAGACTCAAGAAGCCGAACTGATTCAGGCAACGAGTTCAAAGAGCTGGTGCCAGCAGTAGTAGCTAGTAACTCGAACACTACATCAAGACAGGACTTTGGCGTTGTCTTAGTGTCTTCAATATAGTTTTTATCAGCTTTCTTGGAGACCAACAGGGATGTCTCACTATCTTGAACCTTATCTGCATTACTTCCTTTACCATTGCATAACGGGGTACTCTTCTCCAATATTTTATCCGCGTTCTAAAATAGAAACAAACAAACACATCACAGGTTTACAATGTAGTATATGAAACTCATTTTGGTAAACCAGTTCAGTAGTAAGGTGGACAGGATAGCAGCATGAAACAAACATATATCTATGTAGTATGGTCACTTTATGGTCTATATCATTATAGTTTATGTTGCCATATCAAGATAGATATAGTTGGAATCATATCTATTTAAGACAAAGCAGCATAGACAGAATATAAGTGTGGGAAACTACACAACAATAACAACACTTGTAATGTGCATGGCATGAGAACATATCTGTTTATTCAATTGAAACTGAAATCAACATAGAGCAAGTTACAACAACAAAAAGCCAAACACGTTAAAGAAACAGGTTTAAAACATACCTGTTGCACCATTGGAGTTTCAGTTGCATCCTTCAAATTTGAAATTAGTTAGTATGAGTAAATACAATGATGCAAGAGAAAAGTAGTATGAACCATAGCTACAGAACCTAACTTGAGAACAATTCTTCTTCTGCTTTAAGCATTGACTTGGGGTTCGCAATGGTGGTCCTCGTGCTTTGGGTACTGCAGTTGCCTTACTAACTGCTCGTGTTTGTGAGCTCTCTGGTGGAGATGGTGTTGTGTCAACGGGAACTGGGTTACTATCTACTGGGGTTGGGGTTAGAAGGGGTGTAGCTGGTTCTCTGTCCAACTGGGTAGGGGTACAATCTGCATGAGTGTGGGTTATGTGTGGTGGGGCTGGTTCTTGTGCAAGTACAACCGTGGTTCTATCTCCATCGACAGGTAGCACGATCTTTTCTGAAGACCCTGTTTTTACTCCAACAGATACTGCCATAAATCCCTCCAATTGAAATGGCTGATAAACATGAAAAGTAATTGAATGTACAGAAATTGTAAGATAGACAGGTGCAATGGATAGTAGGGAAGAAAATAGGGCATGAAATAATTCACATTTATGTTGTCTAACCAAACAGAATAGCAGGACATAATTTCACATATATGATGGCTAATTAAACAGGATATCATGACACAATTTCATATGTATGATGGCTAACTAAACAGATAGAATGACATACTTCAAAATATGATGACTATGTAAACAAGATGACATGATATAACTATACGATGTGTCTATTAAAGTGGTTGGCATGCCATAAATCACAAACATGTCGTCGATGGAAACAAGATGGCATGATATAATTCACGGATAAAATGACATAATTTAAAATATGATGACTATGTAAACAGGATGAGATGATATAACTATATCATGTCTTTAGAAAATGGGTTGGCATGCCATAATTCAGATACATGCTGTCTATGTAAACAACGTGGGATGACATAATTCAAATATATGATTTATATACTAAGGAAGTGAGCAGACGGCAATCGCGTATATGATGTTTCAACTAAGGAGATGGCATTCAATATTGTGTATATGATGTAAAAACTAAGCATTGCAATAACACATATGCATGATATGAGTAATATAACCCTGCCAAGTTTGAGCATACACCTCAGGGGGATAATAGGACCTCCTCTGAAGAGCTATCTGTAACCAGCAAGATATCTGCTTCAGCAGGTATCATTGTCTGCTCTGAAGACCATGTTTTCACTCCAGATTTCTCCATCACCAATTCAAATGGCTGATGCACTGGAAGAGCAGTTGAATATACAAACTTTGTCGACAAAAGCAATGAGAAATGCAAAAAAGGATGGAATGATATAATTCACATATATGACGCTTTCCTAAACAACAAGGCATTGCATAATTCACATACATAATGCCCTGCAACAAGATAACATTGCATAATTCAGATATATAAGGTCTTGCAACAATATGGCATTGCATAATTCACATATATTGTAATTAGACACTAAATAGGTGTCATTCACACAAAGCATGTCTAAACTAAGCAAATGACATAGCAATGCAAGATACCATACGCACGATATGAGCAACATAACCCTACCAAGTTAGAGCATGCACCTCGGGGGGGGGGATATGACTGGTCATTTGTCACTGAATCATCCTCTGAGGAGCTATCGGTAATCAGCAAGACATGCACTTCGTCAGATAGCATTGTCTGCTCTGAAGACCTTGTTTCCACTCCAGATTTTTCCATGACCGTGCCGAATGGCTGATGCACAGGAAGAGTAATTGAATGTACTAAAATTGTTGACAAATTTAATACGTAATAAAAAAATGATGGCATGATATAATTCACATATAAGATGACTGGCTAACTAGCGTGGCATTGCAAAATTCACATATATGATGCCTGGCTAAACAAGATGGCATTGCATGATTCACATATATGACAAAGAAACTAAACAGACGACATTGACACAAAGCATGCCTAAACTAAGCAGATGACATCTTTAATGTATACAGTAAGCAATGCAAGGCACCATATGCATGATATTACCAACATCAGCATGCCAAGTTAGAGCAAAGACCTCATGGGGTAAATATGAGTGGTCTTATCCTTCTGAATCCCCCTCAGAACAGTTATCTTCCTCTTGATTACGATCCGAAATGGGTGGAGGGGGGCTGCCTTTGCTCCCACCATGGAGCGACGTCTGCATGAAATTTTATTGCCACGCAGGGCTCGTCTCTTTTGATCTACATGATCAGTTCCATTGTGTACAATAACTGGCATGCATAGGAATAAAACATAGTGAGATTATGTAAGGAGTGCATGCACAAATCTAGAGTGATGGTAGCAAAGTGTGGATAGACCCAAAACCAATGATAGCAGGCAGATAATAGCTTTAGTTAAAAAATACAGATAATGGCTCCTTTAATGTTTGTTTGTGCCCAACATGAAACTCATAGTAGACACCCGAGATTAACCAGATAGTAGACAGATAGTACTGATTGCTGCCCCAATATGTACCCCACAGCCATTTAAAAACTCAAGTTTCAGCATTACTTTGGACCTGACTCAGAGTCTAATAGGTGAAAACGATGATTATGTAGCATGTCATCATATTAAGGGATGTATAATGTAAGCCGACACGGAAGAGTGCGACCTCTCTTGCGAACCCGTGTAATCCTCAAGGTCATCTACTCAGTTGATGATGGTAATGCAGTTGTCGTGGCTACCGGCGGCAGGGAAGAAGATCTAAGGCGGCAAAAGACAGTCTGGAGAGCGGATCCCTGTTGTGGTGAACCCTTCCGTCATTGGATCAGCTGAGCTGGGGTGGAACACAACGCCGCAGGAGCAGGACAAATCACACAAGGATTTCTTTGACACATATCTGAAACTGAAGTAATTGAGTAAGGGCTTGTTTGAATTTGAGGATTCTAACATTGTAGGGATAGGAAATAGACAGGAATAGGATAGGAATGGACGTGTAAAACAGAGAAATTAAAAACACAGGATTTCTGCCAATATGGGTGTTTGATCCACAACAATTGGAAGATCACAGGATGCAAAAAACCATGGTGAGATTAAGTCAAACCATAAGAAAATGTACGGTTATAATGCTATTATGCTACTATCTCTAAGTCTTGTGGTTGATGAATAGGAATATGAAAAGGAGGACAAGTGGAAATTAGAATTCCTACGGTTTTTGTTTCAAGGAGACACTAAAGGAACAAATCCTACAGTTTTCCTTTGCTCCATTCCTTTGCACCAAATTCATGAAAAGTAGTACCATAGGAAACTTTCCAATTCCTATGTTTTTCATTCACTTTTCCTTTCAAGCATTGGCGATTCTAGTAGGCATGCTTGAGCAAGGAAAATCCTACACTAAAAAAATGTTTTTGTGCTACTTCTATTACTTTGGACCCATGCCACTGCCATACTAGCTCAACTCTCAGGCCCATCGACAAATGCACAAATCAAACGCGCAGAGATAAATAATGATGGCGTTCAAGAGAGTCCATCACAGATAGCTAAGTTGCCTGGTACCTCACTGCTTGTCATATAGTCGAATAAAATAATCGTATTTCCCGTTACTACGTGTGCTCAGTGGACAATATATACAACATGTAGAGTAAAAACGAGATGCAACAAGTGTACAACCTGTTTGGCGAAGCCATGTTGATCTCAGCGTGATTGGGTTGGCCGGTGAGGATGCTCTGGCTGACTTGGCTGTCGGAGGAGGGGAATAAGATCTTAGGCGTCTGGAGATGGAGCCCGAGGTACTACTCCACTATGATGGACGGTTTCATCGTTGGAGCAGCTCCGGTGAATTGTACGACGCCGAGGCTGAAGCAGGACACGAGAGTCAATGTTAACCTAAGTAGAATTCTAATAGCATCTCCAATACATGACGTAAAATACATAACCACAAAGTGCTAGATGTAAAATACATTAGCCGCTCATCTCTAAACTTAACTATCGAAACTGAATTTAACTGTCGAAACTGAACTTAATTGTCAAAACTGAATTTTGCTATCGAAACTGAATTTTACTGTCGAAACTGAACGCACTAGAAAGGTGAGGTTACACGTGAGTCCACTGACTTTTTCATCTCTGGTCAGTCGATTCTGCAGCCGTTGGATACGAAATCAAGGTCCTGCAGTTCATCTTCAACCTCCACCCCCCTGAGCCGCCAGCCACCATCAGCCAAATAGCAGCCCCCCCTGCCTGCCCCGAAAACACTCCCCACCGCCGGTCCGCCGCCGCCCCGGCCATCCCTCTAGGCCCCCTCACGCCGAGCGTTTTCTCCGGCGATCCCCACACCACCGCCCCACCACCACCGGTGACCATTGCCCCCACCCTGAACCCTAAGATAGATAGTGGGGTACCTCTCTGGCGAGCCCCCCTCCCCG
>NC_041383.1:163488848-163550804 GCF_002162155.2 Triticum dicoccoides
ACCCAAAAGTCGATTCAGTCGACTGAAGTGTAGCTAAATCGGAGCAGCATCGCAAGCAAGAGCAAGAGCGAGAGCAGCAGCGCGAGCAAGAGCAATAGCAAGAGCAGACCAGGCAGGGGACCGAGAGCAAGAGCAGAGCAGCATCACGAGCGAGAGCTAAAGCAGCAACAGCTCCTACTAATGTGGACGTCGCCGCCGAGGGAGCGACACCATGGAGGAAGTGGCCGACGATGCCGCCGTGGATGGAGCCGTGCCGTGTCGGCTCGGGACCGAGCACCGGCCGCACCATGAGATCGAATCAAGAAGAAAATGTGGCGATTAGTGTACAACCTCTTTGGTGGCACCGATTAGGCCGCAGCTTCATCCGTGGAAACGATGATGATGATGCTCTTCCGGTGGTGCAGGTGAAGACGGTGGTGTGGGAATGGAGGTGGTGCGAAAGACGAGGGAACGTCGAAGCAGCTCCTTGGAGGTAGAGGACGGGGTGGCTGAACCGGCGGGACGACGAGATCGACGACGGATCCTCATCCGGTACGGTGGATGAGGGACGTTGGGGTGTTGCTGTGGACGATGTCGTCGGGGAAGAGGCTCCAGTTGGGTGGCGGACGGATCAGGGTGTGGGTCTTCGTCGCGGGTTTTCGCGGCCTCGGTGTATGAATGGGTGGGCAGATGGGTTGGCAGTGGGGAACCATGGCTTAGGGATGCGCTTGTCCGAAATGTGGGGTAAGTTACGAAAGTATTGCCACCGATTTGAGGCCGTTCTTTCGGTTCAGGGGTACCACGGGCATTTCGCGTGTCGGGATTTCACAGGAGGTGGGAGTTTTCGCGCACGTTGTAATTTCAGAATAGCAAGGCGCGGGTTGAGATGGAGGGAGTTGTTGGAGCACAACGAGACAAAGATATCTTCTATATCTAAATAGGGGCACCCCACTAGATGATTATCCTACCTACTCATGAAGCCACATCACTCCAATCGTTTTAGTCGTTGATTCAGCAAAGTTGAGGAGTTTGTAGCCGTCTGATCAAAGGTTGATCAAATTACTAACAGCTGCCACCGCTAAGTGAAGATACTGTTTCGCTGCCTTCCAGTCTTACCACTTGCTTCTTTCCCTTTTTTAGGCACCGTCGCGCTTGCTGCTATCCGACTCGATTTTGTTTTTTTGCTTGGGCTTTACATGTACACTTCATCAAAACTGGACACTAAAAAGCCCAAGAGGCAAGGTCCATTGTTGCAGCCTTCCCATCCATTTGCGTCTAACCCCACATATTTATCATCTCCCTAATTAGCACATAGTAATTCCTTGGCATTGGCGTTCGATCACTCGAATCGAACCAGCGCGAGCGCTAATTAACTCGGTCGATTGATTTCCCATCAATCGCCCCATCTCTATACGACTATATTGCTATTATTTCTTCTTCCCACAAGAAGTATTCTAAAACCAACCAGCTTTCTATGGGAGACGATGCCTTTGCACGCAGCCATCGCCTGCGGCATCGCCCTCATCTCCTTCCCGGCCATGTTTGGCAACTCATCGCTCTAGAGGACTTCGCCGGAGGTATGTAGCAGTTGTGCGTGGCGGTGTTGGGGAAGCACATGGTCAGGGACCGGAGGAGGCCGTCGATGACACTAATGGCCACACGGGCGCACATGTGACGTCCAGATCATGCAGACAAGGCGGGGATGATGCGCATATGGGTGATTTTTCTCTCCTCCTCCTACATATATCCTCCATGGTGTGCACCAGCTATGCGTTCTTCTCTAATTGAGATTGAGTGCATCAGCACCGGCTAATCACAAGGTAATCGGCATCATTTCCCGTGATTGAAAATCTGTCCACCTACAGCTTTGTCTAATTGATCTTCTTGGTCAGCAGTTCATCTCTCCCTCTCTTCTATGAATCTATAGATGCCTTGAGATCATCGCTAACCGGCCGCTATGACTCTGTATCCGACCTCGCCAGCCCTCGCGATCACCAAAATCGACGACAATGAGCTGCAATGATCCCCTACCATTCTTCTTCAAATTTTGTGTAGTGTTGTAAAATCATGATCATATACAATCTGAGAAGGTTACAGATCCCATAATTGTTTTTCTGAAGAACATGTGTTTAGAATATTCGCCGTTGGATTTTGTACATTGAGAAAAATGCATGGTTTAAACCATGTTTTTTGCGAGTTAAACCATGTTTATCTTGATAGCAGATTATCCAAAGTATTTCGGGTTTCAAACCATGTTGAAATATTGCAAGTTATCTAAAATACATGGCAGTACAAAAGGGGATCAGACACATGGCTCACATGAGTATCATACTTTGCATTTGTTTGAAGGCATTTCCATCTTGATCTCTTCTCGATTCAACAAGAAAAGAAAAGAAAAATAGATTGGCATTCAACAGTCTGGGGATGTTAATATATTTGATGTAAGATTGTTTATTCGAAGATCTTTACATTATTGATTCTCAAGTAACCAGGCAAGGTAATCCCAGGTTCTGACATGTTTTTTGAATTAACATTAAGGTTTCAGTTGATGTGAGTAAAATTATTCACTTTGGAGATATTTGGGAGAAGTGTGCGAACAACATGTTTTTTATCATGATTGCACAATCATCCAAAAACTATAGCATCAAGTTTAATTTCTATATCTGGCAAAAAGTAGTACAATACAGTAGCATACACCTTTAATAAAAGTTACATTGGGGTAACTAATAACTTCTGATTGACCCTGTTTCCATCTTATCATATGTGGAAGTACACATATTTCTCTCATTGGAATTTATGCAATTGAATAACAAAGAATTTATGCAATTAAATAATAGATTGTCATCTAGTTTGTTAAATATTGTTGTCTAAGCAAGCTATTTTGGGGTTTTCTCATGATGGCATATTTGTGGTTCCCTCATGGAGTTTGAGCGTGACTTTGCTCCATAACTAAGTACATATACTTTTAGTCATTTCACATTTGTTGTTGTTCTAGGGAGTTGACAAGCCGAAGACCTTCTTGACTGTATCACCATTCACAGTAAATAGAAGGGACCCTAAATCGAATGATCAATTTGAAATAGAATAGGGAATTTGTGTGTACGCTCAATATAAAAGTTAATTGTGTGGACAAGTTCAGAAGCTTTTGCTATGTACTCATTGTTTTATGCTTTCTTATCCTTGCCTCCTCAAAAATTAATATATTGTCTCTGTAGGTAGTTTGGCATGCTAATGTACCATGACATTGTTCAAACTTTTTTCTATATAACGGTAAGAAAAATCACAACAAGTTCCCGCAACAACGCGCGGGGTATCACCTAGTATCTTAAATATTTCGGGCTAACAAGGCGCGGGTTGAAGAGGAGGGAGTTTCACAGCATGATAGATAGATACGCTAGCTTGCATTTTCAGCATAACATGGCGCGGCTTGAAATTTCGGGAGAAAAAGCTTAACGTGTACCCAAAAATAGACAATTTGCACCTCAACACACACAACACACACACAAACACCATTTAGACTAGAGTAAGGTACACGTGCATTGCACGCATGAGATTTGGCAACCAAATTATGAATAAAAACCACATTATAGTGTCGGGGAAGCTGATCCACGAACACCTATGGGACCGGCGGACCGAGCCCCTTTCGGTTCGGCGGGGGGCGGAGATCACACGAAGAGCGGATCGAGGCGAAGCACACGAGCGGTTTTACCCAGCTTCGGAGCTCTCCGGAGAGATAATACTCCTACTGCTGCTTGTCTGGTTGTATTGAGTTCTTGCTCGGGAGCGCTGAGTGCCACAGTACACTCTAGCTGCTAACGAGATCGAGCGTGAGTGTTTTTCTGGTTTTGACCCGAACCCCCTCTACGTTGCGCATGGGCCTCCTTTTCTATGCTCAAGGGGTCACCGACAGGTGGCAACACAGACAAGGGTAAAAATGGAAAAGGAGTTGCGGTTGGTACAACTACTTGTACAGTGTATCATACCTAACCCTGACGGCAGGGGACAAAGGCATTAAATGCCCATCTGTGTCGCCCAAATAGTGCAGAGAAGGACAATCAGGGACGCCACCGTTCGCCACGATGGCAATCTTGTCAGCGTCGCTTGCCACCTCGCACCGCTGGCTACACAGACTCTTGCCACGCGCGCCTGGAAAGGCCCCAGGGCGACACGTTGGTGGATGTGCTGGAGCGCGGGTATAGAGTTCTAGCCTGCCGCGGCAAGCGCCTTGCCGCGGTCGTTGTCTTGTCGCGTCCGGAAGCTTGTCGCTCACCGGGCCTCGCTGGGACGCGTGGCGCGTCGCGGCAAGTTCCTTGAGATGCCTTGGTTGGCCTTCCCGGCAAGCTCCTCTTGCCGGGGCCTTGTCTCCTTGGCTTGAATCTCGGAAATCTCCGCCGCTTCCCCCCTTTCTTCTCAAAGCCGAAGGAGAGCAGCGCGCCGCCCCCCATTACCACCAGCACCACCAACGCCGTCGATCTCCCCCACCACTTCCGCCATGGCTCCGAAAGCCGGCAAGGGGAAGGGCGTGAAGTCGACCGAGGCGCAGCGGCTCGCGGCGCTACGAAAGGAGCGGGCAATCTTCTCCCCTCAGCTCGGCGCGAAGGAGCTGAGGGAGTACTACTACCTCTTCTGGTCGACGGAGACGCGAGCGCATCCGCGCACGAAGGTACACCCGCCTGCAGCTTCGGAACTGGCTCCGAACGGATATCCCTTTTTTGCGCTGTTCTTCTACTGCGGGCTCTGCCCGCCCTTCTCTGAATTTTTCTGTGACATCATGAACACCTACGGGTTCCACCTCCTTGACTTCACCCCCAACGCCGTTCTGACCATGGCAGTTTTCGCACATCTCTGCGAAAACTTTGTCGGAGTCCATCCAAACGTAGCTCTTTTCCACCACTTCTTTATGCCCCGAGTCGAGAGAGGAGAGCCTTTATCCGGCGGAATCGCCTGGATTTCGAGAGTTGGCAAGAAGGAAGCTTATCTGGAGGGAGAGCTCCGCAGCAAGTGGGAGGAATGGAGAGCAGAGTGGTGCTGGATCGTCGAGGAGAACCCGCAGCCATTTACCGCCCTGCGACAAGCCCCAATAGTGCGCGGCAACGATTGGAGCAACGTGGCCCCGGAAGACGATAGGCTGAAGATTGCCATCACCCGGATCCTTCGCCTCAGGCTTGCCGGGCTCACCGTAGGCGCCGTTGGCGCAGATTTTCTTCGCTGCCGCATCGCCCCCCTACAGGAGAGGAGGAGACCTGCCTGGGAGTTCCAGAACTCGGCGGATATCATGAGGCTGCGCTCGGGCCTCAACTTCAACTTCACTGTCCTGGAGCTGGACGCGATGCTCCTGGAACTATTCAAGCGCGATCCTCAACATCCATTCATGTTGCCGCGGGATGTCGTTCCATTGTGCAACAACTCCTCACTCGACCGCATCCGTGCAATGATGCCGCTGTGCGACTCGCATGGAATTGTCCCAACTTGGCAAGAGCCGGCAGACGCCGTCGTGCAGGAGTTCTTTGATGGCTTGGTTGAAGTGCCGGTCCGCTCCGACGAGCAGAAGAGCCTTACTCGCGACACCACCGATGTGGAGATGCAGCACATCGCCACTAGGCTGGAAGAGGCGGCAGCAGCCGCTGCCGCGGGCGAGTTTGGATTCACCATGGAGGAGGCAGAGGCAGCAGAGGCGGCAAGCCTTGTCGAGCGAGAAGAGTTTGCCGGTGAGGAAGAGCTTGTCGGGCCTGAAGCTGAGTCGAGCGAGCCCGCCGAGGGCGCGAGCGACTCATTGAAGACCGGCTCCTCCTCCTCCCCACCTTCAGCCAGCTCGCCGCAAGCGGAGCCCCCAGCTCCACCAAGAAGGCATCTCCGCAAGGCCGCGGACGTAACGGGGCGTCAGACGGGTCAACAGCCGCCGCACCGCGCGACATGCTCTACCGCGGCAAGCACTGTTGCCGCGGGAGCGCCTCACGCCGCTGCGGCAACTGGAGCGGGGTCTTCCCGGTCCACCGCTACTGCTCCTGCCAAGCGGACAAGGGAGCCTACTCCTACGCCTCGTCGCAGCGGAGGCGAGCCGGACTTTGATCTCTCCGTGCTCAGCTCCGACGAGGAAGAAGAAGAGTAATATTCTTTGTTGTACTTGTAGTTCTTCAATTCTTGTTGTTTTGTCTTGTATCTGATTTGCTTTACTCCGAACCCATTCCTTTTCAGGACTCTGGCCCAGAGAGCGGCGAAGAGAGCCAAGGTCCCGGTGATGGTCATCAAGGACGAACCCACCGCGACAGCAGAGGGCGTGTCCGAGACCATCTTGCCGGACCCGGCAACTACTCCCCAGCGCAGCCCCCAGCGTAAGTGTATAGTTTATTTCCTGCTTTCAGGCGCGCGTGGGTGCTCTTCCTTTGCTGATATCTGACTGTTGGTTTGTGTAGGAGCAGAGCAGCCTCACCAGGAGGGCCCGGAAGCCGCTCCCGAAATGCCATCTGCTTCGACTACACCGCCAAGGGAGCATTCCCCTGCAAGGGAGCGTTCTCCGGCAAGGGAGAATTCTCCGGCAAGGGACAGTTCTCCGGCAAGGGACAGCACCAGCGACCCTCCGGTGCTTGAGACCACGACTGCAGATCCCAATACAGGTAATCCTCTTGCTTGAAAACTTCCCTTGGGTTCTTCTTCTTCTGATTTTATTTTTGGATATTTGTTTGACTTCTCTCCCCTCTTCGGCTGTCAGATTCATCTGCTACGGATCCAATGGAAACCGAGGTCGCCGGCGAGGAGAACGCGCGCAGCAACATCGATGACGCCACTGCCACCGAAGGAGAAGCCGGCGCTGATGATCCCGCCGGTGAAGAGGCCGCCAAAGCTGCCACCGCAGAAGCTGGCGAGGGATCCGGCGATCGCACTGACGGCCCTGAGGCCGCAGGAGCGCCAGGCGCTGGGCCGACCGCCGATCCCTCCGCCGCTGCTGCAGCGCCAGGCTCCGAAGAGCCCCAGCCCGGTGCCTATTTGGAGGCTGGCGATGGCATCTTCATCAAGCTCCCCTGGGCGTCAAGCTCCAGGGCGCCGGTCGAAGGAGAAACCTTGGATGGAGAGGTGCTCGCGTCCGCTGGGCTGACGCTGGTCGACACGCCAAGCAGCAGCGACGAGCCTGGGGAGGAGTGGCTGCTGCGGAAGTTGTTGTCACTGTACCGCGCCCGACAAGCCAAGCTGGAATCCTGAGAAGTGCTTGTCGCGAGGGCGGGAGTGGACATCGAGAAGCGCGTTGAGGAGCTCCGAGGTCTTAGGCAGGAACTCTCCGATCTCTGGCAGAGGAGCGGGAGCAAGTCGCCGAGGAGCGGAAAGCTTTCCTCCTCGCGAAGGCTGAGGTTGAAGAGCAACAGCGGCTCGCTGCCGAGAAGCTATCTGCGCAAGAAGGCGAGTTGGCGCAGCGCAAGGTCAACCTTGACAGCCATGAGGAGGAGCTTGTCGCCCGCGAGCAAGCAATTGGCGGGGCTCTCAAGGAAGCAAAGGATGCTGCCGCAACTGCCGAGGCCGCCAAGAAGGAGCTGGAGACGAAGATGGCGCAGCTGGAGGCCAATCTCAGGGCGAGCGGCGAGGAGCTTGCCGCGCTCAAGCGCGAGCACGAGAAGGACGCCGCCGCTCATGGCGAGCTGCAGGGTCGTCTCGCTGAGAGGATCAAAGAGCTTAGCGCCGCCAGAGACTCCAACGCAGATCTCGAGTTGAAGCTGGCTACTTTGACCAAGATGCTGGACGGCGCCAGGGAGCAGGAGGTGGCCTTGAAGGGGAAGATCAAGGCCGATGAGGCGCTGCTGGCGAATGCTTCTGCCACCCAGAACACTTTCAGGGAGACTATGGAGCACTGGACCGAGGGTCTCGTGAATGTTGCCGCCGCCATCGACGGGGAGCTGGCGTAGCTGGGGATGGAGGACCTCGGGTATTCTTCCGACGAGCACCTCCAACCCAGCGCCAAGCTCAGCTTGTTCTTCAAAGGCGTGGCGACGGCACTCCAGCGACTCCGGGAGAAGATCCCAAAGCAGCTGGCCGACAAGTCACGCAAGATCTGCGCGTAGTTCTTCAAAAGGTGCTGGTGAAGGTGGCCTTCCGCAACCCAGGCCTCAACCTCACCAACCCAGGCCTCAACCTCAAGGCCCTTGTTGCACCCATTGTGGACAAGGTGAGCGAGATCAAGAGGATTGAGGGCGATCGCATAGATTAGGCCGCCCGTTTTCTCTTTTTCTTTGTCGCTGCTGGTCATGTTATGAAAACAATCTATTAGAGCTGCGACAAGCTATCTTGTAATATAACTCTATTTTGGGTAGAGATTGCTGTGTTATTTCCTTTACTTGATTCCTTCCTTTGTATGTTTTTGCCCTACGCTTTTAGGGAACTTGTCGGCGCAGACACCTTAGCCGCGAGCGCTGAGTGCGGGACATCAGCAGCTTGCTGGCGGTGCTGCTTCCGACAAGAAACCTTGTCGCAACCAGTCGCAGCTCACTTAAGTTGTTGAGCGGACTCGAAACAAAGTAAGGCCGCAACTAGATGCGAGTTGGTTCCTCCGCGCACAGGTTTTCCATACAAAGTACGGTCGTCCGAGGAAGATAACTTAAAAAATTAAAACTGATTGCTCAAACTTTGGCAACTTAGCTTTTCTGTCGTTCGCTTTCCGGTAAGGTGAAACTTCCTTGAACAATGCCTGGTCCACACCATTATCTCCTCCTTTCCCCCCCGGCAAACTTGTGGGCGAGGGAACCTTCCTTTCCTTTTTGAGAAAAAGAAAGAAGAGAAAATAAAGATATGGAGCCTTATGGCTCGTTATTGCTTACCGGGGGTAGGCGCTGCACAAAGTGTCAGATAACGCATGCAAAAATAAAGCATGAAATTGACAAGATGCGCGGAGCACATGAGCTTTACTTATGCACGGGGTCTGCGCCCGGCTTTGTACAAAGGATTACATGCAACATCGGCAAGACTTGTACAAAAGGTGGTTGCCGGAACAGGTTCCGGCAACCGCGCCCTACGGGTAAAACTTACGAAGATGCTCAATGTTCCAGGAGTTGCTCATCGGAGTGCCATCTTCGGTCTCAAGGCGGACAGCGCCAGGCCTAGTGACTCGTTTCGCCCGGTAAGGGCCTTCCCACTTTGGCGTCAACTTGTTGGAATTCTTGGCGGACTGAACGCGCCGAAGAACAAGGTCGCCTTCCTCGAGACTTCTGGCATTAACTTTGCGGCTATGATAGCGGCGCAAAGCTTGCTGGTATCATGCAGCTTGTACAGCAGCCTGAAGACGGTCCTCCTCAAGGAGCAGCACGTCATCTTGTCGCAGCTGCTCTTGCTCAAGCTCATCATAAGCGAGCACTCGAGGTGACCCGTATACGAGTTCCGTGGGGAGAACTGCCTCTGCTCCATAGACTAGAGCGAAAGGTGTCTAGCCAGTGGCTCGATTTGGCGTCGTCCTGACCGACCAAAGAACCACCGGCAGCTCCTCAATCCAGTTCTTTCCGCACTTTCACAGCCTGTCGAAAGTTCTGGTCTTGAGCCCGCGCAGCACTTCAGCATTTGCCCTCTCCGCTTGACCGTTACTTCTCGGATGAGCAACAGAAACGAAGCAGACCTTGGCGCCAAGATCTTGGACGTACTGCATGAAGGTGTGGCTCGTGAATTGCGTGCCATTGTCGGTGATGATCCTGTTAGGGATCCCGAAGCGGCAAACAATCGACCTGAAGAACTTGACTGCTAACTGTGCTGTCACCTTCCTCACTGCTTCCACTTCCGGCCACTTTGTGAACTTGTCGATTGCAACGTACAAGTACTCAAAGCCCCCGACAGCTCGGGGAAAGGGGCCGAGGATGTCAAGCCCCCAGACCGAAAATGGCCAGGATAAAGGGATCGTCTGGAGAGCTTGAGTTGGCTGGTGTATCTGCTTGGAATGGAACTGGCACGCTTCACACTTGGTTACTTGTGTAGTTGCATCCTGGAGGGCTGTCGGCCAAAAGAAACCTTGCCGGAACGCTTTGCCGGCAAGTGCTCTTGCGCCAATGTGGTGACCACATATGCCTCCATGTATCTCTGCCAACAGCTTTTGTCCGTCTTCCCGGTGAATACACTTCAATTTCACGCCGTTGAGTTTTCTTCTGTACGGTGTGTCGTCGACAAACTGGTACATACTTGACTGCCGGACTACTCTTTCCGCTTCTTCTTGCTCTTCGGGAAGTTCTCCTGTCTGAAGGAAATGGACAATCTGTTGTGCCCATGCTGGAGCTTGCGGCTCGACAACAAGGACTAAAGGCACATCTACTGCTGCGGGAAAATCCGCTTCAACGGCGAGAACCTGCGGCTCAGTCGGAGCTTGATGTTCCCCGACAAGCTTGCCGGAGCAAAACTTGTCGGGAGCGTCTGCTTCAACGGAACAAACCCTAGGGCTTGCCGGCGCAGACTGCTCCTCAGCACTCTTGGTGTTGATCTTGAGGACCTTCTTAGCGGCGGCTTCGGGGAGCTCTGTTGGAAAATAGTCACCAGAAATCAACTTCCTCTTCTTGCTCTGTCCAGTTGATGGTGTTACGGATGGTTGAGTCAGCTTGAGCACAAAGATCCCTGGTTCCACAGGTAACTTAAGTGCGGCGCACTTTGACAGGCCATCGGCAATGTCGTTCTGAGCTCTTGGAACATGTTCCATCTACAGGCCGTCAAAGTGCTCTTCTAGCTTTCTCACTTCATCAACGTAAGCTTCCATTAATGTACTCTGATAATTCTTGTTCACTTGGTGGACGACAAGCTGTGAGTCACCCCTGACAATGAGCTTCTTGATCCCAAGGTCTGCTGCGATCCTGAGACTGGCAAGCAAACCTTCATACTCTGCGGTATTGTTCATTGCTTGCTCCTTGGGAAAGTGCATCTAGACCACGTACTTGAGATGCCCTCCGGTGGGTGCAACAAGTAGCACACCCGCACCGGCGCCTTGCAGCGAGAAGGCACCATCAAAGTACATCAGCCACTCTTTGCTTGCTTCCTTGACGGGGATGCTCGTTTCTGGAATTTCTTCATCTTGTGTTGGCGTCCACTCTGCTATGAACTATGCCAATGCTTTGCTTTGGATTGTTGAAGTGCTCTCAAACTTGAGGCCAAAGCTTGACAGTTCCAGTGCCCACTCGACAATCCTGCCTGTTGCTTCTGGATTTTGCAGTATCCTCTTCAACGGAAAGCGAGTGACAACTGTGATCTCATGTGCTTGGAAGTAATGGCGCAGCTTTCTCGAGGCCATGAGAAGGCCGAAAAGCAAATTCTGCACACCAGAGTACCTTGACCTAGCCCCCTGCAGAAGGGAACTAACAAAGTAAACTGGGTGCTGCACCATTCTTCTCTGCATCTTCTCATGCTTCTGCGCAGATCCATTTTTGTCGGGACCAGAGTTTGCAGGTGAAGTCCCTTGCTTGTCGCTGGATGCACTTGCCGTGGTTGCCGGCTCATCATCTGCCTCCCTCTCTGCCACTAACGCATCACTAACCACTTGATTGGTTGCCGCTATATATAGCAGCAACTTCTCTTGTGGCTTAGGTGCGACAAGTGTTGGAGTGGAGGACAGGTATCTCTTCAAGTCCTGCAGCGCAGCCTTCGCCTCCGGAGTCCATTTCATTGGACCTGCCTTTTTCAATATTTTGAAAAATGGCAGGGCGTGCTCAGCAGACCTAGAGATAAACCTGCTGAGAGCAGCTACGCAACCGGCAAGTCTTCGTACATCCTTGATGCGCTTTGGTGCTTCAATCTGCTCAATGGCCTTGATCTTGTCGGGATTGGCTTCAATTCCCCACTGAGACACGAAGAACCCGAGAAGCTTGCCGGAGGGGACCCCGAACACACACTTCTCGGGGTTAAGCTTGAGGTTGATCTTGTGCAGATTTGCAAAGGTTTCGTCTAAATCTTGAATCAGAGTCGCCTTGTCCTTGCTCTTGACCACTATGTCATCCATGTAGGCTTCCACATTTCTGTGTATTTGCGGCTCAAAAGCGTCATGGACTACCCTTGCAAATGTTGAACCAGCATTCTTTAAACCGAAAGGCATCCGTACGAAACAGTATGTGCCACATGGGGTGATGAATGCGGTCTTCTCCTCATCCTCTTCTGCCATGAAGATCTGATGGTATCCTGAGTATGCATCAAGAAATGAAAGCAAGTCACATCCGGCCGTGGAGTCAACAATCTGGTCGATGCGCGGCAAGGGAAATGGGTCTTTGGGACAAGCTTTATTGACATCGGTAAAGTCGATACAAAGCCTCCATTTCCCGTTTGCCTTGCGCACGACTACAGGATTGGCCAACCACGTAGGATGGAGCACTCCTCTGACAAGGCCTGCTGCTTCCAATTTCTTGATTTCTTCTGCAATGAATTCTTGGCGCTCCATTGCCTGTTTCCTGACTTTCTGCTTGACGGGCCGCGCATGAGGACAGACGGCAAGATGGTGCTCGATTACTTTCCTGGGAACACCGAGGATGTCAGACGGTTGCCATGCAAACAAGTCGATGTTCGCCCACAGGAAAGCAACGAGTGCGCTTTCCTATTTAGGGTCGAGAGTGGCACTGATGGTGAAGGTACCACCAGTGCTGCCCTCCTTGGTGGACACCCTCTTGGTCTCTGGCGGAGCTGCCATTGTCTTCTTACACTTGCCGGTGGAGCTCGATGGTGCGTCCTCGATGGTAGCGCAGCACTCCGAAGAGGTGCGCTTGCCGGAGTGGGCATCAGAACTCTTGCCGGACTTAGTCTTCTTCTTCGCCCCGGGAGCTTCAACGGCAAGTGGCTTGCGATCTGTTGCGGCTGCTGCTTCCCGGTAGATCTTGTCGGCGCAGATAAGAGCATCCTTCTTGTCGCCAGGGACAGAGATGACACTTATCGTGCCTGGCATCTTCAGTATGTTGTACGCATAGTGAGAGGCTGCCATGAATTTGGCAAGTGCTGCACGGCCAAGTATCCCATTTTAAGGCAATGGAAAATCAGCAACGTCAAAAGTGACCCTCTCAGTCCTGAAGTTCAACTCGCTGCCAAATGTCACCGGCAACGTGATCTTTCCCTTCGGCTTGCTCCTTCCCGGATTGATTCCCTGGAATGTGCCGGTCTCTTCAAGCTCGCCATCAGAGATCTAGTGTTTCTGGAGTACCGTGGAGGAGATCAGGTTCAAGCCGGCCCCGCCGTCAACTAGCATCTTAGTGACCTTGAGGTTGCGGATAGTTGGTGAAACCAACATCGGCAAGCACCCGACCGCAGTTATGCGATCAGGGTGGTCCTTAATATCAAAGATGATAGGCATGCTGGACCATTTCATAGGCTTGCGTGACTCGATGGGTGGTTCTGCCGCATTAACTTCCCGCACCCACTGCTTGAGCTAGCGGTGTGAAGTATGCAGAGAAGCACCACCGTCAACGCACAGGACCTCTGTGGCTTTCTGGAACTCCTGCTCATCGGTCTCGTCATCCTCCATATCTTCATCGTCATCGTCATCTTCATCCTTGTCGCGGCCGCGGGGAGGTCTGTCTCCTTGCCGCTGCTTGGCCTTGCCGCGGCGTCCTCCTCGGCCGGGGCATTTCTTGCTGGCTCCTCCAGCACCTTCCTGGGCCTTCTCCTTGTTGTGCCGCTCGTATTTAGCCTTTTGCTTCTCGACAAGCTGCTCGACCTTCTTACAGCTCTGGAGGTCATGGCCCTTGGTGCGGTGGATCTTGCAGTACTGCTTGTTGGTGCTGTCCTGCTTGTCGGCAACCACCACAGCCTGGTAGTTTGTGCCTGCGGCAACCTCCTTGCCGGAGCTACCAGCTTTGGCGTTCTTGGCGCCGCCTCCGTTGCTGGACTGCTCAATGACTAGCACATCTTTGCCTTTCTTCTTCCTATTGTTCCGCCACCGGTTTTTCTTTGCCGGGGCAGCTTCCTCACTATCAGATCCTCCTGCTCCTGTATTCTCTCCGGGGAGTTTCCTCCCTTCCTCAGCACGCGCGCACTTGTCGGCCAGGGCATATAGCTCACTGACGTCTCTGATCTTGCACATCGCCATCTCCTCCCGCATCCTACGGTTTTGCACGTTCTCGTGGAACGCGCTGATTACCGCGGCAGGGTGGACATCTGGGATGTTGTGCTGTACGCGGCTGAATCTCTGAATGTACTTGCGCAGGGGCTCTTCTTCCTTCTAGGCGAGCAGATGAAGGTCGCTCTCTTGGCCATGAGGCTTGTGGCCGCCTGTAAAGGCGCCGACAAACTGATGGCATAGGTCTGCCCAGGAGGATATGGAGTTGTCCGGCAAGTGTATGAGCCAGGATCTGACATTGGGCTTGAGCACCAGCGGGAAGTAGTTGGCAAGGATCTTGTCGTCTCGCCCCCCGGCAGCTTGCACCGCGATGGTGTAGATGCTGAGGAACTCCGACGGATGCGACTTGCCGTCGTACTTCTCTGGCACGCCTGGCTTGAAATTCTTCGTGCTGGGCCACTGGACTTGCCGCAGCTCACGAGTGAACGCAGGGCAACCTACCGCGTACGGCAAGTCGCCTGGTTCCCCTGGCGCATGCATGTCGATAGAGGGCCCAGCGCGCTGGTCGGATTGACGTCGCGCTTCTCTTCGGCGCTCGGTGCGAGTACGAGCGTCTTCTTGCTGTCGTTCGTGAAGAACTTGGCGCTGATCGCGACGAGCTCGTGGATCTGACGATGTGGTGGAGTCGCTGTCGAGGTGGATCCGGCGAGTCGGCGATCTTGTCCTTCGGGTTGGAGAGTGCATGGTGGTTGCACCCCCACCAGTTTCGTTGCCATCGGCTCGTGCCTGGCAGTCCTGCCGCGGCCACGATGTACTCGGCTGCCGCAGAGTGTCGCCATTGGCGAAGCCGACGAGACTCTGAATGGTGGCCCTCCATTCATCGATCTTGTCTGCCGTTGGAGGGTAATCTAGGAGCAGTTGAGCTCGCGCCAAAGCTTCTGCTTGAGTGGTGGGTGGCAGTGGCGAACGGTGCGAGGAGCGGGATATGCTCGGACTTCTAACTATGTTAGAAGGAGCAGTATCCTGTCTAGGCGACCGTGTTTCGCTTGTGCCAGCATGTTGGCGTGCATGCTGGTCTTGAGCTCCCCGAGATCCACGAGCTCGATCTTGGCCCAACAAATGTATGGCACTGCGAGTACCATGACGCTGTCGGTCCTGCGCCTCCTGAGATGGGCGCGGTGCATGTACGGACGCCGAGGTCTGCGCGGCCTTGTCCTTGGACCTAGCAGCACCGTGAGCTCCCTCGTCGACGCCCGTTCTTCCGCCGGCGTCTACCCCACCACCCATTTGCTCCAGTGGTGGTGGGATCAACGTGGACGGAGCAGCTGCTGCCGAAGTCTTCTTCTTCGGTGGCATGTCGATGAAGAAGATGAAGATCTAGCTCGTGTGAACGCCGGATCAGGTTCACACAATCTCGACGCCCCCTACCTGGCGCGCCAAAGATGTCGGGGAAGCTGATCCACGAACACCTATGGGACCGGTGGACCGAGCCCCTTTCGGTTCGACGGGGGGCAGAGATCGCATGAAGAGCGGATCGAGGCGAAGCACACGAGCGGTTTTACCCAGCTTCGGAGCTCTCCGGAGAGATAATACTCCTACTGCTGCTTGTCTGGTTGTATTGAGTTCTTGCTCGGGAGCGCTGAGTGCCACAGTACACTCTAGCTCCTAACGAGACCGAGCGTGAGTGTTTTTCTGGTTTCGACCCGAACCCCCTCTACGTTGCGCATGGGCCTCCTTTTATATGCTCAAGGGGTCACCGACAGGTGGCAACGCAGACAAGGGTAAAAATGGAAAAGGAGTTGTGGTTGGTACAACTACTTGTACATTGTATCATACCTAACCCTGACGGCAGGGGACAAAGGCATTAAATGCCCGTCTGTGTCGCCCAAATAGTGCAGAGAAGGACCGTCGGGGACGCCACCGTTCGCCATGATGGCAATCTTGTCAGCGTCGCTTGCCACCTCGCACCGCTGGCTACACAGACTCTTGCCACGCGCGCCTGGAAAGGCCCCAGGGCGACACGTTGGTGGATGTGCTGGAGCGCGGGTACAGAGTTGTAGCCTGCCGCGGCAAGCGCCTTGCCGTGGTCGTTGTCTTGTCGCGTCCGGAAGCTTGTCGCTCACCGGGCCTCGCCGGGATGCGTGGCGCTTCGCGGCAAGTTCCTTGAGATGCCTTTGTTGGCCTTCCCGGCAAGCTCCTCTTGCTGGGGCCTTGTCTCCTTGGCTTGAATACTTTGTTCTTGAATGGCTCCAAAGGAACCACGAAGGACCTTGGCGGTCGCCCGGCAAGCCTTGCCGCGGGGCACTGCAACTGCCCGTGCACAAGTTCGGGATACTAGGGTACCCCTACTCTAGTACACCGACATATAGCATGTAATCTTTGAGTCATATATGCATGATGTAGATGTTCATTTAATTCTTATAGTTCATTTCATTCAAAATCATCTAGTTTTTATAAGAAAGCTAATCTATTTTAAGATTCATGGAATTGTGCGTTGTAAGACATAAAGTAAAAAAACGAATAATGGCAAATCATGTCGAAAAACATTTGGGCAATTCTGATACGGAAGATTCTAGAACAAAGAAGAAGTTCTTGTGTTTTGATGTTTGTGCATTATGCTGAAGTTCAACCATGGAGTCTTCTAGATTATACATGTGGCGAAATCTGGTGGAATCTAGATGATATCCAACGGCCAGTAGTGCGCAAATTTGCCATCTTTGGACCATCGGATTCGCCTCATCCCACGACCATCTTTCAAAGTTAAAGTTACCTGCACACCATATAAAAAATTTAAAATATATATAATATATATAGGGGTATAGATATGGATATGTGATGCGAAAGCCACCCATCATCTCCAGTTAGAATAGTGTGTCCATGCATGGATGCGATGTGGCCAAATGATGTCTGCCATCGGTATCTCAAATTCAAATCAGTCCGACCTTGTTCAATGTGTATACTGTACAACATGCTCGTTTCCAAACCACACCGTGGAGATCTCCATTATATTCATGCATGCATGGGTTTCAAACATCAGGATCTCTTATTCAAATATTTGAATTCAACTTTACATTGATTATGACCTCACCTAGTCTTTTACACCCACATAGTCGTCTTCTCTTTATAATTGTACCACTAACTTTCTCTCGTGCATGCATGCACACACACTACCAGTCGGCATTATCCATCGCACACATGCAATCTTTTTCTTCAGGTCGGTCTCCCATGAAGGCACACACCCACACACATCCCCCTCTCCATCATATCGGGCATTCTTTATCTCTCACGCGTGCATGTGCAACAATCGATGTTCCTCTATGTATGTGTGTATATAGCTAGGTCTTTCATAGTTTTCCACACAAACTGATCAATCGATATATCCAGTGAGGTCACACCCTGTGGGGACCGATTCTCCGGGTATTAATTTCCAGAAAATGGCCCTTGTGCTCACCAGCCCCAGGATAACTGTTAGCCGATGAGGCACCAACTTGATATAGAAATTCCATGCAAAATACAAATTATGTAGTACAAGACCATTCTAGCCTGGGAGTACAACAAATGGTTTCTAATGATTTATGGCGGAAGTGGTTTGTGGATCATCAGTGTCTATGGGACTCCAATTCCCACAGGAACAGCTGACCAGGTTAGCTCCTATCTTCACGAGGCTGCTATCACCATTGCTTAGGTTCCGGGACTGTCGGCACGGTCGCTCCTCTCCGCGCAAGAAAATCTGGCCAAGACTATAGCCAGGGACAAGCTAGTGAGTACTTTGAATGTACTCGCAAACATTGTGAACACAGGTATAATATAACAATGATGTGCTAAAAATATTATATGCGCATGACGTCAGTCGCAATAGATAATAAAATTCTGATGCATGCGAGCATGTTATTTGTGAATGTGCAGTAACATAGTAGTATTAAAATTATGAAATAAATAACAAGCATGCACAGTCGGGCGTCTTAGCGACACCACATAAAGGGCTTTAAAAGAAATGCCACAGTCGGGCGTCTTAGCGACAACACATAAAGGTCTTTTAAAATAAATGCCACAGTTGGGCGTCTTAGCGACACCACATAGACGGCTTTAAAAGAAATACCATAGTCGGGCGTCTCAGCGACACCACATAAAGGGCTTTAAAAGAAATGCCACAGTCGGGCGTCTTAGCGACACCACATAAAGGGCTTTAAAAGAAATGCCACAGTCGGGCATCTTAGCGACACCACATAAAGGGCTTTAAAAGAAATGCCACAGTCGGGCGTCTTAGCGACACCACATAAAGGGCTTTAAAAGAAATGCCACAGTCAATATCCAGGAGGTAGAACCATCCCAGGGATATTCGATAAAACCAATAATGTAACGGGTTAGTCCACAACAGAAATAATGATCATAAACATCACAAATCACAAGTCATGATTTTCGATTCTGGTTTAACAGTTTCACCTCCAAAGACTGAGACTAAGACCGACACTTGACCCATCCCAGATTGTAGTCCTTAACCCTGGACACGGCTATTCGAATAGGTTTAATCTCTGCAGAGGGTGTACTCTTTACCCACGAGTAATGGATTCTTTTAGTCCATCTGGACTAATTCCGTCTACGGTCTTTTAGTTGGAAACACACCTAACTTGCACATACCAGCTTAACTCACATGTGTCTGGAATCACCCACGACACCTGTCAAGCAAAACTCTAAGTGGGGAGGCTATAACCTCGACGTAACATGTGATCACAAAATTTATACCGCGTGCAAACTAGGGAGCTAGCCCCTTCGGCTACAACCGAAACACCCATGCTCCCGGACCCGGTGGCATGACTACCGGATGCCTCCAGTATCTTCCACCATGGCCTCTCTGTACGGTGTGTGCTAGGAAAGGGGTTGACAAGTTACTGAACCGTACCCTACTTGTTGTAGAGACGAGTGGTAGTACGAAGCATGTATGGGGGTTACTGGCACAAGACTCGATCTATGGTCGACTCAGGAGGTTGTAATATTCTCTGCAAGATTAGCATAACAATGCATATACTTCAACCAACAGATAGAAACACCACGCGACATACCCCCTCATGCCATACCGGACATGACCGTCTCGACGGAGGACTAGGAACAAGATCGTGTCTACCCAAGACAGAGGCCTTCTCGGCTTTCCTCCCGGTATGCATGAAAGGCATATGACGGTGATTTCCATCACAACCATATCAACTCCATTTGCATGAAATTCATTAACGTGCACTCATGGGTAGGAACACATCCTCACATAAAATGACGTATGCTCGTGTCGGGGTGGTGTTGTCACCGTGTCAAACAACACACATAAATTTTTTTACCAGGGTTCAGAATGCTTGCCTTCAGGTCATGGGAAGGCAGGATGCATTCCAAAACATCTTGAAATCTTCAAAAATCCTATTTAAAAGAATATATATTTGAATTAACACACAACATCAAAACAGCACAAAAAGTTCTTTTAAAATGTTTTCAAATAAACCTTAAAATAAACTAGACAATATTTGAGAGAGGTAGGAAAAAGAATCAATTCATTTGAAGTTGTATTTAATAAGATATAGCCGGTCAAAGTTTGGTCAAAATCTGTTATTTAAAATATAACAGGAAAGAAAACGTTTCGAATATTTACGTACACATCGAAGGCGTATTTTGGAAACACGCTTCCACTTAACCCACATGGACTGGGGCGGGGTCACAGACAGTGGGTCCAGGGGGCCCACTGGTCAGGTTTGACCAGTCCATCCCTCCTTCTTCTTCCTTCGCCCGAACGGAGGCGAGGCGACGACGATTAACGCCGGCGAATGGCTGCTCCCCGCGGGCTCTAGAGAGTCGATATGGATCCGCAAGACCGGGGCGGTTCTCTCGGTGGTCGTTGGGTCGGCTGGGGTGGAGGGAGTCGCTGACGGTGAGCTTCGCGGCGGAGGAGGCCTCGGGAGCAAAGTGCTTTTGGGGCTGTGGTGGTTCCCGATCAAAATCGAGCAGGGGGAAGAGTTCACGGGAGGAAGAAAGGGCTCCTGGTGGAGAGAGTGGAGAGGGGGAGGTCCTAGTGGTGCCGGAATGGCCGGGGCGGTGGTGGTGGCAGGAGTTGCCGGAGACGGGGAAGAAAACCCCCCCGGGTCGATTGCGAGCTAGGGAAGCGCCATTGAAGTGGCCTGAGGTTGCCTGTGTGCGGGAACAGGCTCGGGGCTTCCTTAAATAGGCGAGTCGAGGCAGTTCAGCGGCAGTAGAGGATGAGCTCGTCGGCGACCGACGTTCTGTAGCTGCAGGGCATCGTGGCAAGGCTGGGGATGGCGGCAGGAGCTAGCGGACGAGCGGCTACTGCTCCAAGGGCGAGCTGGCGAGCGGGGGTGGTTTGGGCGGCGCTGGCCAGCGCAGGGGCTATTGGGCGGCAGTGGTGGCTAGCTGCTGGCCTGCTGGAGACGTTGCGAGAGCTGCGGGGCTGGTGGGGTGCATAAGGGGATACGGTGTGCTGGCTGCGGTCGGTCACGGACCGGAGTGAGTGCGGGGCGGGACGCGGCGGCTCGGGCGCACATGCGTGCCAAACGCACGCTCTGGGCGCGCCCAGAGCATGCCCGGGACGTGCTCGATGAAATGCCAGGGTAGCCTAGAGGTCGCGGGTGAGGTTGGCAAGGAACAGGGCTAGTTTAGGGTTGGCAAGGGAATCAAGGGACATGGAGGATAGGTCAGGGGCTCAAGTTCACAATGTAAACTTGAAATCATGCCAAATCTGGCTATGCACTTAGGGTGTTTGACAAAATGCCAAAGGCACCTAGGCAGTTCTTGGGGTGGCCAAATCTCCTAGAGTGTGGTCTCTTTAGAAGAAAGAGGGGGTGGTGAGGTTAGTTTGCCAAAAGGAGAAACTTGCTAGTGCAAGTTTTGCAAAAGTACAATTCTAGACAGGGAGTAAATGGCATCATTACATGGACCAAAAGTGTTCCAAAGAGTGCATGCTCCTGGACTCAGGGGTTTTGCAGGGTTGACTACAAGCATGAGGAAGCACAAGGTCACTAGAGCAAGAATGAATGGGGTTGTAGTAGAAAACACAAGTCTGGTCCAGAATGAAAAAGAGGTTGGTGCACTTAATTTCTCCAAAGAACAACACTAGGTTTTTGCATAAAGTTGGATGGCATGCTACCACTGACATCCCATAATTTTGGTGGAGGCTCTAAAGAAATATTTAAATAGGCTATAGTGCAAAAATGTCCACTGGACCAGATTTGAAAAACAGGTGTAAAACTCAAAATATGCAATGAAATAAATACATTATTGCAGAAAAGTGATTTAGAGACATCACCTAACATCTCCAAATTTTGGTTGGAATATTACTTAAATTATCAACTGGTTGTAGTTCAACAAGAGCTACAAAATTTAAAGAAAGTCATTTTAATGAAAAAAACTCAGGGTGAAATAATTGAATAAGTAAATCTACTGAACAAGTAATGTTATATAGGGGGCATAGAAGTCCAATATATTTTGGAAATCTCCACTTGGAAAAGACTCCTTAATATTAAAAGAAAGGTTCGGAAATCAACAGAAATATTCTTGCAGGCAAAAAATTTAAACTCTTGGCAAAATTTTAATAACTAAAACCTGGTTAAATTTTTAGGGTGTTACAATTACTAACCCCCTTAAGAAAATTCTCGTCCTCGAGATTTGCTAAGGGTTGTTAAACAAAAATACTTTTACCTGGTCGAAAGATCATTTTACTTAAGCGGTAAAAAGTGGATATAGTGAGAGGGCAATAAGTGGTGAGTAACTACAGTGTGGGATACTGGCGTTGTGCGGTGAAGATCCACGTTTAGGAAAAACGAGCGATTTCTACGCTGGACGCAGTGAATTTAGAATAAATTCTAAATTCTACAATACGCTGGTCGTACTCGAGAGCACAGTGCTCCCTTTGGCTGACAGGTGGGACCAAGGCCCATTGTCAGTCTCTCCTTCTTCCTCTGGCTCTCTCTTCTTCCTCTCTCCCACGCGCTTTCCCGGCTTTCTCCACCGGAAACGTTTAGTGCGTAGGGCATCTAGGACATACTGCGGTAGTGCGCGGCGTGCTTGCTGCCGGTGCAATGTGCACTAACCTCGCGGGCCAGTGCGCTGTCGGCACTGCTCGCGGATTCGCCTCCGAACACCGGTGATCGAGCGATGAGCGGCGCTGGTGGACTTCTCCCACCATACACCGATCTCGAGCTATAAAACGACCACGGTGCTCCTTCTTCATCTTCGCACCTGGCCTCGTTTCTCCTCGTCCTTCTCCTCCATTACCGCTTACCGGAGCTCGAGACGAGGCTCCAATGGTGGAGGCGGTGCCGGACTGGTACGTGATCCTGGTGTGTGGAGGGCTGGCGGCAGTGCTGGGGCTCTTTGTGCTCCTGTGCGCGATGATCTTTGATGATCGCCGTGATGCTGCCGCTCGGGTGCTGGCTCTCCGCGGTGGCGGTGATCACGGGGATTAGGCGTAATTCTGGTTATTAACTGTTATCGGTGTGCCGGAGGTGATTATTACCCGAATGATTATCCGCTAATCTCTCCCTTGGAGGCTGTGGTGTGCTTAGGGAGATGGTCGGTGAGATGCAACACGGTTGCGTGTCTTTGCAAGACAGTGTAAGAGTCCGAGTGGTTGTGGGTCTATTGCCGTGGTGCTGCGTGAATAAAAATAAACCATGCGGTGAGAGGATAAATGATGCAGCAACTCAGGGAAAAGAAATCTCATTCCAGGATGTTCATGGTTACACAGGTTAAACACGAAGAAAAACTACTCATATAGGTAGAAACTAAATATTCGACTCGCCGCACAAATTCGAGGTACCATGCATAAGTTACGACGTAATAATAAATGCTGAAATAACACACACAACGGTGACGTCTAAAATGAGAATGGTAACTGGACAGGGTCTCGAGAAAAAGTCTCTGGCAATGGAATACATTCCTCTTCTATCGGAGGAAGTGGATTGACTAGTCGATGTATGTGTCTCTCTGGGTCGGGCCTCAGTGGTCTACCGATTGCAATCTAAGGATTCAAATCAGCAAGACTCTGGAGATAATCCATCACTCGCTGGTTCAAATGCTCTTGAGCGATGATGTACTGGATAAGGTTGGCTAGCACTGGGTCTCTCTCAATCCGCCCACCGGGAAAAGATGTTACTCCTCCGGGTGTTGCACGGCTCGGAAAGTAATAATATCCTCGTTCGCGGGCATAGGGTACCGCGAATCGAAGATGAGCAATTGCTTCATTCGCAGCAGCTTCTATGGCCAAGCGTGGGGTCGGCATAGATTTCCCCATGAAGGAGACTTCAATTGGATCTTGGTTGGAGTCTACGGGAGGGATGTGTACTGCTGCCCAATATTCCAAGGTGGAAGGGGTGATTCTCGATTTGAACAGCTCGTACTGGGGTGGCTGGGTAGAACCCATGGTACTGCAGGTAAAGTCCCACAATATTTTAACAAAGCTACCTGGGGTTGCATCTGGGGTTCTCAGATAAATACTAGGGCTTGGCATGGCAATGAATGGTTGTGAGAGTGGTGCACGAGGTGAGGGGTGCTGGGTAAGGTCACAAGGTGGCCTCCTTATATAGCATCTGGCTGGTTTATTTACCGTGGTGAAATGTAATAAATATGCCAGATCACCTCCAAGAATCGGGTCCGTGTCGGAGATACACAAATCTCATAAAGACACGTGTCACTGTGGGTGTCGTCGGGGTTGGTTTTGGTAGCTGTGCCCGGAAAATGTGCAACTATGCACTGACAAAATACACAAGGCTACTATTAAAACAGAGGCACAACGATAAGCTGTGTTTATACACAAGGTTACACGATTACAAGCGAGGATACAGTGAGACTCGATACTACTCGTACGACTTAGTCTACCTCGTTTATGTCTAAACGGGTGTGCCTGGTGGATGTCGAGGCTTCTCCACGTGTCTCACTGTCGGGATTAGTCGGAGATGGTGGAGGAACTGCAGGGTCAGGGTAGCGATGATGACCATCACTGGGATTGTTGGCCACAATTCCGTTGGAGTGTGCTCCCAAAAGGTGACAAGGCACTTCTGGGGTCATCAAGGCACGTTGGCCGCTGGCTGGAGCTAACCTCAGGGTCTCGATCGGGTGTCCGAACAGCACGACTGGGTTGTCGGCGTCGGGCTCGGTTTCCCTGCTCGCCGGGGCTCTGCGAACAAGCTCTCCTCGAGCTGCAATCAGATCAACAGTGATTCGATCGAACAATGCCTCTAGTGCACTTACATAGCGCACTAGGTGCAACAATGCGGGATCCGTCTCGTGATCTCCGTTGGCAACTTGGGGTGGTCTACCATACCCTTCACATCTGGGGTAGTAGTAGAACGAGCGACAGTTAACTCTGGGCGACAACTGCCGGAGTTGAACTATAGCCTCTCGAGCAGCTAGCTGGATGGCTTGTGGCTCGAAGGAAGTTGTTCTTCCGGTGAACATGTAGGGGCGTTCTGGCGATAGACCCCTACCATAGATGTGCATAGTGGCCCAGAATTGGCGGTCCTCACCGCTCATGGGTCCTTGGTACACAACATATTCTGGGGGTTCCTCTAACGCATAGGCACGACGGGTGAGGTTTGCGAGTATGGTCACGAAACCTCCAAGGTTGGTTGCTGTGGTCTCATTGTGCACTATGGGACCAGGCATTGAGGCTAGGTTGGGGAAGAGGTTGTCATGTGCTGGGTTGAGGCTAGCGTGCCCTTTTTATAGAAAAGGGAATGGAGTCTTCCTTCGCACGCTTGCGAATGAGACATTTTAGCCATCGCTCACTGGTGTTTGATCGACAGGCTAGGCTGATGGGTTGGGCACCGACTGCCAAAAGTGTCGGGATCACTATGTGGCTATCTTGCACGGGAAGCTTGGCTGGGGTTTTGGTTAGGGTCTGGTGGGTTGGTTTACCGAGGTTTATCGTCCTGGATAGGATAGGATTAGCCAATGGTCAACCTGGCTCTGGTACCAAGTTTGTGGGGACCGATTCTCCGGGTATTAATTTCCAGAAAATGGCCCTTGTGCTCACCAGCCCCAGGATAACTGTTAGCCGATGAGGCACCAACTTGATACAGAAATTCCAAGCAAAATACAAATTATGTAGTACAAGACCATTCTGGCCTGGGAGTACAACAAATGGTTTCTAATGATTTATGGTGGAAGCGGTTTGTGGATCATCAGTGTCTATGGGACTCCAATTCCCACAGGAACAGCTGACCAGGTTAACTCCTATCTTCGTGAGGCTGCTATCACCGTTGCTTAGGTTCCGGGACTGTCGGCACGGTCGCTCCTCTCCGCGCAAGAAAATCTCGCCAAGACAATAGCCAGGGACAAGCCAGTGAGTACTTTGAATGTACTCGCAAACATTGTGAACACAGGTATAATATAACAACGATGTGCTAAAAATATTATATGCTCATGACGTCAGTCGCAAAAGATAATAAAATTCTGATGCATGCGAGCATGTTATTTATGACTGTGCAGTAACATAGTAGTATTAAAATTATGAAATAAATAACAAGCATGCCACAGTCGAGCGTCTTAGCGACACCACATAAAGGGCTTTAAAAGAAATGCCACAGTCGGGCGTCTTAGCGACACCACATAAAGGGCTTTTAAAATAAATGCCACGGTCGCGCGTCTTAGTGACACCACATAAAGGGCTTTAAAAGAAATACCACAGTTGGGCGTCTCAGCGACACCACATAAAGGGCTTTAAAAGAAATTCCACAATCGGGCGTCTTAGCGACACCACATAAAGGGCTTTAAAAGAAATGCCACAGTCGGGCGTCTTAGCGACACCACATAAAGGGCTTTAAAAGAAATGCCACCGTCGGGCGTTTTAGCGACACCACATAAAGGGCTTTAAAAGAAATGCCACAGTCAATATCCAGGAGGTAGAACCATCCCAGGGATATTCGATAAAACCAATAATGTAATGGGTTAGTCCACAACAGAAATAATGATCATAAACATCACAAATCACAAGTCGTGATTTCCGGTTCTGGTTTAACAGTTTCACCTCCGAAGACCGACACTTGACCCATCCCAGACTGTAGTCCTTAACCCTGGACACGGCTATTCGAATAGGTTTAATCTCTGCAGAGGGTGTACTCTTTACCCACGAGTAACGGATTCCTTTAGTACATCTGGACTAATTCCGTCTACGGTCTTTTAGTTGGAAACACACCTAACTTGCACACACCAGCATAACTCACATGTGTCTGGAATCACCCATGACACCTGTCAAGCAAAACTCTAAGTGGGGAGGCTACAACCTCGACGTAACATGGGATCACAAAATTTATACCGCGCGCAAACTGGGGAGCTACCCCCTTCGGCTACAACCGAAACACCCATGCTCCCGGACCCAGTGGCATGACTACCGGATGCCTCCAGTATCTTCCACCATGGCCTCTCTGTACGGTGTGTGCTAGGAAAGGGGTTGACAACTTACTGAACTGTACCCTACTTGTTGTAGAGATGAGTGGTAGTACGCAGCAAGTATGGCGGTTACTGGCACAAGACTCGATCTACGGTCGACTCAGAAGGTTGTAATATTCTCTGCAAGATTAGCATAACAATGCATATACTTCACCATGCGACATACCCCCTCATGGCATACCGGACACGACCGTCTCGACGAAGGACTAGGAACAAGACCGTGTCTACCCAAGACAGAGGCCTTCTCGGCTTTCCTCCCGGTATGCATGAAAGGCATATGACGGTGATTTCCATCACAACCATATCAACTCCTTTTGCATGAAATTCATTAACGTGCACTCATGGGTAGGAACACATCCTCACATAAAATGATGTATGCTCGTTTCGGGGAGGTGTTGTCACCGTGTCAAACAACACGCATAATTTTTTTTACCAGAGTTCAGAATGCTTGCCTTCAGGTCATGGGAAGGCAGGGTGCATTCCAAAACATCTTGAAATCTTCAAAAATCCTATTAAAAAGAATATATATTTGAATTAACACACAACATCAAAACAACACAAAAAGTTGGTTTGAATTTTTTTCAAATAAACCTTAAAATAAACTACACAATATTTGAGAGAGGTAGGAAAAGGAATCAATTCATTTGAAGTTGTATTTAATAAGATATAGCCGGTCAAAGTTTGGTCAAAATCTGTTATTTAAAATAAAACAGAAAAGAAAACGTTTCGAATATTTACGTACACATCGAAGGCGTATTTTGGAAATGCGCTTCCACTTAACCCACGTGGACTGGGGCGGGGTCACTGACACTGGCTCCATAGGGCCCACTGGTCAGGTTTGACCAGTCCATCCCTCCTTCTTCTTCCTTCGCCCGAACGGAGGCGAGGCGACGGCGATCAATGCCAGCGAATGGCTGCTCCCCGCGGACTCCAGAGAGTCGAGATGGATCCGCAAGACCGGGGCGGTCCTCGCGATGGTCGTTGGGTCGGCGGGGTTGGAGGGAGTCGCCGACGATGAGCTTCGTGGCGGAGGAGGCCTCGGGAGAAAAGTGCTTTTGGGGTTGTGGTGGTTCCCGATCAAAATCGAGCAGGGGGAAGAGTTCACGGGAGGAAGAGAGGGCTCCTGGTGGAGAGAGTGGAGAGGGGGAGGTCCTAATGGTGCCGGAATGGTCGAGGCGGTGGTGGCGGCAGGAATTGCAGGAGATGGGGAAGAACCCCCCCCCCGGGGGTCGATTGCGAGCTAGGGAAGCGCCATTGAGGTGGACTGAGGTTGCCTGTGTGCCGGAACGGGCCTGGGGCTTCCTTAAATAGGCGAGTCGAGGCGGTTCAGCGGCGGCCGCGGATGAGCTCGTCGGCGGCCGACGTTCTGTAGCTGCAGGGCATCGTGGCGAGGCTGGGGATGGCGGCAGGAGCTAGCGGACGAGCGGCTACTGCTCCAAGGGCGAGCTGGCGAGCGGGGGTGGCTTGGGCGGCACTGGCCAGCGCATGGGCTGTCGGGCGGCAGTGGCGGCTAGCTGCTGGCCTACCGGAGACGTAACGAGAGCTGCGGAGCTCGTGGGGTGCAGAAGGGGACACGGCGTGCTGGCTGCGGTCGGTCACGGACCGGAGTGAGTGCGGGGCGGGATGCGGTGGCTCGGGCGCACGTGCGTGCCAAACGCACACTCTGGGCGCGCCCAGAGCATGCCCGGGACGTGCTCGATGAAATGCCAGGGTAGCCTAGAGGTCGTGGGTGAGATTGGCAAGGAGTAGGGCTAGTTTAGTGTTGGCAAGGGAATCAAGGGACATGGAGGATAGGTCAGGGGCTCAAGTGCACAATGTAAACTTGAAATCATGCCAAATCTGGCTATGCACTTAGGGTGTTTGACAAAATGCCAAAGGCACCTAGGCAGTTCTTGGGGTGGCCAAATCTCCCAGAGTGGGGTCTCTTTAGAAGAAAGAGGGGGTGGTGAGGTTAGTTTGCCAAAAGGAGAAACTTGCTAGTGCAAGTTTTGCAAAAGTACAATTATGGACAGGGAGTAAATGGCATCATTACATGGACCAAAAGTGTTCCAAAGAGTGCATGCTCCTGGACTCAGGGGTTTTGCAGGGTTGACTACAAGCATGAGGAAGCACAAGGTCACTAGAGCAAGAATGAATGGGGTTGCAGTAGAAAACAAAGGTCTGGTCCAGAATGAAAAAGAGGTTGGTGCACTTAATTTCTCCAAAGAACAACACTAGGTTTTTGCATAAAGTTGGATGGCATGCTACCACTGACATCCCATAATTTTGGTGGAGGCTCTAAAGAAATATTTAAATAGGCTATAGTGCACAAATGTCCACTGGACCAGATTTGAAAAACAGGTGTAAAACTCAAAATATGCAATGAAATAAATACATTATTGCACAAAAGTGATTTAGAGACATCACATGACATCTCCAAATTTTGGTTGGAATATTAGTTAAATTATCAACTGGTTGTAGTTCAACAAGAGCTCCAAAATTTCAAGAAAGTCATTTTAATGAAAAAAAGCTCAGGGTGAAATAATTGAATAAGTAAATCTACTGAACAAGTAATGATATATAGGGGGCATAGAAGTCCAATATATTTTGGAAAGCTCCACTTGGAAAAGACTCCTTAATATTAAAAGAAAGGTTCTGAAATCAACAGAAATATTCTTGCAGGCAAAAATTTTAAACTCTTGGCAAAATTTTAATAACTAAAACCTGGTTAAATTTTTGGGGTGTTACACGCCCTCTTTCCCACGTCCACATTGATCAATCTATACCTCTCTATATAGGATTAACATATATAGCTAATACACCCACATTAATTATATATCCAATGTCCCCCTCTCATCATCAATGCCTTCCGCTTCATCTCTTAGACGCGTGCACAATGGCGAAGACAGGGGCAGCAAGAGCCCTGCCCCCCCAAACATCACTATATACCGAGGCTAATATGAATGTGATCATTAGACAATTGCTGCTAAAAATGGTTTAAGCTCATGAATTGACCCTCCTCGTAAAGGATTAGCAATGCTTGGCCCTCTGGATCATTTATTTTTCATGGCTCCACCACTGCACGCAAAAATGCACGTTGTCGCCCCCTCTCTCTAAATATTGATTTCGCACTTGCGCAGTCCTTCATAGTCTCCCTCCACTCGGCCCCTCGCACCATCTTCTAGCCCCCCACCGGATTTTGCCACATGTACAATCAAGTAAACTCCATGGTTGAACTTAAGCATAATGCACAAACCTCAAAACAATGGTGGTTCTCTTTTGTTCTAGAATCTTCCGTATCATAACTGCCCAAACTTTTTTTCTAGTTGAATTCATGCTTTACAACGCACAATTCCATGAATCATAAAATATATTAAGGGCTTCTTTTATCAAAGGATTCTCAAAGGAATTTTGGAGGATTCTAATCCTTAGGAATTTTTCCTATCTTGGTTGTTTGATTCATAGGATTGTAAACCATAGGAATTTTTCCATATGATTCATTTGCACTAGATTTCATAGGAAACATCCCATCCAGTCAAAACTCTTTGAAAGAATTCTGCATTTATTCTATGCACAATCAAACACTCATACAATCCTGTAGGATTCAAGACAACATTCCACTATAATCCCATGTTCTTCCTATTCCCGCCTTTTGTAAATCCTACGAATCCAAGAGACCCTAGATTTCTATAAAAACTAATAGATTTTGAATGAGATGAATTATAAGAATTAAATGAAGGACTACATTAGGCATATATGACTCAGACTTACATGCTATAGTGTGGTATTTATTCATAATTTGGTTGCAAAATCTGATGAGTGCAATGCACGTGTACCTTACTAGCACTTCGAGTATGTGCAAAATACGTAAATTAGAATTCCAATGGCACGCTACATTCATGCAGCCACGTGGCACATGTGGATGTGTTGTGGCGACCTCCTTGTGTGTATTGATCACAGTGACATGCTGCTGGTTCCAGAAGATTGTACTCGTCCTCCCTAAGCCATACTGTCGGTACATGCACCAAGCGAAGATGTGCACACATGCCACACACGCACTCATTACCTCGCACGCACATGCGGGTACACGGGTGGACGCAATTTTGTACCAAGATCCACCCCATGTGATAATTTGACGCGTGTAAAGTCGTTCACTTCATTGATCGTCAATTAATACAGCACATGCAAATTGAGTGGATGTGAGGGCGGAAGAAAGACATTACTACTCCATTGCACGCATGTGAGTAGTTAAATCATGGGTTTCTAGTAGTACTTCCATTGGTCTCCTTCGTATTTTGTGCCAATTTTTGACAGTAACATAATATTTACGCATTTGAGCAATGTAGTCTACTTGAAATTTATGTTCCAGTAAACTCATAGGGCGTCGTTTCGGGCCTCGAAACCAAAACCGTCAATTAATCTTTACCTTGTTCCCATCCCATTCGAGAGCCTGCTCACACCTACTAGTACGTACCAAACCTGAACGTGTTCCCACTGTGCAGGTATTAGTACTAGTGCTAGTACTTAGGTTATACAAAGGGGAACTACCTAACCGAAAATTACTCTACCTTTCCTCCTCATAAGTGCTTCTTCTTCGGCCGTACTTGCCATGCCAGGTGAGTAGAGCTCTAGGTCGAGATCTCCTCGTAACAAGTGAGCGGCAACCAAGGCTGTGGAAAAAAAGAGAGGGCTCGCCGTCACGCAGAGACCTTGAAAGATATCTCACGGGCAGGCGATGGCTCCCAGGAGCGCCCTAGCCGTGGAGGCGAACATGCCAAGCCGGCGGTGCTGGAGTCGTTATCCCTCGATGGCATGCCCGATCACCTCAATAAGCAGAAGGAGTTCATCCAAGGCTTGGTGGAGCTGCTGAAGGAGAGCCTCGATGACATGCCGCTAAGCTCAATAAGCAGGGGGAGTTGACCGCCGGCTTGGTGATGCTGCTGAAGAAGAGCATTTCCTCGGAGAAGAAGTCGACCGATGAAATCCTGCAACTTCAGGCGGACAAGGCGAAGCTCTGCCACGAGCTTGACCTGTTGAAGGAGAAGAACGCCGATTGGAAGAAGCTGCATGAGAATAGTAGTTCCTCGATGAAGATGTTGCATGCCCTTGTCATGGAACAGAAGGAGGAGTTGGCGAAGCTCCGCATCGAGCACCCGGCTGTTGTCTAGGTATGTAATGCGGCTATGGAACATATGATGAAGGCTCGCGTCGAGAAACCCCGCGTCATGGACAGAATGAAGAAGATGGCGGAGGAGACGCGCAAGGAGATGGAGGTCGTGGAGGACATGAAGAAGCAGTTACGACTCTGCGGTGAATTAGATCATTTGGGGTGATAATCTTCCTTCTTCTTTTGCTCCTGTGTTTCATCTTTTGCTTCGGGTGTTTCGCCGCACGTGTCATGTTCTCTGCGAGGGATGAATAGAACAATGTGATTTTTTGAGGTAATGAATAGAACAATGCTAACAATGAGATGACTAGCAAATTAGATCATTTTTTATTGCCAAATGGCACTGGCTACCATGTTTCATGCTCCTCTATCGTAGTACTACTCAAGTGGAAAACCTGAGTATACCGCACGGTTCCTTTGCTCCTCCTCAGGTCATCGGCGCATTTATATGAGCAGTCAAATCACAAGGCCCCCCTTCCAGAAGTAATGAGCCGTCATATAACAAAGGCACTCGCCTCTCGTTAAAGCGACCAAGCTAGACTGCCCCGCCCTCTAGCCTTTTAAAAAATGTATACTTTTGTATAGTAGTAGTATCGATGGATTGCGCCATGGAGCAAAACTTGAAATTAAAAAAAAGGTGGTACATATAGTACTATTAAAAAGGCTAGTCACAATATAGGTGTCCAGCACAACCGACCCCTCAAATAAAACTAAGCATCCTGGAATTCTTTGACAAAACTAAGCACCCTGAAATTCTTTGACAACTAAACTGCTGGCTATATGATGTTGGCCAAATATATTGTACATATATAATGTGAAGAAACGAGTGGTAGTACTATACCAACTAAAAGATGAAATTTAAGAAATACTAGTATATACGTACTGAAGAGTTAAAGTAGCGATAAGAAACATAACATAGTTCTGCTGGGGGCTCAGCACAACACAATGCTCCAATTAAACTAACCACACCTGAAATTAAACATTGCAACTATTCCGGTAGACACTGCATTAGAACTACCATGAGCAACGACACTGCCACCTTACTCGGAGTCCTCGTCCATGTCCTCGACTTTGTCCTTGTCCCTCTTCCTCTTGGCCGATACTTCTTTGCTTGAACCGCACACTTGGCTCTTGCTCTTCATCCAACCCTTTTAGATATTGAAACAAAGGTAGCCATCCATTACAGCGTAGTGGATGTGGTCTATATCTAGTACATTCCGCTACCATGCATAACGATGAAACGTGTATGGAGGTTTCTCGAGTTTATCGTACGAAGAATGAACCATGGCTCCTGCCAGGGTCAACATTGAAGGCTGGCCACCGGAGGGCAGCAGCCAATTCTTTTGGAGGTTCAAGGGGTTGCCTACAACGAGGCCTATCTACCCCAAGACTTCTTTGTCGTTCGTAAAGTCTACAGTAACGAAATTGACTAGGTTTCTCTCGAGGAACTTCTTAAAATCTAGGCATTCAACATCAGCATGGCATATGTGGTAGACCAAGCATAGGTCATGCACGCAAACCTGGATCACGGCAGGCTTCTTCCTCTCTTCGTGCTTTAGATCCTTCTCTCATCCCAGGACTATGGTGTACTCAACATCTAGCCCAGCGACCCACTCATCATCTGAGTTTTCGAACATGCGTCTGAAGCGAGAAAGGCATCCTTTCACCGTCGCGGAAGACGGGTGTAGATGATGTCGAACTCATCGCCGATGATGGTTCTAACCTTGTACTCACTGCCGATCATGGAGATTTGGGATTCCATGGATTTGGGAGGAGGGTTAGGATTAGTGGAACTGCCATAATGTAAAAGGACGGGACGACTAGGAGCGACCCGCTATAATATTAAAGGACATGCGGGGACGAGTAGGAGCGAACTGCCAGCGTGCGAACGGCAGGGTAGTGGCTTTCCTTTCTCCCATGATACGGGCTTCCGAGAGCCCTTGGATCTGAGATCGAACGGTTGCATGGCGTGATTCTAGACCTATGGGTGAATATCCTATATATCTTGGAGGGTTATTCTGCAAATTTTCAGCAACTTAGCATGTGACCATTTGATCTCAGATCCAAGGGCTGCCAGCAGCCCATATCATGGTCGCACCTACCACGACCGTCTCGTCGCTCACACGGTCACGCCCTTGGAGATTTAACACGATACATTAGGCTATCTGATGTTGGCATGTCATACATAGTCATCACTTAGTCACTCATACTACAACAAGGTTAGCAATAAGGTTGGCTATAAGTGTATTTCTTACTTCTTTCTATCTCTTTCTTCGTAGTCCCTCCGTCCCATAATATAAGAACGTTTTTTACACTACTGTAGTGCCAAAAACGTTCTTATCTTATGGGACAGAGGGAGTAGTATTTATTGCATTTGCCAAGGAGTGACCTCATCCAATGAAATGGTGTGCTTATTAGTTTTTTGTTGCTAAGTTTGCTTCATTTAATTAGCTATAGACTCAAAATTGTCTTTTCACCTAGGTACATGCGGTTAGCACCATTTCTTCCTTGGGCCACCAAACTAGTCTCTCTCTTCTTGATTAACTTGCCACATCAGACTTTATGCCTATGTGGCAAGCTTAGCACCTATAGGAGCAAGTAAGTACAATAGTGAGCTTTACATGGCCTTTTTGCATGTGTGGAGGAATGAGAGGCAAGGAAAAAGTGGAGAAGTGGGCTCTCATGCAAGAGCCAACCTCTACTACATGGTGGAGCATTGGGAGAGGCACCTGTATGGAGGTGCTCAGGAATTGGGAGACTCATGCCGGTTGTAGCGCCGCAGTTAAAATGATAATGGAAAATCAAATCATGGGGGCCCACCTGTCCAGCAGTAACTCACTATCAAATCACACAGCCCTACGTTTGCAGCAGCCTACTCCCTCATCTTCTCGCATCTCTGTCGAACCGACTAGGCAGAATTGCCCCGCCTACCACACAGGAAAATCCCCGCCCTCGACTTTTAAATAGTATAGTATACTAATTTTGTATCCATGGATTACGCCATAGAGCAAAGCCTCTAGAAAACGGCGGTACACATGTACGGAGTATACAGCACACTCGTCGCGTTCGCGTCGCACCCTAGACGGTCGGTCAGTCTGGCACGCTGCTCTTCGAATGGAACGCGAGTCATATTGCGTTTGCACACACATGTGGGACCGCAATTGAGAACCGACCATAGGCACACTCCCTGCCCCCGCAAGTCGGGTGACTTAATAGAAGAGGGAGACGAGCAATAGTACTAGAGAAGTGTTGTACTACGTTGGTGCCTGGATGATCCCTGCAAGACACGGAAGATCAGTTCGTCCTTGCATGTGACCAGACTCCAACAGACATGCCTGGATTGGCTATCGTCTACGTATCATGTAGGTTGTGTTGTACATGTCTATATTTGTGGTGAGAAATCTAAAAAAAGGTTTCTTGTCATCTCGCAAAATTAGGTTTCATGTGCTTCAGATCACTGTGAGGGTTAAACAGTGACAACTGAGTTGGGCTAGTCATTGGGGGCACATGCACGAAGATTACTCGGCTGCCATCAAGGTCAAGCCGGCTATATTAATTAGGACATCTGTCGACGGACCCCTTTTCTACGAGTTTGTCTTTAATTTAAGCTTTGTTCCTCGTCTAGTTTGTCTGTCAGGATTCATGTTGTCACCTTTGGGAAGTGAGGTTATGATTTCTTATCATGTGGCATTTCTTTGTGTTATATGTTATAATCCGGCGCTTCAGATCAAAATGACGACAACTGCGCCTCTAGGCCATGTGCATGAAGACTTCTCGACAGTCATTGACGAGGTCAAGCCGGCTCCAGTAGAAAAAAGAAAACTAGTACTCCACTATATAGGCAGGAGCCTCCGTGCTTGCTTGCTAGTGTTGCTCTCTTCACACTGTCTGGTCCTCTCCAGATCTAAACACGACAGCGGTTGCCACACACACTCTCTCTCGCCGCTCACCGCTGGTCACAGATCCAGCCGAATCATCTCCGCTGGGGAAGGTGAGAAGGTGCAATGTTCACGCAGTCGTCCTGGGCGAAGGACCTTACCCACTGCTGGCGCATCCCGATCAGCCTGCCTTGTCGTTCTCTCCCAAGCACCGCTGGCAAGGGAGGGCCTCCGACCCCTTCTTCCTTGCTGTCTTAGTGTGGGCAGATCCGGCCTCCCGCTGCCCACCTAGTGACATCTCGGCGACCATCAGATATAACTTCCTTCGAAACCGGTCTTACTCTACTTCCCGAGCTCCTGACGTCGCTGCATTTGTATCTTTTAGTATTTCTCAGGCCCCCTCGTAGATAGGATCGATCGGCTATTCGAAAACCACCTATTTTTTTATGTTTAAGAGGTAAAACTAGTTCATGCACTCGAATCTAGTACTACTTGGTTCAAACAAGGAAGAAAGGGGGTGGGGGTGGGGGAGGATTTGTTACCTGAATCTAGGACTTGGTCGAAAGAGGAAATAATGGGGGCGAAAAGTAGCAGAGACTGGCTATCCAACTGGTCTATAGGTCTAATAGGGAAATAAAGGGAAACACCGTACAAACTCAATATAAACATGATCTATTGGGTGAAAAAGGAAAGAAAGTGGGGACTGGGGGACAAGTCAATAGAGTAAGTCCAACACTAGATTTGCTAGCCTCACATAGTATAAGGCCCTCCACTATGTGTTCGGTGCCAGAAATTTAAAAAGTTTGCCTCGTACACTTTAATGCCAAATGAAAAAAGTTTAGCACTAGCACCACAACATGATGGATTTGTTATCCATCCACCTCTAGCCCACCTACGTATAAACTAGTAATATATCAGCTCAAAGCAGTGTGTCACCGGTGGTGCCTCACTTGCAGAAGTACAGTGGCTTCTTAGTTTATTGCCTCAAGAAATGTGGCATTAGAGCAAGTAGAGGAAATGATGCCCTGGAATTTTTATTTGGCATCGGCTGGGCTATGTAGGGCACCGGTGCCAAATGTTCAAAAAGTGAATTTGGCATCGGCTTTGGCCTACATAGTGTAGGGCCTAAGGTGGCTATACCGAACAAAAATAGGACCAACCCAGATATCCCGTTCTGATGTTTGTTGCCCCGAGCCACTCTTATGTAATGCCTCTGGTAAAATGTAGCAGTCGCACTGTTAAAAGTAAGGACACGTTAAACCAATGTTGTTTTCAATGTAATGCCTCCAGTAATATGAATCAATGGCACTTTTTTACAAGTCCTGCTAAATTTCCCATTAAGATAAGTTGGTTCTTTTCATTAGAAATGCAACTGTCCTGGTCCGCCTACTCTCCTGTGCCCAAAGTAATGTCGTATTTAGAGGTTGTCATAGTTAATCCTAATGCCCACGCTAATATCTAACAATGCCACTACTTTAGAAATTGCTACTGTCCTTGTAGGATTGCCATTCAGATAAGGAACATGCTTCTTTTCATTTGATGCATGTTTCATCACTTCTTAGTCACCCTCCTTTCCACCTTTTTGTGCAAACAGAGATATACATTTCACGCTTTATCTTAGTTGAACTGCACAAATGATATCCAAATTATAGTTGAACATTCCAGGAGCTTCACAACCAACCTTGATGTTGCTCAATTTTATTGCAACTAATGAAGAAGAAGCTCTGTGGGTTTCGTTTTCTGATGGAAATGGAACCGGGGCTGGAGCCCTTTTCTTAATTTTTTTTTGAAGAAGCTGCTAGCTCAAGGGACATTGCTTCATTTTAGGTGAACTGCACCAAAAGGTCCCATGAATTGAATCATCCATGTTGGTGACTGAAAGAGCCAGCTTCAGCATCCCAGTTTAAGCACCCCTGGCCTCCATCCTTGCGACGCACGGTACACCTTGTTTCCCACCTGCCCGACCCTAGTGTCACTGATAAAATGAAGTAATAATATAGTTAAAATAGAGCGAGTGTCCTCTCTATCATTTCATCTCCAATGTAGATAAAGAAAGTGCTTCTCGTTGTTAATGTATGTTTCATCAACAACTCCCATTGTTAATGTTTAAGCGTTTCTGCAAACTCGGGTGCTTAATTTTAGTTGATCTGTACAAAAATAGATATTTGAATGTCTCAAGGCGCCTCCTTGTACTACCGCTGTACACTGATGTTCATCACTGGCAGAAGGTCTATCTGGGAGATTTGGGACGATTTCCAGTATGAGGCGTAACATATGAGGCGTCGCAGGGCCCATCTCGCCCTCGCAGCATGGCATACTATGATACTATCGCAATATTTTATTCTATTTATTTTGTATGTTTCATCAACTAGTGCCACTATAATGTAATCACACTTTTTCATTATCTATGCAAACCGGATTATTCAGCTGCATTTTGGTGGAACTGCACAAGTGTACGTATGGAACCGACATATATGCAGAGTGCAAGGTGTGCCAAGTAAAAATCACCGACACCAACCATGCCGCATGCACGCATTGGCATCCACCACCACCAGTGGGATGTGTGGCGCTCTCTGTGGACGGAGCTTTCTCGGCAGCAAATCCTCTACCCAAATATTAGTAGCTTATATGGGTAGTTTTCTTTATTTGTACATTGTGTCACAACTTTGACCCAAAGGTCCAGAGCTATTTTAGGGTGATTGGCGTAGTACTCGGAGACTGATTGTAAGCATGATTTTCATTAGTTGTCACACTGATTGTAAGTATGAGCAGGTGGAAGATTAGGTTAGTGCGAAGCTTACCTTAAACCCTACCACCACCGTTGAAACGAGGCGAGCGTCGAGGGAACCGTGAAGAACGGCGGGGAAGCGATGTTGCGCCATCCGGCCTCCTCGTGCGGTGGGAGAGCGAATACTCCTGTGGCTCCGGCTGGCTCTGCACCCTCACAAACGTTACAGCATACTCGCTTGATTCGTTATCGTATGGGTTCTCAACCTTCGACCTATACGCCCACCACCTACGCCTGACTGTCGCCTAGGTCGAATCCGTCTGCTCCATCACCTAGACGAGATACTCGATGAACTCGGAGGACTGCGGCGTGACTGCCGCCGAGGAGTACATGTACATCGCCACCCTCATCGCCGCTGTATCGCTCTTTCGCATACGTTGCCACATGGCCTGCACCGTCCTCAAAATCTCCCACTCATTGTCAAACCAAGTAAGGATCTCCTTCAACCTAGCTAACTTTGCCTGGTCGCCGCCGACAATCTGCCTGATTCGTTGCTGCATCCTCTCCATAGATGTCCTTCTGAGTGGTCCGATGCTAGCTTTGGAAGATGGGAGGAGAGACGGTGGTCTTGCAATAGGGAAGAGGGAGAGGTGAGACGGTGGTTTTGGAATGGAGATGATGGAGAGGAGAGTAGGTGGTTTTGCAATGGAGAAGATCAGAAGAGGGAGAGGCGAGATGGTGGTTTTGGAATGGAGATGATGGAGAGGAGAGGAGGTGGTTTTGCAATGGAGAAGAGGGAGAGGAGAGTACGACAACGACTTAGGATTGGACGAGAGGGCCGGCGCGCTGTGACTGGATCAAAATCAAAATCAATTTACCCGCCAATTAAGAAAGCGACCCCACATTAACTAGTCTCCCTTTTATTCTGGGTCATAATTGACCATGATTTTCGCACATAAAATATATGTTATACGTTGCAAAAATAATATAATTTGAAAGTACATTCAGATAGGAACCAAATGATACAATTTTTGGTGACATGCATTCACATTTTGCTTGTCAAATATAGTACGTGGTCAAACTTTGACCCAAAATATGAAAAACAACAAAAAAATACTTCCAAGACCAGCGCCGCTCTTCCGCTCTTCTCCTCGTAAACCACCGCCGCTCCTTTCCTGTTCCAATCTAAATCCAGCACCGCTCCTCTCCTCTTCCATTTCAAAACCGCCGCCCCTCCTCTCCTGTTCCAGTCCAAAACCAGTGTCGCTCCTCTCCCGTTCTAATCCAAAACCAGTGCTGCTCCTCTCCTCTTCCATTCAAAAACCACCGCCGGCGAGTGAAGGTGCTGTGGAGAAGTAGATCGATGGAGGAGTCCAACCGATATGTGACGATCGCAGGAGGCAACCCTATGAAGCTAGCTAGGATGTTGGAGATATAGTCTTGGTTTGACAACAAGGACCAACTAGCGGTGACGGCGACATCCATGGCCAAATATCTACAACAAAGCGAAAAGGCGGCAATACTCCCGGAGGGAGTCGCTCGGGAGTACATAGAGGTGCTCCTCTGGGCCATGGAGCAAACTGATTCACCAAATCCGATCATGAGGGAGCGGTGGTGGGAGTATCGATCCGAGATGGAGCATCCACCAGAGATTGAAGGATCAAGCATCTACAGTGTGCCGTTTGTGAGGGTGTCCTGCCAGAGCGAGCCGGTGGAGTCTTCATCGACCGAACCTAACTGCAAGAGGAGAAAAGTAGTTGGCCCGACAACGCTTCCCCGCCATCCTCTCCCTCGCAGTTCACATTGTCTCACGAGGCGGCTGTCTGACGCCGAGGAGTAGGAGGGGACTGCCCCCTAGCCCAATAGTCGGGCAGGCTGTGAATTGTCAGGAGGAGCTTAGGGTTGTCAGTATTTGCAGGTTGTGAATTGTGTTTTGTGTTGTGTATTTTGAGAGTACTTTCAGATATGAATGTCTTTTGAATTTCAGATTTGCAGTATTGAGCATATGAAGTATTTCATGAATTCTAGAGATCTATTTTTAGCACTTAAAAAAATGTAGTTTCATAGGAGTATAAAAGTGCAGACAAGGTGTTTCTCAGAGAAGAAACTGCAAGTTTCAATTTCAGATAAGAAACTGCAACTTTTAGAGGCAGAGCATTTATATTAACACGGCCTTTTCAAACAGGGTTAACATCATGTTGGAAGTTTTATTCATGGTCGAAAATGGAACTACCAGCCAGTTAACATCATGCTGATCAACATTCATGCATAGCACATCTTCATATGATGCACAGTCAAAATACCCACACAATGTCGAGTGTGCGAAACACAGAGAAAACAAGGGACGAAGTTTTGACAAGTGTTGGACATGGTGTGCATAGATGACAATGGGGACCCACATGTCAATAAAGGCATAGGCAAAAAATTTGGAGATATTTTCCCTTCACAGGTGGAATTGAACCCGGGCGGAACAGCTGTCGTGTAGTGTCACTTGGCCACTAGGCAAGTTCAGTAGTTTCGTTAATAATAAGGCACTTCCCTCAGGTGGTCGGATCCCCTCCTGTTATACTGACATTGGGGCCCATGGGTTTGCCAACATAGTTACATTTTTTCAGGTGCTTCAACGTAGTTACTATAGGAGATAAATGCACAACGAAGCCGGGGAGCTGGTAGGTATCATTTATTATCACTGTGGCAGCAAGTATCAGCTGGGTTTTATGCTGCCCCGTCTAGACTTTCATTTTTAACATGCGCAGCCCACGACCTCGGATGGGAGGTCCATAGGCCTGTTTGTATTTTCTTGAGGGTCGTCATGTATCGACCGGCCTATGGACCTCCCATCCGAGGTTTTATTTTTCCTCAAACATCGGCAGCCCAATTTATGTATTCTTTTGAAGAAAACGCAGAGGTCTGTTCTATTTTTCTATATAAGAATAGGAACGCCAGGTCCAACTTATGTTTCCCTTCTAACTATATTATATATATTTAAATTATTTTATATGTTATTATATATTATTTTTATTGTCATCATATATTGAACAGATACTTACATATGTAAGAAAACAATATCCCACATCTTATTAACTTATAAAAATAATTTCTTAACAATAAAATCCCTGATTGTTTTGGCACGAAAATCCTAGTGATTGTGTACAAAAGCTTGGTAAGATTTAAGGACGAATGTAATAATATCACTTATTATTTAAATATATTTATAACAAAATGCTCAGCCCCTTTTTATTTTTTGATAAAATTGCTGGCCCAACCCAACATTATAATTCGAATCAGCCCAGCAAAATCGTGTATTTCGAGAAAGTGCAAATGGCCTGTAATTCTTTAGGAAATAAAATAAATGGGCCGCATGGACACTACATTATTTGTTTACCCAGCCCAGTTAATGGACTGTAATTCAAAAAAAGATCAAATTGACTATAAATTCTACCGCGCAAAAAGAAGACTACAAATTCTAAAAAAATGGGTTGAATACATGCCACATCTTTGGAGGCTAAAATGTGGGCCAATAGGTTGAAGCCAACGCAAGTCATTGTCAATTTAGTCAACAAATGATTCTGACATGTTACCCGTTGGATTTACATCCAACGACCGGCATCCATCTTCTATCTCTCGTCTTCTTCCTCCAGCACCGCCGGGACCACCTCCCACCTCCTGCTGCTAGCAGTTCTGCTTAGCACGCTTCGCTATGAAGCGCTACTCCACCGTTGGCCAGGCCATCCCTCCAGCCCTCCACACCTCATGTTCTTCTCCACCGACTGTCGAACCACACTTCACTAGAACCAGTTAACCCTCGTACACCTCTCCGTCTGCGACTCTACTCCCGGGTCTTCCCATCTCCGGCTCGTTGCTGTCCGGGGCCTCGCTGTCATCCACCACCTTGGACGCCCTCGATGTGGCGTGGTCAACATGGTCAACGACGACACCATGGGAAGTAGACTGTGCGTGGAGAGGCTAACAGCTGGGTCCACGGCCGCACATAAGCAAATGCGTCCTTATTACACGCAAAATAATGATTCCTCCACCTGACATCTGGGACCCACCGGAAGGGCCTCTGTATTTCGCGAAAAAATGGTCCCCCCCGCTGACAGGTCGGACCCACCAGCTATCTTCACACACAAGGAAGTGCCTCCTTATTACGCACAAAAAAATGAATACTCCCCATTCCAGCTGGAACCCAACATAGTGGGAGGCTGACTTGTGGGCCTACCAAGTTGATGGGGGATGGAGGGCTTTGTCAACGTAGTCAATATGGACGATTCTAGCTCCTGTTACCGTACGATGTTCATCCAACGGCCGTAGTGCTTCTTCAACCTCTCGTCTTCTTGCTCCAGCCGCCCAAACCAGCGCCAGTCGTGCCACGTGCTCCTGCCTCCCGTGGCCGGCTGTGATGCCGCGGAGGCCGCACCGCCCCATACTACTCCCACCGCTGGCCAGGCCATCCCTCTACTCACCCACACCCGTGTAATTTCTGCGGTGACGGCAGCCTCACACCGCAGCTGAACCAGTGAACCCTCATACTCCTCTCAGCGCGGGCTTCCACTGCCGCGTCTTCCCCGGCTTTGCATCGTACCCTTCGTAGCCTCACCGTTGTCCACCGCCCTGGTGCTCTCGGTGCAGTGTGGTCAACATGGTTAAGGAACGACTTCCATCGGAAGAGTACTATACGTGGACAGGCTAACAGCTAGGTCCATGGCGGCCGCAAGGAAGTGCCTCCATATTACGTGCAAAATAATTATTCCTCCACCTGACAGCAGGGACCCATCGGATGGGCCACCTTATTTCGCGAAAAAACATTTTCCCCCTGAATACAGGGACCCACCAGCTACATCTTCGCATGCAAGGAAGTGCGTCCGAAAAAAACGATTCGCCCCCCTGATTGTTGGGACCCACCAGCTACATCTTCGCATGCAAGGAAGTGCCTGAAAGTCGGGACCCACCTGGTCGAAGTGTACGTAGCATTGTCACTCTGGTCGCGAACGTGTACGTACATACTGGTGGATGTAGAGGCACGCACGTGTCGTAGTAGAGGCGCGCGCGTAGCATGTACACGTACGTACAGCGGCCAGTGTGCAAGAAAGAGAGTACGGCCACGTACGTACATACGGGTGGGGTCTCGAATGCCTACTAGCGCATATATTCGTACGACCAGGGCTCGTGTACATGGCTGGGTCGGAATGGAGAAACAACGTCGTCGTCGTGTTCATGGGGAACCAACCGGCTGGGTCGGAACGGAATGTGTTGTCGTGTTCATCGGGAGGGCTAGGACGAAATAGCAGGTGGAAACGAGGTCTGGCATACCGCAGAATGGAGGAAACGGCCTTGTGTTCGACCGGCCACGTTCGAAACGGGATCCTGTTCATCGGGAGGGGTCTGGCATACTGTAAAACAGAGGAAACAGACTTGTGTTGGACCTCCTATGGTTGAAACGGGGTCTTGTTGATTGGGAGGGGTGTGGCATACCGCAAAACGGAGGAAACAGACTTGTGTTGGAGCGCTACGGTCGAAACGAGGGTCCTGTTCATTGGGAGGGGTGTGGGGTACCGCAAAACGGGACTCCACGGGTATACTGCTCATCTCCGCCGTCGACCTCCTCCAGCCTCCACGGGCTACTGTTCATCCACCGTCGACCTCCTCTAGCCTCCACCTGCGACTGTTCATCCACGGGCTCCTGTTCATCCAGCCTCCACCGCGCGCTACTCCACCGGCTACTATTCAACCACCCCTCTCCACGGGCTCCTGTTCAACCACCCCTCCACGGGCTACTGTTCATCCACCCCTCCATCGTCTACTGTTCATCCAGCCCTCCACGGGGTCGTCCTGTTCATCCAGCCCCCCACGAGGTCCTGTTCATCCAGCCCCAACCGGCTCGATCGATCGGGGTCCTGTTCATCCAGAGGCAACGCCACGGGGTCCTGTTCATCCACCCCCACCATTCATTGTTCATCCAACCCCCCCGCAACACTCACTGTTCATCCAGAGGCAGCATCGATCGGCTTCAGTTAGCAGCAGTAGTGAAGGAATCGCTCGATCGGGTTCAATAACGCGTAGCCTGTAGTGCAATCGCTCGGGTTCAGTTAGAGCCCAATGCCTCGCTCGGGTTCAGTTAGAGCCAACACCTCGCACACACGCGTGTACGTGTACGAGATAAACACGCATCGCTCGGCCCCCGACCACCCACCGTAACCGGGAACTCGCTGAAATTTTCCTCGCCCTTGCTTCTACCATGGTTTTTTCCGTCATGGACGGCCCAAAGAATGTCATGTAGCTGCTTCTCCGGCCCGCCCAGGACGAAAAGCCCATTTTCTGTCATGATTTTTTGTCATAGAAGTAGGAGCCCACCATATCTATGATGATACCGGGTTTTGTCACAATTATCGTCATAGAAGTGTCATAAGTATGACAGAAAAAAATTCGTTGGGCCCAAAACATCACAGATGTGTCTTTTTTGTAGTGAAAAGGCTCGTACTTGGCAACAGACTCAGGTGGAGTACAAACCAGATTGGCATTAAAATGTCAATAAGACTAGTACACAAGTTAAGAATGTCGTGACCAGCCCGATGCGTGAAGACTGTCAGCGCAATAATTCATGTTTCAGTTGTGGTCAAATCAGACACTACGCCAGACAATGTCCCAAGAACAACAAGCACGTAGCTCCCTTCCAGCTGCAAGTCAACTACGTGGAGTCGTATTCCACCCCAGATATGATTCAAGGGAAAATTCATCATATCTCCGCAGAAGAAGCTCAAGAGGACCTGAAAGTCGTCATTGGTATGTTTCTTCTTAATGACATACCCGCCGTAATCTTATTTGACTCTGGGGCTTCCCACTCTTTCATATCGCGGAGTTTTGCTTCCCAAAACAATTTTACTTTGTAACGCCCCAAAAATTTAACCAGGTTTTAATTATTAAAATTTTTCCAGGAGTTTAAAAATTTTGCTTTCTAGATTTTTTGTTAATTTCAGAACCTTCCTTTTTAATATTGAAGAGTTTTACCCAAGTGGAAACTTCCTAAAAATGTATTGGGTTTCTATGCCCTCTCAATATAACAACTTTTAATCAGTAGAACTTTATTTATTGAATTATATCTTCCTGAGCATTATTCCTTAAAATGACTTTCCTCAGTTTTGGAGCTCTTTTTGAACTACAACCATTTGATAAATTTAACAAAAATTCCAACCAAAATTTGGAGATGTCATGTGATGTTTCTAAATCACTTTTATGCAAAAAATATATTCCATTCATTGCATATTTTGAGTTCTACACCTGTTTTTCAAATCTGGTCCAGTGGGCATTTTTGCACTACAGCCTATTTAACCTCCACCAAAATTATAGGATGTCAGTGGTAGCATGCCATCCAACTTTATGCAAAAACCTAGTGATGTTCTTTGGAAAAATAGAGTAAATCAACCTCTTTTTCATTCTGGTCCAGCCTTGTGTTTTCTACTGCAACCCTATTCATTCTTGCTCTAGTGACCTTGTGCTTTCACTTGCATGTAGTCAACCCTGCAAGACCCCTAAGTCCAGGAGCATGCACCCTTTGGGACATTTTTGGTTCATGTAATGATGCCATTTACTCCCTGTCCAGAATTCAAGTTTTGCAAAACTTGCACTAGCAAGTTTCTTCATTTGTCAAACTAACCTCACCACCCTCTCTTTCTTCTAAAGAGACCCCACTCTGGGAGATTTGGCCACTCCAAGAACTGCCTAGGTGCCTTTGGCATTTTGTCAAACACCTTGAGAGCATGGATAGATTTGGCATGAGTTTTTGTTTACATTATGAACTTGATCCCCTGACCGTGACCAACATGTCCCATGGATTTTCCCTAGCCTATAACCCCACCCTGCTAACCCTCTTGTGGTTTAGTGCCACCTAACATGCCTTAGCATTCTGTCGAGCACGTCTCGTGCATGCTCTGGGCGCGCCCAGAGCACACGTTTTGCACGTGCTGCAACCGAGTCGCCGCGTCTCGCCCCGCACTCACTCTGGCCCTTGGCCGACCGCAGCCAGCACGCCAGGTCCCCTTCTGCTCCCCACGAGCACCGCAACCCTCGCCACGTCTCCAGCAAGCTAACAGCTAGCCGCCACTGCCACCCGACAGCCCTTGCACTGGTCGGCGCCGCCTGAGCTACGCCCGCTCGCCAGCTTGCCCTTGGAGCAGTACCCGCTCGTCCACTAGCTCCTGCCGCCATCCCCAGCCCCGCCACGATGCCCTACAGCTACAGAACGTCGGTCACCGACGAGCTCATCCCCTGCCGCCACGAACCGACGTGGGAGCGCTATAAAAGGAAGCCCCTCGAGCCCCTCCGAGCACACAAGCAGCCTTACACCGTACTCCTAGTGCCCCCGTTGCCGTCAATTGGAGAGTAAGAGGCCGTCTTCCCCCACTCCAGCCAGTTCGGCCACCGCTGCCTCCCGGCTCCGTTCGGTGCAACCAGGGACTCCCCCTCTCCACTCTCTTCACCAGGACCCCCCTCTCCCTCTCGTGAGTCCATCCCCTTGCTCGATTTTGGTCAGGGACTGCCGGAGCCAAAAACTCACTTTGCCCGACGACCACCGTCTGCTGCGGAGCTTGCCATCGGCAGCTCCGTCTACCCCAGAGACCAAAGCGACCACCGGTAGGATCGCCTCCATGCCCTGAGACGGCGGGTGGCCTCGGTTTCCCGAACGGTGCCACCGTTCGCCAGCGAGCCTCGCCGGAGTTCGGCCCCGCTCGGACAGAGAAAGAAGAGGGGAGGGAAGACCAGTCAAACCTGACTCGTGGGCCAGGCGGGCCCACTGTCAGTGACTCAGGCGCGGTCCACGCTGGATAAGTGGAAACGTGTTTCCACAATACGCTTTCGATGTGTACGTATATATTCGAATCGTTTTTCTTTTCTGTTTTATTTTTAATTAATAGATTTTGACCAAAACTTTGACTGAGCTTAACTTTTTAAATACAACTCCAAATGAGTTGTTTCTTTTTCCTACCTCTCTCAAATTTTGTCTAGTTTATTTTAAGATTTATTTGAAAAAATTTCAAAACAACTTTTTGTGCTTTTTTGAATTTGTGTGTTGATTCAAATTTTATTTAAAATAGGACTTTGGAGAGAGAGAAGAAAACTTTCAAAAGTTTTGGAGTGCACCCTGCCTTTCCACACCTTGAAGGCAAGCATTCTGAACCCTGGCATAATATTGTGTGCATTGTTTGAGCATGGTGACAACACCACCCTACACAGGCATACGTCATTTTATGTAGTGATGTGTCCCTCCACATGAGTGCATATTAATGATTTTCATGCTAATGGAGTTGATATGGTTGTAAAGGAAATCATCGTCATATGCCTTTCATGCATACCGGAAGGAAAGCCGGGAAGGCCTCTGTCTTGGGTAGACACGATCTTGTTCCTAGTCCTCTGTCGAGACGGTCGTGTCCGGTATGTCATGAGGGGGTATGTCGCGTGGTGTTTCTATCTGTTGGTTGAAGAATATATTGTTATACTAATCATGTAGGGAATATTTAAACCTCTTGAGTCGACCATAGATCGAGTCTTGTTCCGGTAACCCCCATACTTGTTTCGTACTGCCACTTGTCCCTGCCATAGGTAGGGTACGGTTCAGTAAATTGTCAACCCCTTTCCTAGCACACACCGTACAGAGAGGCCATGGTGGAAGATACCGGAGGCATCCAGTAGGCATGCCACCTGGTCTGGGAGCATGGGTGTTTCAGTTGTAGCCGAAGGGGTAGCTCCCCCAGTTTGCGCGCGGTATAAATTTTGTTATCCCATGTTACGTAGAGGTTGTAGCCTCCCCACTTAGAGTTTCTCTTAACGGGTGTCGTGGGTGATTCCAGACACCGGTAAGTTGGGCTGGTGTGTGCGGATAGGTGTGTTTCCAATTAAAAGACCGTAGACGGAATTAGTCCCAATGGACTAATGGAATCCGTTACTCGAGGGTAAAGAGTACACTCTCTGTAGAGATTAAAACCTATTCGAATAGCCGTGTCCTTAGTTAAGGATTACAGTCTGGGATGGGTCAAGTGTCGGTCTTAGTGTTGGTCTTCGGAGGAGAAAAACTGCTAAACCAGAACATGGATCGTGACTGGTGACTTATGATAATTATGATTATTATGGACTAACCCCTTTATAATATTTGAAGTATTGAGTATCCCTGGAACGGTTTTACCTACTGGATATTCACTGTGATTATTTCTAAAGCCCTTTATGGGGTGTCGCTGAGACGCCCGACTGTGGCATTTATTTTATAAGCCCTTTATGTGGTGTCGCTGAGACGCCCGACTGTGTCATTTATTTTATAAGCCCTTTATGTGGTGTCGCTGAGACGCCTGACTATGGAATTTATTTTATAAGCCCTTTATGTGGTGTTGCTGAGACGCCCGACTGTGGCATTTATTTTATAAGCCCTTTATGTGGTGTCGCTGAGACGCCCGACTGTGGCATTTATTTTATAAGCCCTTTATGTGGTGTCGCTGAGACGCCCGACTCTGGCATGCTTGTTATTTATTTCATAATTTATCACTTCTATGTTATTGCATATCCATAAATAAATTGCTTGCATGCATCAGAGATTTTACTATTTTTGTGACTGGCGTCATGATCATAAAACATTTCAGTACAGAATTATCATTGTTATATTATACCCGTGTTCATAATGTTTGCGAGTACATTCAAAAGTACTCACTGGCTTGTCCCTGGCTATTGTCTTGGCCAGATTTCTTGCGCGGAGAGGAGCGACCGTGATGACAGCCCCGGAACCTAAGCAATGGTGATAGCAGCCTCGCGAAGATAGGAGTTAACCTGGTCAGCTGTTCCTGTGGGAAATTGAGTCCCATAGACGCTATTGATCCACAACCGCTTCCGCCATCAACCACTAGAAACCAAATTGTTGTACTCACAGGCCAGAATGGTCTTGTACTACATATTTTTCTTTTGCTTGGAATTTCTGTATCAAGTTGGTGCCTCATCAGCTAACAGTAATCCTGGGGCTGGTGAGCACAAGGGCCATTTTCTGGAAATTAATACCCGGAAAATCGGTCGCCACAAACTTGGTACCAGAGCCAGGCTGACCATTGGCTAATCCTATCTTAGCCAGGTCAAAAAACCTAGGTAAACCAACCCATCAGACCTTAACCAAACCCCGGACAAGCTTCTCATGCAAGATAGCCACACAGTGACCCCGAAACTATTTGGCAGTCGGTGCCAAACCTATCATCTTGGCCCATCGATCATGCGCCAGTGACCGACGCCCAATATGTCCCATCCGCAAGCGTGTGAAGGAAGACTCCATTCCCTTTTCTATAAAAAGGGCACGCTAGCCTCAACCCAGCACAGCACAGCCTCTTCCTCGAACCGAGCCATAATGCCTGGCCCCAAAGTGCACAATGAGACCACAGCAACCAACCTTGGAGGTTTTGTGACCATACTCGCAAACCTCACCCGTCGTGCCTATGCGTTAGAAGAGCCCCCAGAATATGTTGTGTACCAAGGACCCATGAGTGGTGAGGACCGTCAATTCTGGGCCACTGTGCACATCTACGGTAGGAGTCTGTCGCCAGAACGCCCCTACAGGTTCACCGGAAGGACAATTCCCTTCGAGCCACAAGCCATCCAGCTAGCTGCCCGAGAGGCTATAGTTCAACTCCGGCAGTTGTCCCCTAGAGTTAACTATCGCTCGTTCTACTACTACCCCAGGCGTGAAGGGTATGGTAGACCACCCTAAGTTGCCAACGGAGACCACGAGACGGATCCTGCATTGTTCCACCTAGTGCATTATGTAGATGCACTAGAGGCACTGTTCGATCAGATCACCATTGATCTGATCGTAGCTCGTGGAGAACTGGTTCGCCGAGCCCCGGCAAGCAGGGAAGACGAGTCTGGCACCGACAGCCCAGTCGTGCTGTTCGGACACCCAATCGAGACCCGGAGGTCAGCCCCAGCCATCAACCAAGGTTCTTTGATGACCCCAGAAGTGCTTCGTCGCCTTTTGGGAGCACACTCCAACGGGATTGTGGCCAACAATCCCCGCTACGGTCATCATCGCCACCCCGACCCTGCAGCCCCTCTACCACCTCCAGCCAATCCCGACAGTGAGACCCGTGGAGAAGCCTCGACATCCACAAGGCACGCCCGTTTGGATGTAAACGAGGTAGACTAAGTCACCCGAGTAGTGCCGAGTCTCAGTGTTTCCTCACTTTGTAATCGTGTGACCTTGTAAACAAACGAAGTCTGTTGTTGTGCCTCTGTTTTAATAGTAGCCTTTGCATAACGGTGTCAGCCTGCAGTTGCATTTTTATTTCAGGCACAACTACCAAAACCAACCCCGACGACACCCACAGCAACACGTCCCCTTTTTGAGATATGTGTATCTGTGGTTTTGACCCCGACCCTTGGAGTTGATCTAGCAAATTTATTACCTTTCACCATAGTAAATAACCCAGCCCGGATGCTATAGAAGAAGGCCACCTCGTGACCTTACCCCAGCACCCCTCACCTCGTGCACCACCCTCACAATCATTTCTGGCCATGCCGAGCCCTAGTATTTATCTGAGAACCCCAGATGCAACCCCGGGTAGCTTTGTCAAAATATTGTGGGACTTTACCTGCAGTACCATGGGTTCTACCCAGCCACCCCAGTACGAGCTGTTCAAATCGAGGATCACCCCTTCCACCTCGAAATATTGGGCAGCAGTACACATCCCTCCCTTAGACTCTAACCAAGACCCAATGGAGGTCTCCTTCGTGGGGAGATCTATGCCAACCCCACACATGGCCATAGAAGCTGCTGCGTACGAAGCGATTGCTCATCTTTGATTCGCGGTACCCTATGCCAGCGAACGAGGGTATTATTACTATCCGAGCCGTGCAGCCCCCGGAGGACTAACATCTTTTCCTGGTGGCCGATTTGAGAGAGACCCAGTACTGGCCAACCTTGTCCAGTACATCATCGCTCAAGAATGTTTGAACCAGCGAGTAATGGATTATCTCCAGAGTCTCGCTGATTTGAATCCTCAGATTGCCATCGGCAGACCACTGAGGCCTGACCAGGAGAGACACATACATCGACTGGTCAATCCACTTCCTCCGATAGAAGAGGACTGTGTCCCAGTACCAGAGACGTTTTCTCGGGACCCCGTCCAGCTACCGTTTTCATTCTAGACGTCACCGCTGTGTTTATTATTGCAACATTTATTATTGCGTTGTAACTTATGCATGGTACCCCAAATTTGTGCAACGAGTCATTAATTTGGTTTCTACTAATATGAGTAGTTTTCATTGTGATTTCTTCTAACCATTGTCCCCACAAAAAAATCTAGAGTGAAATTTCTTTTCCCTGAGTTGCTGCATCACCTATCTTCTCACGTCATGGATTATTTTTATTCACGCAGCACCATGGCAGTAGACCCACAACCACTCAGACTCTTACACTACTTGCGAAGACACGTAACCGTGTTGCAACCTCACCGATTCCCTCCCTAAGCACACCCCAGCCTACAAAGGAGAGATTAGCGGAAAATCATCCGCATACTAATCACCTCCGGCACACCGACAACAGTTAACACCCGACATCACACCTAGTCCTCGTGATCACCACCACCGCGGAGAGCCAGCACCCGAGCGGCAGCATCACGGCGATCATCAAGGATCATCGCGCACAAGAGCATGGAGAGCCCCGGCGCTGCTGCCAGCGGTCCACACACCAGGATCACGTACCAGTCCGGCGCCGCCTCCGCCATTAGAGCCTCGTCTCGAGCTCCTGTAAGCAGTAATGGAGGAGGAGGAGGAGGAGAAATGAAGCCAGGTGCGAAGAAGAAGAAGGAGCACCGCGATCATTTTATTGCTCGAGATTGGTGTACGGTGGGCGAAGTCCACCAGCGCCGCTCGTCGCCCGATCGCCGGTGTTCGAAGGCGAATCCGCGAGCAGTGCCGACAAAGCACTGGCCCGCGAAGTTAGTGCACACTCACCGGCAGCAAGCACGCCGCGCACTATCGCCGTACGGCCTAGATGCCCGCTAGACGTCGCCGATGGAGACAGCGCGGGAAAGCGCGCGGAAGAGAGGAAGAAGAGAGAGCCAGAGGAAGAAGGAGATACTGACAATGGGTCCTGGGTCCACCTGTCAGCTAGAGGACGCACTGTGCTCTCAGGTACGACCAACGTATTTTAGAATTTAGAATTTATTATAAATTTACTACGTCCAACGTAGGAATCGCTCGTTTTTCCTAAACGTGGATTTCTCCACACAACGCTAGTGTCCCACACTGTAGTTCCTCACCCCTTATTACCCTCTCGCTGTAGCCACATTTTACCGCTTAAGTAAGTAATCGTTTTGACCTGGTAAAAGTATTTTTTTCAAAAATAATCCTTAGCAAATCTCGAGGACGAGATTTTTCTTAAGGGGGGTAGTATTTGTAACACCCCAAAAATTTAACCAGGTTTTAATTATTGAAATTTTCCCAGGAGTTTAAAATTTTTGCTTTCTGGATTTTTTGTTAATTTCAGAACCTTCCTTTTTAATATTGAAGAGTTTTACCCAAGTGGAAACTTCCCAAAAATGTATTGGGTTTCTATGCTCTCTCAATATAACAACTTTTAATCAGTAGAACTTTATTTATTGAATTATATCTTCCTAAGCATTATTCCTTAAAATGACTTTCATCACTTTTGGAGCTCTTTTTGAACTACAACCATTTGATAAATTTAACAAAAATTCCAACCAAAATTTGGAGATGTCCTGTGATGTTTATAAATCACTTTTATGCAAAAAATATATTTCGTTCATTGCATATTTTGAGTTCTAAACCTGTTTTTCAAATCTGGTCCAGTGGGCATTTTTGAACTTCAGCCTATTTAACCTCCACCAAAATTATGGGATGTCAGTGGTAGCATGCCATCCAACTTTATGCAAAAACCTAGTGATGTTCTTTGGAAAAATTGAGTAAATCAACCTCTTTTTCATTCTGGTCCAGCCTTGTGTTTTCTACTGCAACCCTATTCATTCTTGCGCTAGTGACCTTGTGCTTTCACCTGCCTGTAGTCAACCCTGCAAGAACCCTAAGTCCAGGAGCATGCACCCTTTGGGACATTTTGGGTTCATGTAATGATGCCATTTACTCCTTGTCCAGAATTAAAGTTTTGCAAAACTTGCACTAGCAAGTTTCTTCATTTGTCAAACTAACCTCACCACCCTCTCTTTCTTCTAAAGAGACCCCACTCTGGGAGATTTGGCCACTCCAAGAACTGCCTAGGTGCCTTTGACATTTTGTCAAACACCTTGAGAGCATGGACAGATTTGGCATGAGTTTTTGTTTACATTATGAACTTGATCCCCTGACCTGACCAGCATGTCCCATGGATTTTCCCTAGCCTATAACCCCACCCTACTAACCCTCTTGTGGTTTAGAGCCCCCTAACATGCCTTAGCATTCTGTCGAGCATGTCCCCTGCGTGCTCTGGGCCCGCCCAGAGCGCGCGTTTTGCACGTGCCGCAACCGAGCCGCCGCGTCTCGCCCCGCACTCACTCTGGCCCTTGGCCGACAGCAGTCAACACGCCACGTCCCCTTCTGCTCCCCACGAGCACCGTAGCCCTCGCCACGTCTCCGGCAAGCCAACAGCTAGTCGCCACTGCCGCCCGACAGCCCCTGCAATGGTCTACGCCGCCCGAGCCATGCCCGCTCGCCAGCTCGCCCTTCGAGCAGTACCCGCTCGTCCGCTAGCTCCTGCCGCCATCCCTAGCCCCGCCACGATGCCCTGCAGCTACAGAACATCGGTCGCCGACGAGCTCATCCACTGCCGCCGCGAACCGACGTGGGAGCGCTATAAAAGGAAGCCCCTCGAGCCCCTCCGAGCACACAAGCAGCCTCACACCGTACTCCTAGTGCCCCCGTTGCCGTCAATTGGATAGTAAGAGGCCTTCTTCCCCTACTCCGGCCAGTTCGGCCACCGCCGCCTCCCGGCTCCGTTCGGCGCAACCAAGGCCTCCCCCTCTCCACTCTCTTCACCAGGAACCCCCTCTCCCTCTCGTGAGTCCATCCCCTTGCTCGATTTTGGCCAGGGACCGCCGGAGCCAAAAACTCACTTTGCCCGACGACCATCGCCCGCTGCGGAGCCCGCCGCCGGCAGCTCCGTCCACCCCAGAGACCAAAGCGACCACCGGTAGGATCGCCTCGATCCCCTGAGACTGCGGGTGGCCTCGGTTTCCCGAACGGTGCCACCATTCGCCGGCGAGCCTCGCCGGAGTTCCGCCCCGCTCGGACAGAGAAAGAAGAGGGGAGGGAAGACCAGTCAAACCTGACTAGTGGGCCAGGCGGGCCCACTATCACTGACTCAGGCGCGGTCCATGCTGGATAAGTGGAAACGTGTTTCCACAATACGCTTTCGACGTGTACATATATATTCGAATAGTTTTTCTTTTCTGTTTTATTTTTAATTAATAGATTTCGACCAAAACTTTGACTGAGCTTAACTTTTTAAATACAACTCCAAATGAGTTGATTCTTTTTCCTACCTCTCTCAAATTTTGTCTAGTTTATTTTAATATTTATTTGAAAAAAATTTCAAAACAACTTTTTGTGCTGTTTTGAATTTGTGTATTGATTTGAATTTTATTTAAAATAGGACTTTGGAGAGAGAGAAGAAAACTTTCAAGAGTTTTGAAGTGCACCCTGCCTTTCCACACCTTGAAGGCAAGCATTCTGAACCCTGGCATAACATTGTGTGCATTTTTTGAGCACGGTGACAACACCATCCTACACAGGCATACGTCATTTTATGTAGTGATGTGTCCCTCCACATGAGTGCATATTAATGATTTACATGATAATGGAGTTGATATGGTTGTAAAGGAAATCACCGTCATATGCCTTTCATGCATACCGGAAGGAAAGCCGGGAAGGCCTCTGTCCTGGGTAGACACGGTCTTGTTCCTAGTCCTCTATCGAGACGGTCGTGTCCGGTATGGCATGAGGGGGTATGTCGCGTGGTGTTTCTATTTGTTGGTTGAAGTATATATCGTTATACTAATCATGTAGGGAATATTTAAACCTCCTGAGTCGACCATAGATCGAGTATTGTTCCGGTAACCCCCATACTTGTTTCGTACTGCCACTTGTCCCTGCCATAGGTAGGGTACGGTTCAGTAAATTGTCAACCCCTTTCCTAGCACACACCGTAGAGAGAGGCCATGGTGGAAGGTACCGGAGGCATCCGGTAGGCATGCCACCTGGTCCGGGAGCATGGGTGTTTCGGTTGTAGCCGAAGGGGTAGCTCCCCCAGTTTGTGTGCGGTATAAATTTTGTGATCCCATGTTACGTCGAGGTTGTAGCCTCCCCACTTAGAGTTTCGCTTAACGAGTGTCGTGGGTGATTCCAGACACCGGTAAGTTGGGCTGGTGTGTGCAGATAGGTGTGTTTCCAATTAAAAGACCGTAGACGGAATTAGTCTCGATGGACTAATGGAATCCGTTACTCGTGGGTAAAGAGTACACTCTCTACAGATATTAAAACCTATTCGAATAGCCGTGTCCTCGGTTAAGGATTACAGTCTGGGATGGGTCAAGTGTCGGTCTTAGTGTTGGTCTTCGGAGGAGAAAAACTGCTAAACCAGAACATGGATCGTGACTGGTGACTTATGATAATTATGATTATTATGGACTAACCCCTTTATAATATTTGAAGTATTGAGTATCCCTAGAACAGTTTTACCTACTGGATATTCACTGTGATTATTTCTAAAGCCCTTTATGGGGTGTCGCTGAGACGCCCGACTGTGGCATTTATTTTATAAGCCCTTTATGTGGTGTCGCTGAGACGCCCGACTGTGGCATTTATTTTATAAGCCCTTTACGTGGTGTCGCTAAGACGCCCGACTGTGGCATTTATTTTATAAGCCCTTTATGTGGTGTTGCTGAGACGCCCGACTGTGGCATTTATTTTATAAGCCCTTTATGTGGTGTCGCTGAGACGCCCGACTGTGGCATTTATTTTATAAGCCCTTTATGTGGTGTCGCTGAGACGCCCGACTGTGGCATGCTTGTTATTTATTTCATAATTTTATCACTTCTATGTTATTGCATATCCATAAATAAATTGCTTGCATGCATCAGAGATTTTACTATTTTTGTGACTGATGTCATGATCATAAAATATTTCAGTACAGAATTATCATTGTTATATTATACCCGTGTTCATAATGTTTGCGAGTACATTCAAAAGTACTGACTGGCTTGTCCCTGGCTATTGTCTTGGCCAGATTTCCTGCACGGAGAGGAGCGGTCGTGATGACAGCCCCGGAACCTAAGCAATGGTGATAGCAGCCTCGCGAAGATAGGACTTAACCTAGTCAGCTGTTCCTGTGGGAAATGGAGTCCCATAGACGCTGATGATCCACAACCGCTTCCGCCATCAACCACTAGAAACCAAATTGTTGTACTCACGGGCCAGAATGGTCTTGTACTACATATTTTGCTTTTGTTTGGAATTTCTGTATCAAGTTGGTGCCTCATAAGCTAACAGTAATCCTGGGGCTGGTGAGCACAAGGGCCATTTTCTGGAAATTAATACCCGGAAAATCGGTCGCCACATAGTTGCTCGATTTTGGGAAAGCACATGATGGTACAATCCCCGGGATCGCTACTTAGAAGCAATGTCGCCTGCCGAAATTTGGAAATTGACATCAAGGGCGTCAAGTTTCCAACCTCGTTGATAATCATCGATTCCAACAAATTGGACGTCATTCTGGGCATGAATTGGTTAACTCAATATCAAGTCTACATCAGCTGTGCGACCAGAGAAGTTACCCTGAAAAATATGGAAGGTTGCACCACAAGTTTTTATGCCCGCAAGCGCATACCCACAAAAGATATGGTTTTCGCATTAGTGGCAGAAGAAGTGGAATTAGTTCCTATGTTCAGTGAGTATCCAGACGTCTTTCCTGAAGAATTACCAGGCATGCCACTAGACTAAGAATTGGAGTTCGCAATTGACTTGGTACGTGGAAGCACTCTGATACATAACAAATATTATCGGATGCCTTCCTCAGAATTGGTGGAATTGAAGAAACAACTGGATGAGATGCTGCAGAAAGGATACATTCGTCCAAGCTCTTCACCATGGGGATCACTAGCAATCTTCATGGACAAAAAGGATGGCAGTCTACGAATGTGTGTAGACTACGGACAGCCGAATGATGTCACCATCAAAAACAAGTATCCACTGCCGAGGATCGACGACCTGTTTGATCAACTTAGTGGGGCAAAAGTATTCTCAAAAATTGATTTGAGGACTGGATATCATCAACTCAAGATAAAGAAGGAAGATATTCCTAAGACCGCATTCACCACTCGATATGGTCTTTATGAGTACACCGTTATGTCCTTCGGCCTCACCAACGCTCCTGCATTCTTTATGCATATGATGAACAAGGTGTTTATGGACTTCTTGGAGAAATTTGTAGTGGTATTCATTGATGACCTCCTCATTTACTCCAAAAGCAAGGACGAACACAAGGAGCATCTTCAAGCAGTTCTACAAAGGCTTCGTGACCATCAGCTTTATGCCCAATTCAGCAAATGTGAGTTCTGGCTCCAACAAGTGGGATTCCTCGGGCATGTCCTCTCGAAAGAAGGAATCTCAGTGGACCCAAGCAAGGTGAAGGATGTACTTGATTGGTCCGCCCCCACCACAGTCTTAGAAATCCGAAGTTTCCTTGGACTAGACGGATATTATCGCCGTTTTATCGAAGGCTTCTCGAAGATCGCCAAGCCTATGACTGAGCTTCTGAAGAAGGATAAGAAATTTGTATGGACTGAGGAACGCGAGCGGAGTATCAATGAGTTAAAAATCGGGCTGACATCGGCAGTAGTATTGACTCTTCAAGACATCTACCGCAGTTTTGATGCCTACTACGACGCATCCAGAAGAGGACTGGGGTGCGTACTCATGCAAGATGGCAAAGTGGTGGCATATGTGTCGGTGTCAAAACCGTCGGATCTCGGGTAGGGGGTCCCGAACTGTGCGTCTAAGGCTAATTGTAAAAGGAGGCGGGGGACACAATGTTACCCAGGTTCAGGCCCTCTCGATGCAGGTAATACCCTACTTCCTGCTTGATTTATCTTGATGATATGAGTATTACAAGAGTTGATCTACCACAAGATCGTAGAGGCTAACCCCTAGAAGATAGCCTATGGTATGATTGTTGTTCTTGACCTAAGGACTAAACCCTCCGGTTTATATAGACACCGGAGGGGGCTAGGGTTACACAGAGTCGGTTACAGAGACGGAGATCTACACATCTGGTGTCAGGACCCCGACTCGATGTCACATCGATCTAGCCGGTAACACCTCATATCACTTTGCGGCCTCACGCACGGTATCCCCACGGGTGTCGCCTTACCTTTGCCCGGGACCGTTTACGCCTTTTGGCTCACGTATATGATAGTGTCGCTAGCATCCATATGATAAGGAGCCCGGGCTGACATGACTAGTCGTAAACCCAAAGTGGCACAGACTTACAGGGACAGGCATTCATGACCCAGCTTCGAACGTGTCGGTCATCAGCAAGTGGGTCCGGGCTGTAGCACTGGGCTAGCAGGACTCCGGTAAACCGGGCTGTAGCGGGCTAACAGGACTCCGGTACTCAAAGCGTGACATTTCCCCGAAGGGACAGACACAGGAACGAAGAAGGACACATGCCGGCCAGCCTAAGTGTTCCAGAGCAGTAGCAAGCTACCATGGCTCAGCGGTAACACTAGGAGACATTTCCCGGTAAGAGAGGCTACTAAAGATAAACAACTAGATTGTCAGATCCCACACATACCAAGCATTTCAATAACATACACACAATATGCTCGATATGTGCAATACAATATGGCATCACAAAATGACTCTACGACTCAAGTAGTTTATTCAATAGGCTCCGAGGAGCGAGACATTACAAACATGGGTCTCATGACCCAACAATCAGAGCATACAAGTCAAAGCACAAGCGGAAGCTATCATGTCTGAGTACAGACATCTATAAATGAAAAAGGCTGAGAAACCTGACTATCTATCAGATCCTGCCGAGGGCACAAGATCGTAGCTGAGGTATCAAGCTAAACGTCGAAGTCCACGCGGTACTACTAGCGAGACCGAAATCTCTCTGCAAAACATAAAATAGGCAAACGTGAGTACAAATGTACCCAGCAAGACTTACATCAGAACTAACTACATATGCATCATTTTCAACAAGGGGATGGTGGGGTTTAACTGCAGCAAGCCAGCTTTGACTCGGTGGCTATCCTAAACTACGACTGCCAGTAACTCTTTTGAGGTGGCGCACACGAGTCCACATATTCACCATATCAATACACCTCTATGGATCCGCTCCCGTCTCCCTACGAGAACGCCATCCATAGCACTCACGCTTATCTTGCGTATTTTAGAGTATCCACTTTCACTTGTCTATGAACTATGCAATGGGGTCCAAGTTTCCATATCCGAGGAATCCAGCTATTCGAATAGATGATGTTAACCCTGCAGGGGTGTACTTCTTCACACACGCTCTCGCCACTTATTGCCCTGTACACGTCATGTACCTCGGCAACCTTCAAGCGGAAGCCGGGCGAGGGAGTCGGCCACGACCTGACTAACCGAACAAGTCTCTAGTCCAGGTTTATCGCCTATTCGGGTTCCATCCGCAAGGAGATCCGGCCGGGGTGTCGCTTACGGCCCCAAACGATGTGTGCAGGGTTCCCAAGCCCACCAACCGGGTGCCACTTGGTACACCGGGCCACTGTGCCTAGTCTGTCCCAAGCCCACCTGTACCGGGTGCCACTTGGTAGACTACTAACACTACCTACAAACACCAGAAACTAGTTGCAACTCCTGGACAGAGATCATGTTGATTAATAAGTCGAGAGGGGTCGAGTTACCGGAACCCAATGTGTGGTAGTAACTGGTCATGGATTACAAATACAAAACTCAGTTCCTGAGGACGGCTGCAATGAGACAACCCACCATGTACTCCTACACGGCCTCTCACCGCTACCTTTACCAAATCGTGTTCACACACTTAGCTCACACACAGTAGGACATGTTCACACGCCTCTAATTCATCCCCGATGAATCAGACCTGACTCAACTCTAAGCAGTAGCAGGCATGACAAACAAGCATGAATGAGTAGGCACATCGGGGCTCAAACAACTCCTACTCATACTAGTGGGTTTCATCTATTTACTGTGGCAATGACAGGTCATGCAAAGGATAAAGGGGTTCAGCTACCGCAGCAAGTAACAAATATGTCGTTGTTATCCTAATGCAGTAAAAGAGAGCAGGAGCGAGAGAGTGGGATTTTATCGGAATGAACAAGGGGGTTTTGCTTGCCTGGCACTTCTGAAGATAACATTGAGTCTTCATCAGTGTCAACGATCACGTCATCGGTATCACGTCTATCGAGAGGGGACAAATACCGGCAACACAGAAAGGAACACAATCAATGCAATGCACAATATGATGCATGATCATGACATGGCAAAATGAATGTGTTTTGGGCTAATGCATCTAAAACCAGATTAAATGAAGTTGGTTTGAATATAAAATTCAAATTCAAACTCCATATGTGATTATTCAAATGCCATTTAATTCATTTGTCCTAAACAGTAGTGATAAGTTGTTCTAACATGCACGAAAATGGTACAGATGGATTCCTTGAATTTTTCTGATAATTTTTCATATATAAATTATTTAATTTGGAGTTACGGTTAATTTTCTATGATTTTTAGAAGTTTATATAATTTTCTGGAATTATAAATCATTTCCTAATTTATTTTAATTCCAGAAAGGAATTATTGCGTCAGCATGACCTCATGCTGACCTCAGCAGGTCAACGGGCGCCGTCCAGGTCAAACCTGACCAGTGGGGTCCACTGGTCAGTGACACAGTGCTGCCCAGGGTCAATGACAGGTGGGTCCGGCCAATGACCACGTCAGCAAAGTCAACCTGACGCGTGGGGCCACTATGATTAACCTAAACTAACAGAAGTTTAAGCCGTGGTTAATTAAGGGCGTGGGGCCCAGCTGTCAGTGTCACAGTGCGATGATTAGTGGCTAACTAAGCCAGCCACGTCAGCAAGTGACGCTGGCGACCACGGCGACGGCGAGACCTCGCCGGAGTTGCTCGGGACGGCGCTACGGCCCGTGACTGGTCGCGCTGAGGGCACCAGGAGTGAGCCCGTGCTCCCGCGCATCTAGGGGGACCCACGAGAGGGCGTGGGGTGGCCGGAGTTGAGCGCGGCATCGACCCCGGCGGCGGCCGGAGCTCGGGGATTCGCGGGACCGGCGCTGCGGTGTGCAAACAAGATGGTTGACGCGCTAGTTTTACTCTACGGGACGCAACCAGTGCAACGGACACATGCGTGGGACCAAAAGGTCACCGGAGCTTCACCGACGACGAGCCCGTGCGGCGGAGCGCCTCGGCTCTGGTGGAGGGAGCGGCTAGGGGGTGAATTAGGCAACGAGGCATGGGGGAAACGATGCAGCGGCTCACCGCGGTTCTTCTGGTGCTGTTGGCGAGGCAGGGGAGGCACGGGGTCCGGCGAATCGACGGAGGGGATCACCGGCACCCGAGGTCGGAAACGGCGGCGTTGGAGATGCAGCAGAGCTTCTGGCGCCGCGTGACTCGATGGAGAGGACGACGACGTCGTGGCGGAGCTCGGGAGCGCGTCGTGGCGGCAACGGCGAACGGCGGCGATGGGCGTGTTCGGTGGCGAGAGAGAGAGGTCCAGGGGAGAGGATGAGGGCGAGGGAGAGCGAGAGGGGCCCGGGG
>NC_041383.1:163551077-163559154 GCF_002162155.2 Triticum dicoccoides
CGGGCGCGTGCGCGCGCGCTCCGGCCACGCGCCTCTGTCCTACTGTCCCGAGGAGGAAGACGACAGGGAGGGCGCTGGTGGGCTGGGCCGGCCAGGGGGGGGGGAGCTGGGCCGGCTACAGGTAAGTGGCCAAGGTACTTCCTTCTCTCTCTCTCTTTTATTTTTATTTCAGTTTTACTTCTGTTTTCTATTTTTTCTGTAACTGGGAGGCTTTATTAAAAATACTTAGGCATCTCTAAAATTCCAGAAAATAATCAGGGGCTCTGTTTAGAATATTTCCAACAGCCCACACTTATATTTAGAATTATTTGGGCATTTAAGATATTTACTAGCATTTAAATGCCCAAAAGCAAAATACATATGATTTTATTCAGTAACCAAATATGTCCTGCAAAAATATAAAGCATTTGTGGTAGATGCTTCCACCTCAAACCAGAAATGTTGAACATTTTTAGAGGACATTTTGAGTTCAATGAAAAGGGTTTTATTTTGTCCCTAGTTGAATTCATTTGGTGCTAGGGCTTAGTCAATCCCCATCTCAGGTTTAAATGAAATTTAAACATGGTGCAACACTCTAATGCATGCACTAGGCATTGTCAGAACTAGGGATGTGACAACTCACCCCCACTAAACAAGAATCTCGACCCAAGATTCAAGCGTAGGGTAAGGTGAAGGGTAAACGCAACTAGTATAATCTTCACGATCCAGGGTGCACTTCAGTTGAACGTTGATTCATTCACCATCATTGTCTTGATGTCTTGTTCTGAGAAATCCTGCCAACATGACATGGAGGGAAGAAGGAGACTCTAGAAGGGTCGATCTTCTTGAAGATCGAACAACTCACGGAATGAGACATAGGACCATCTCTCGGGTTGAGACACGAGATACACATCAAGAGGGGTGGAAAGAAACGGATGACGAAGGTTCACTAGGTAGACAACAATTTCACACCTAAGAAGGTGGTAAACGGTTGTCAACGTAGCGAGGAGTTGAGTTGCCATGATACCACGACGAAACATCCTGGAGGAGGGTGATTCATAGATATCCCCCCTTAAGTGCCAAAAAGAATTACCTTTGATATAGAGATCATTGAGACTCTCTATATCCGCCTAAGGCAAATCACAGCAATCGATTGGCGGGGGTCGGTAGAATGGCATACTCGGACTTGGATGATGTGGATTACCTTGTTGAAGACAACGCAATGGATGAATTTGCTTATCACCGAAATGGATGAGACCCATGGTAGAATGGCACATTGGCGGTGCAAGCTGGGAACAAAATGCAAATGCTAGGAATGATTCTGGTAACTGGGGAAGAACCCAACAATAGAGAGTGAATTCACTGTTTGAGTAGGTCATAGCATAACCGAGGAAATCTGGGGCAATCCCAGCTAGTGCCGATGATAAGACGTAGCGCTTGTGCGTGCTCTCAAGAACTTGAGCATTTCCACAATCATCAAGGTTTTATCAACAACCGCGTCAAGGGTGCTGACAACACAACATACTACCATGATGAATAGCGATGGACGATGCAGATGCGAAGGAGGATATCACTTTCTCATATTTCACCTTAGCGAGGCCAAGGAAACAAAATCTGGATGATCGACCGAGAGACATTTAGCACTCCGCTTCTAATGTTCTCCTTGATGTACTAGCGTATCCCATTCCTTGAAATGGTCTGGTATCTAGAACATCAGGTAAAGGTCGTACTTCGGAAACACTAAAATCATAAGGCATAGCTAGGGGGTAAATCCTACGAAGTCCTTATGGGGAGGTGGCCAACTTCCTCAAACAAGATACTATAATAATAGGTCTACCGGATGGGTGTGTTGGCCACGACATCCACCTTGCCGGTTATTGAGAGACCAATATTATAATTCTTGGAAAATGTTCCAACCATCACATCTGCCTGAGATTCAGATCTGGTTGGTGTCAGGATACCCCAGACTCATCAAGTCTAGAAAGAAAAATGAAAGTTTGCAACACAAATCGACGAGATAATGTTGCGGGATTCTCGGGAGATGAACTACGATAGCAAGCTCCAAAACATGAGCTGGTTCTGCTACTAACATGTGAACACGTTGTCCCAGACAAGCATGACCACCTAGTAGTCTTATAATAAAACACTACCGAGTTCAGGAGGGGGGAACCATCAACGAGGGTATCGAAGTCTTGTGCATTACCATGGATTAACACTTAACTCCTTTTCTCGAACAAATCAGTCAGTGGCTTGGGGTGCTACGGAACATATATGGAATGGAGGTTGCAAGTCTCCGAACCACAGAATACTTTCGCACGTATGCATGACTGATTTGGGATGATTCCAAAGAAACAACATTGACTTTCTCGAATCCACGGTGGCAACTTGCATCAGATGCACATGAGTTAAAGGAAGTCACTACCTTCATCCACAAATACTTCATGAGCTAGCATGAAGAAAATGCTTTCAAAAGTTTCCAACACTAACTTAATGTTCAACAAAATCATGGAGGAGATAAGGATGTTGTCAATGGGCACAACAACAATTCATCTGGGTTTCCTTTTAAAAGGAATTCCATAGTTAAGTGAACAAGTGATAGCATTGGTCAGACCCAAAAGATATAATGGTGTATGCTCGAGGGATCAACCACGAATAAGACAACATTACGAGCATCGTTGGTACTGATTTGATTTGACGATAGCCCACACTCAAATCAAAGGATTGATAAGACAATAGGTCCAGCAACTGATCACAAGGACCAATCGATGAAGATATCATCTTTCTTCAACACACACTACACAAGAATATCCCTTTGGAACGAACTAAGTCAGACAAGCTTTTATCTTCCAACTCTCCAAGTTGTTGTCTAGCTTAACCAACTAGCTCAGGGATATCTAACACCGATTCTTGGAGAGGAGGTGGTTCACAAGAAACCAACTTGATCACGAACTCAACATAGCGGTCAGGTGACAACCCGGTAACACCTCCAAGAAGATATTTGGAAACTCACGAACCACCGGTATGTTACTAAGCTCGAGAACAATCTTGCTTTTGAGGGCAAGACGATATGATCAAATGAGTGAGGACTAGACAAGATCCTAACTCATCAATCGAAGGGTGCACCGAAATAAGGACTAGGTAGCACGATCAGTCTTAGAAGGATGATTCGAAAACCAACATACTAAGAATGAAATTATTATCCTTTAACTACCAAGCAACAGAGTTGCTAGCAGTATTGATTTCACACATCACAATTCATTTGTCGGTATTCCGGTTGCATCAACACGAGGGCCGAGGAATGAACAGTGATGGCAAGAAGTGTCACTGTACCAAGAGTTCATGGGATGGTGTGCAATTCCTATAACAATCTCGATATAAAATATGTAATACTCCAAGGTAGAGCAGAACCAAAAGCTGGATTGGCATTTGATCCGCGGAATACAACTACTTTGACCCAATCCTAGATATGGAAGAGGTACTGGAGTTTGTTTCTCCTAGTCATTCCGGAATAGAATGGCTTGACAGACCACAAGAGTCATAGGCATCGATGAACGAACGCACGCATACTCTTGACTATCAATTGATAGACGAGGGTCAGAATGCAACTAAAGAGAACAACTCAAAGGAACATATAACTTTCTGAGTTGTGGATGCATAGATTAGTATGTCGAACCAAGTTCAACATATTTCTTCCGGATAACCCATGCAGAAAGGTAGAACTGGCAGAGTCATGATTTATGAATGGAGAACTCCTCAAGAGTACTCTAATTGTGATTTTTTTTTGATCCAATAAACATCTGCCATAAGTAGTTCATGGTATTTGGAAGAAGAAGATACCACGGACTTCAAGGACTATCGCAAAGGTTACTAATATCCTAAAGGCACTAGCAATTACTATCAACATGAAGTAGGTAGAGTGAATCTCGGGTTCAGAACCCAGGAGTAGAATACCTACTACTAAGTAGCATCACGGGATGCTTCCGAGAATAAAGGCCAGAATCTTCACACTAGGACACAAATCATGGCTAGACCACTAGATGATCCCCTAAGCACTTAGGGTCATAATAATAATTCCAACATATATGTCGAGGCAATAATTACCTCAACACACCGATTAGTGTGGTTAATCTGGCCCATGGGAACATCGGAAACAGAAGAAAGGGATTTGCAAATGCATCAGACTATTTAGTAACCTGGGATGACTCGGACAGCATAACGGCTATAATTGCTCAAAAAGATTTGAGACAATCACAAAAATGGTGGCATAACCACTCAGAAGAACAATATCAAGGTTCCGAGATCAACAATTAACATACGGAAGTAGTAGGAACTGAACTGAGACTTAAATCCAACAATCTTATAAGTCTACTGATTAGTAACACGTGATCCTAATAGAAAGAAGAGATAGCCTAGTTCTTAATCCCCGCAGGAAAGATAAGATGACTCAGATCAGAAGGGCATGAGGTATAAGGTGTAAAAAGAGCCTTACGTTCCATCCCACAATCAATTCCCTTATATAACTAAAGAATTTCTAGACTCAACTTCGACCAGTTTGGCTTGGTAATCCTGCAGGCAGTCAAGCTCTGATACCAACGCTGTCAGGAACCCGACTCGATGTCACATCGATCTAGCCGGTAACACCTCATATCACTTTGCGGCCTCACGCACGGTATCCCCACGGGTGTCGCCTTACCTTTGCCTGGGACCGTTTGCGCCTTTTGGCTCACGTATATGATAGTGTCGCTCGCATCCATATGATAAGGAGCCCGGGCTGACATGACTAGTCGTAAACCCAAAGTGGCACAGACTTACAGGGACAGGCATTCATGACCCAGCTTCGAACGTGTCGGTCATCAGCAAGTGGGTCCGGGCTGTAGCACTGGGCTAGCAGGACTCCGGTAAACCGGGCTGTAGCGGGCTAACAGGACTCCGGTACTCAAAGCGTGACATTTCCCCGAAGGGACAGACACAGGAACGAAGAAGGACACATGCCGGCCAGCATAAGTGTTCCAGAGCAGTAGCAAGCTACCATGGCTCAGCGGTAACACTAGGAGACATTTCCCGGTAAGAGAGGCTACTAAAGATAAACAACTAGATCGTCAGATCCCACACATACCAAGCATTTCAATAACATACACACAATATGCTCGATATGTGCAATACAACATGGCATCACAAAATGACTCTACGACTCAAGTAGTTTATTCAATAGGCTCCGAGGAGCGAGACATTACAAACATGGGTCTCATGACCCAACAATCAGAGCATACAAGTCAAAGCACAAGCGGAAGCTATGATGTCTGAGTACAGACATCTATAAATGAAAAAGGCTGAGAAGCCTGACTATCTATCAGATCCTGCCGAGGGCACAAGATCGTAGCTGAGGTATCAAGCTAAACGTCGAAGTCCACGCGGTACTACTAGCGAGACCGAAATCTCTCTGCAAAACATAAAATAGGCAAACGTGAGTACAAATGTACCCAGCAAGACTTACATCAGAACTAACTACATATGCATCATTTTCAACAAGGGGATGGTGGGGTTTAACTGCAGCAAGCCAGCTTTGACTCGGTGGCTATCCTAAACTACGACTGCCAGTAACTCTTTTGAGGTGGCGCACACGAGTCCACATATTCACCATATCAATACACCACTATGTATCCGCTCCCGTCTCCCTACGAGAACGCCATCCATAGCACTCACGCTTATCTTGCGTATTTTAGAGTATCCACTTTCACTTGTCTATGAACTATGCAATGGGGTCCAAGTTTCCATATCCGAGGAATCCGGCTATTCGAATAGATGATGTTAACCCTGCAGGGGTGTACTTCTTCACACACGCTCTCGCCACTTATCGCCCTGTACACGTCATGTACCTCGGCAACCTTCAAGCGGAAGCCGGGCGAGGGAGTCGGCCACGACCTGACTAACCGAACAAGTCTCTAGTCCAGGTTTATCGCCTATTCGGGTTCCATCCGCAAGGAGATCCGGCCGGGGTGTCGCTTACGGCCCCAAACGATGTGTGCAGGGTTCCCAAGCCCACCAACCGGGTGCCACTTGGTACACCGGGCCACTGTGCCTAGTCTGTCCCAAGCCCACCTGTACCGGGTGCCACTTGGTAGACTACTAACACTACCTACAAACACCAGAAACTAGTTGCAACTCCTGAACAGAGATCATGTTGATTAATAAGTCGAGAGGGGTCGAGTTACCGGAACCCAATGTGTGGTAGTAACTGGTCATGGATTACAAACACAGAACTCAGTTCCTGAGGACGGCTGCAATGAGACAACCCACCATGTACTCCTACATGGCCTCTCACCGCTACCTTTACCAAATCGTGTTCACACACTTAGCTCACACACAGTAGGACATGTTCACACGCCTCTGATTCATCCCCGATGAATCAGACCTGACTCAACTCTAAGCAGTAGCAGGCATGACAAACAAGCATGAATGAGTAGGCACATCGGGGCTCAAACAACTCCTACTCATACTAGTGGGTTTCATCTATTTACTGTGGCAATGACAGGTCATGCAAAGGATAAAGGGGTTCAGCTACCGCAGCAAGTAACAAATATATCGTTGTTGTCCTAATGCAGTAAAAGAGAGCAGGAGCGAGAGAGTGGGATTTTATCGGAATGAACAAGGGGGTTTTGCTTGCCTGGCACTTCTGAAGATAACATTGAGTCTTCATCAGTGTCAACGATCACGTCATCGGTATCACGTCTATCGAGAGGGGACAAATACCGGCAACACAGAAAGGAACACAATCAATGCAATGCACAATATGATGCATGATCATGACATGGCAAAATGAATGTGTTTTGGGCTAATGCATCTAAAACCAGATTAAATGAAGTTGGTTTGAATATAAAATTCAAATTCAAACTCCATATGTGATTATTCAAATGCCATTTAATTCATTTGTCCTAAACAGTAGTGATAAGTTGTTTTAACATGCATGAAAATGGTACAGATGGATTACTTGAATTTTTCTGATAATTTTTCATATATAAATTATTTAATTTGGAGTTACGGTTAATTTTCTATGATTTTTAGAAGTTTATATAATTTTCTGGAATTATAAATCATTTCCTAATTTATTTTAATTCCAGAAAGGAATTATTGCGTCAGCATGACCTCATGCTGACCTCAGCAGGTCAACGGGCGCCGTCCAGGTCAAACCTGACCAGTGGGGTCCACTGGTCAGTGACACAGTGCTGCCCAGGGTCAATGACAGGTGGGTCCGGCCAATGACCACGTCAGCAAAGTCAACCTGACGCGTGGGGCCACTATGATTAACCTAAACTAACAGAAGTTTAAGCCGTGGTTAATTAAGGGCGTGGGGCCTAGCTGTCAGTGTCACAGTGCGATGATTAGTGGCTAACTAAGCCAGCCACGTCAGCAAGTGACGCCGGCGACCACGGCGACAGCGAGACCTCGCCGGAGTTGCTCGGGACGGCGCTATGGCCCGCGACTGGTCGCGCTGAGGGCACCAGGAGTGAGCCCGTGCTCCCGCGCATCTAGGGGGACCCACGAGAGGGCGTGGGGTGGCCGGAGTTGAGCGCGGCATCGACCCCGGCGGCGGCCGGAGCTCGGGGATTCGCGGGACCGGCGCTGCGGTGTGCAAACAAGACGGTTGACGCGCTAGTTTTACTCTACGGGACGCAACCAGTGCAACGGACGCATGCGTGGGACCAAAAGGTCACCGGAGCTTCACCGGCGACGAGCCCGTGCGGCGGAGCGCCTCGGCTCCGGTGGAGGGAGCGGCTAGGGGGTGAATTAGGCAACGAGGCATGGGGGAAACGATGCAGCGGCTCACCGCGGTTCTTCTGGTGCTGCTGGCGAGGCAGGGGAGGCACGGGGTCCGACGAATCGACGGAGGGGATCACCGGCACCCGAGGTCGGAAATGGCGGCGTTGGAGATGCAGCAGAGCTTCTGGCGCCGCGTGACTCGATGGAGAGGACGACGACGTCGTGGCGGAGCTCGGGAGCGCGTCGGAGAGGAGAGGGGGTGGCGGTGGTCGCGGCAACGGCGAACGGCGGCGATGGGCGTGTTCGGTGGCGAGAGAGAGAGGTCCAGGGGAGAGGATGA
>NC_041383.1:163559557-163602813 GCF_002162155.2 Triticum dicoccoides
GAAGCGGCAAGCAGGAGGTGGCTCGGGCGCGTGCGCGCGCGCTCCGGCCACGCGCCTCTGTCCTACTGTCCCGAGGAGGAAGACGACAGGGAGGGCGCTGGTGGGCTGGGCCGGCCAGGGGGGGGGGAGCTGGGCCGGCTACAGGTAAGTGGCCCAGGTACTTCCTTCTCTCTCTCTCTTTTATTTTTATTTCAGTTTTACTTCTGTTTTCTATTTTTTCTGTAACTGGGAGGCTTTATTAAAAATACTTAGGCATCTCTAAAATTCCAGAAAATAATCAGGGGCTCTGTTTAGAATATTTCCAACAGCCCACACTTATTTTTAGAATTATTTGGGCATTTAAGATATTTACTAGCATTTAAATGCCCAAAAGCAAAATACATATGATTTTATTCAGTGACCAAATATGTCCTGCAAAAATATAAAGCATTTGTGGTAGATGCTTCCACCTCAAACCAGAAATGTTGAACATTTTTAGAGGACATTTTGAGTTCAATGAAAAGGGTTTTATTTTGTCCCTAGTTGAATTCATTTGGTGCTAGGGCTTAGTCAATCCCCATCTCAGGTTTAAATGAAATTTAAACATGGTGCAACACTCTAATGCATGCACTAGGCATTGTCAGAACTAGGGATGTGACATCTGGATTGCCAAGCTTGCCTTCCACGCAAAGGAGAGTCCCACCCGGACACGGGACAAAGTCTTCAAACTTGTATGTTCATAGTCCAATAGTCCGGCCAAAGTATATAGTACGGCTATCCGAGGACCCCCTAATCCAGGACTCCCTCAGTAGCCCCTGAACCAGGCTTCAATAGTCCGGCCAATGATGATTGTCTTCGGCATTGCAAGGCGGGTTCCTTCTCCGAATACTCCATAGGAGATTTTGAACACAAGGATCATGTCCGGCTCTGCAAAACAAATCCCACATACCACCATAGAGAGTACAATATTCCACAAATCTAATCTGCTAACAACTTTTCACATCGTGACATCACGCCTTGGCCTGGTCATTATTCGAACCGTTTTCCAACCTACTACTGCACATATTGTGAGGCAGTTTTATTGGCACGTCTTGTCGAAGCAGAGATCATGTCCCCTTATCATGGGATTCTCATAAATACGGGTGTGGGTAACCCAACCGCGCCATCAACGCGGCGCTTGGGGAATAAGCGAGTTTACCGGGCAAGTGCTAAAGCGCACAGTTTCTACCACCTTTATAAAGAGATAAGGATTCCTCTTTTTCACCCACGCCTTCTTCTTCCCCTACTCATCCATTCTCGCACGCTTGAGCTCCAGCGCCCAAGTTCTCACCTTCTTCGTAAGCCATTCCAAACATGTCCAGAGTGGGAGGCAAGTGGATGGTCTCCTCCGTTATGGAGGAGGACATTACGAAGCTCCGACAAGCCGGATACCTGGCCGCAGACATCGCGCACCGGCTCCCGGACGTAGGGAAGATCATCCCTACTCCGGAACCCCACGGGAGGGTGGTATTCCTTGCTCACTTCGTCCGGAGACTGGGATTCCCCCTCCACCCATTTGTCCACGGGATTATGTTTTACTACGGGCTGGACTTCCATGATCTGGCGCCGAATTTCATCCTCAACATCTCGGCATTTATTGTCGTGTGCGAGGCCTTCCTCCGCATTATGCCCCACTTCGGCCTATGGATGAAGACCTTCAACGTGAAGCCGAAGGTGGTGGTCGGCCAGCAAGCAAAGTGCGGAGGCGCCATGGTGGGCAAGATGCCCAATGTCACCTGGCCCGAAGGCTCCTATGTGGAGATTGTGTAGGGGTGGCAATCGGGGTGGTTCTACATCACTGAGCCGCGCGACACCAATTGGGCGGCGGCCCCTAAATTTCGATCCGGCATTCCCATGCGGCTTAGTTCCTGGAAAGAGAAGGGCCTAGCTTGGGGCTCGCCGGTAGAGATGAACATACTTCAGACCTGCGTGACGAATATGATAAGCAAGAACATCAAGCTTGTTAATGTGGTCCAGGTCATGCTCCTCCGCCGGATCCTTCCGTGCCAAAGACGGTCATTCAATATGTGGGATTTCGGCCCGGCCGAACGCCAAATGCTACGAGAGCTGTTTGACACGACGCACGAAGATGTCTGGAAGGTGATGTTCAAGGCCGCCGAGGTACCTCCTCCCATAACCGAGGATCGCGGACTCAGCGGAAAGCGCCCCGCCAATCCGGTAAGTTCTTTATATTTGGCCAGACGTTCCTTTTCCCAACATATTCGTGGGAGGAACCTAAGTGTCACATCCCTAGTTCTGGCCTGACCTATGCTTGCTTCCATCTGTGCATCATGTTTAAATTTTTGAAACTTGAAGTGAGGAATTTAGAAGCCTCAAAACCCTAAATAAAAGAAGGGCAAAAACCCTAAAATCTCATTCATTGTTCCAAAATTCTCTTCTTAGATGTTTAATATTTTGGCAAGGGTTTTGATCCAAACCAAAAATATTGAACATTTTTAAGGATTTATTTTTGGGACTTTGAATTTAAATCATTAGCTATTTGAATTTGAATTATATTCATATAACTAGAATATAATTTCAAATACCCCTGAAATATTTTATGAGCTTTTGGAAAAGTCCATCTAGCAAAACAAAATATTAGGAGGAGTTTTTGGCATTGTTTGAATTATTTTTAAATTCAAAACAGTGGCAAAACAAATTTTAAAAAATAGAAAACATAAACAGGAATTAAAACAGAGCACATACCTGGCAACTTACCTGTGAAGCCCACCTGGTAGCCCAACAGGACCGGCCCAGCGCGGCCCAACCCACCCTTTTCCTGTCGTCTTCCTCCCCTCGCACCGAAGCAGCTCGGTGGCGAACGCCGGCGCACGCCTCGGCCACCTCCTGCTTGCCGCTCCACCTCGACGCCTGGACGCCTCTGGGAGACGCCACGCATCCCCCCTGGAACCCCCTCGACCTCTCGCATCGCCTCTCCCCTTCTCCGTCCCTCTCGCACACAACCGGCCGAGCACCACCGTCGCTGACCCTCGCTGCCCTCGCGGCCACCGCCACCCCCTCTCCTCCCCGACGCACTCCCGAGCTCCGCAGTGCCTCCCTCAACCTCTCCGTCGGCTCACGCGACCGGAGAAGCCCCGAAGCGCCGTCCCAACGCTTTCCCCTCCTCGGCCACCGAGGACCACCGCCGTTGATTCGCCGCCGTCGCCGCCTCCCCGAGCTTGCCGTCTGCTCCAACCGACTCCCCGTGAGCTTCTCTTCCTCCTCCCCTTCCCCTTCTCACTCTCGAGCACCACAGCAACTGCACCGAGTTCGGCCGAAACCCGCCGCCGCCTGTGACCGCCGCCGACGTGCCTCTGGCCACCTAGTGGCCCAGCTGTTGTGCTCAGCTTTCTCCCCGCGCTGCGTAGAGCATGTAGGTGCCTCGCACGAGCCTCCCCGGCCACCGTAGCGTCAACCCCGAGCTCGCCCAAGCTCCGGCGACCGCCACGGTCGACGCCGGTGACGACTCCGGCCATCTTAGGCCCAGCCGCTGCCACTACTCGACGCGGACGAGCGCCCGCGTCACGTAGACGCTCTCAGCCGGCCATTTGGTCGCTGGAGGAGGAAACCCGCACCCCTCCGCCGTCTCTGGCTCCGCCGGCGACGAGCCGCGGGTCAACTCCGGCGAGTTGACCCGGGTTTGACCCCGTTGACTACTGACCATGTGGGCCCAGTGGACGCCCCTGACTCAATGACAGGTGGGGCCCAGCCCTGTTAGTTAATTAGGATTAGTACTAATTAAATTAGTTAAACTAATTACCCCTGCTGACACTGATAGTGGGCCCCGTGGCTATTAACTTGATTAGTTAGAGTTAATTAACTCTGTTAGTCACCTAAGTCACTGACCAGTGGGCCCCACTGGTCAGGTTTGACCCGGACCAGCCCCTGTTGACCTGCTGACGTCATGCCAACGTCATGCTGATGCAGTAATGTTTTCTGGATTTGATTTAATTCTGAAAATTCCAGAAAATAGCTAAAACTTCAAAAATTCATAGAAATTCAACCGTAACTCCAAATTAAATAAATTATATATGAAAAATTATCAGAAAAATTCAAGGAATCCATCTGTACCATTTTCATGCATGTTTGAACAATGTTTGTCCTCTGTTTTGGACAAAACAAATAAATGGCATTTAAACTCTCACATATGGAGTTTGAATTTGAATCTTGTATTCAAACCAACCCCATTTAACTTGTTGCTAGATGCATTAGCCCAAAACACATTCATATTGCCATGTCATGAGCATGCATCATATTGTGCTTTGCATTGATTGTATTTCTTCTTTGTTGCCGGTATCTGTTCCCTCGGTAGACGTTGTTCCGACGTTGTGATCGTTGACACTGATGAAGACTCAATGCTATCTTCAGAAGTGCCAGGCAAGCAAAACCCCCTTGTTCATTCCGATAAAATCCCACTCTGTCGCTCCTGCTCTCTTTTACTGCATTAGGACAACAACAACATATTTGTTACTTGTTGCGGTAGCTGAACCCCTTTATCCTCTGCATGACCTGTCATTGCTACAGTAAATAGATGAAACCCACTAGCATGAGTAGGAGTTGTTTGAGCCCTAATGTGCCTAGTCTGTCATGCCTGCTACTGCTTAGAGTTGAGTCAGGTCTGATTCATCGGGGATGAATCAGAGGCGTGTGAACATGTCCTGCTGTGTGTGAGCTAAGTGTGTGAACACGATTTGGTAAAGGTAGCGGTGAGAGGCCATGTAGGAGTACATGGTGGGTTCTCTCATTGCAGCCGTCCTCAGGAACTGAGTTCTGTGTTTGTGATCCATGATCAGTTACTACCACACATTGGGCTCCGGGCGCTGCATGCTCTCTCGACTTATTAATCAACTTGATCTCTGTCCAGGAGTTGCAACTAGTTTCTGGTGTTTGTAGGTAGTGTTAGTAGTCTACCAAGTGGCACCCGGTACAGGTGGGCTTGGGACAGACTAGGCACAGTGGCCCGATGTACCAAGTGGCACCCGGATGGTGGGCTTGGGAACCCTGCTCACGTCGTTTGGGGCCGTGAGCGACGCCCCGGCCGGATCTCCTTGTGGATGGAACCCGAATAGGCGATAAACCTGGACTAGAGACTTGTTCGGTTAGTCAGGTCGTGGCCGACTCCCTCGCCCGGCTTCCGCTTGAAGGTTGCCGAGATACATGACGTGTACAGGGCGATAAGTGGAGAAAGCGTGTGTGAAGAAGTACAACCCTGCAGGGTTATCATTATCTATTCGAATAGCCGGATTCCTCAGATATGGAAACTTGGACCCCTTGCATAGTTCATAGACAAGTGAAAGTGGATACTCTAAAATACGCAAGATAAGCGTGAGTGCTATGGATGGCGTTCTCGTAGGGAGACGGGAGCGGATCCATAGTGGTATATTGATATGGTGAATATGTGGACTCGTGTGCGCCACCTCAAAAGAGTTACTTGCAGTCGTAGTTCAAGTTAGCCACCGAGTCAAAGCTGGCTTGCTGCAGTTAAACTCCACCACCCCCTTTGTTGATAATGATGCATATGTAGATAGATCTGATGTAAGTCTTGCTGGGTACATTTGTACTCACGTTGCTTAATTTATGTTTTTGCAGAGAGACTTCAGTCTCACTAGTAGTTCCACGTGGACTTCGACATTTAGCTTGTTACCTCAGCTACGATCTTGTGCCCTCGGCAGGATCTGGTAGATAGTCAGGCTTCTTAGCCTTTTTCATTTATAGTTGTCTGTACTAAGACATGTTAAGCTTCCGCTTGTGCTTTGACTTGTATGCTCTGATTGTTGGGTCATGAGACCCATGTTTGTAATATCTCGCTCCTCGGAGCCTATTGAATAAACGACTTGAGTCATAGAGTCATTTTGTGATGCCATGTTGTATTGCACATATCGAGCATATTGTGTGTATGTTATTGAAATGCTTGGTATGTGTGGGATCTGACTATCTAGTTGTTTATCTTTAGTAGCCTCTCTTACCGGGAAATGTCTCCTAGTGTTTCCACCGAGCCATGGTAGCTTGCTACTGCTCCGGAACACTTAGGCTGGCCGGCATGTGTCCTTCTTAGTTCCTGTGTCTGTCCCTTCGGGGAAATGTCACGCGATGAATACCGGAGTCCTGTTAGCCCGCTACAGCCCGGTTCACCGGAGTCCTGCTAGCCCAGTGCTACAGCCTGGATTCACTCGCTGATGACCGACACGTTCGATGCTGGGTCATGGATGCCTGTCCCTGTAAGTTTGTGCCACTTTGGGTTTATGACTAGCCATGTCAGCCCGGGCTCCTTATCATATGGATGCTAGCGACACTGTCATATACGTGTGCCAAAAGGCGCAAACGGTCCCGGGTAAAGGTAAGGCGACACCCGTGGGAATACCGTGCGTGAGGCCGCAAAGTGATATGAGGTGTTACATGCTAGATCGATGTGGCATTGAGTCGGGGTCCTGACAGCATTGGTATCAGAGCTTGACTGCCTGTAGGATTACCAAGCCAAACTGGTCGAAGTTGTGTCTAGAAGTGCTTTAGTTATGTAAGGGAATTGATTATGGGACGGAACGTAAGGCTCTTTTTACTCCTTATACCTCATGCCCTCTGATCTGAGTCATCTTATCTTTCCTACGGGGTTAAGGAACTAGGCTTTCTCTTCTTCTATCAGGATCACGTGTTACTAATCCGTAGACTTATAAGATTGTTGGATTAAGCCTCAGTTCAGTTTCTACCTCTGTATGTTAATTATTGATCTAGAGACCTTGATATTGTGCTTCTGAGTGGTTATGCCACCATTTTTGTGAATGTCTCAAATCTTTTCTGAGCATTTACAGCCGTTATGCTGTCCGAGTCATCCTAGGTTTCTAAACAATCTGATGCATTTGCAAAATCCTTTCCCTCTAGTTTCGATGTTCCTTTATGCCAGCTCAATCACACTAATTGTTGAGTTGAGGTATTCTATTGCCTTGACATTTATGTTGGAGTTATTATTATGACCCTAGGTGCCTTAGGGGATCATCTAGTAGTCTAGCCATGTTTTGTGTTCCCAGCGTGATGATTCTGGCCTTTATTCTCGAAAGCATCCCGTGATGCCACTTAGTAGTAGGTATTCTATTCCTGGGTTCTTGAACCCGAGATTCACCCTACTTACCTCATGTTGATAGTGTTTGCTCGTTCCTTTAGGTTATTAGTAACCTTAGCATTAGTCCTCGAGGTCCGGGGTATTTCCTTCTTCCAAATACTATGAACCACTTATGGCAGTAGTTTGTTGGATCAAAAGATCATAACAGGAGTGCTCTTGATGGGTTCTCCATTCATAATTGTGACTCTGCCAGTTCTACCTTTCCGCATGGATTGTCCGGAAGAAATATGTCGAACTTGTTCGACATGCTAAACCATGCATCCACAACTCAGAAAATCGTATGTTCCTTTGAGTTGTCCCTCTTTAGTTGTCTTCTGACCCTTGTTTATCAATTGATAGTCAAGAGTATGCGTGCAATCGTTCATCGATACCTATTACTCTTGTGGTCCGTCAAGCCATCCTATTCCGGAATGACTAGGAGAAACAAACTCCAGTACCTCATCCATATCTAGGATTGGGTCAAAACAATTGTACTCCGCAGATCAAAATGCCAATCCAGCTTTTGCTCTGTTCTACCTTGGAGTATTACCATCTTTTATATCGGGATTATTGTAGGAATTGCACACCATCCTATGAACTCTTGGTACAGTGATACTTCTTGCCATCATTGTTCATTCCTCGGTTCCTGTGTTATTGTAACCGGAATGCCGACAAGTGAATCGTGGTGTGTGAAATCAATACTGCTAGCAACTCTGTTGCCTGGTAGTTAAATGGACAATAATCTCATTCTTAGCATGTTGGTTATTGAATCACCATTCTAAGATAGATTGTGCTACCTAGTCCTTATTTCCTGGTGCACTCTTTGATTAATGAGTTAGGATTTTATCAAGTCCTCGCTCATTTGATCATATCATCTTGCCCTGAAAAGCAAGATTGTTCTCGAGCTTAGTAACATATCGGTGGTTCGTGATTTTCCGTATATCTTCTCGGAAGTATTACCAGGTTGTCACCTGACCGCTATGTTGAGTTCGTGATCAAGTTGGTTTATTCCTGTAAACCACCCCTTCTCCAAGAATCCGTGTTGGATACCTCTGAACTAGTTGGTTAAGCTAGACAACAACTTGGAAAATTGGAAGATAAAAGCTTGCCTAACTTAGTTCGTTCCAAAGGGATATTCTTGTGTAGTGTGTGTTGAAGAAAGATGATATCTTCATCGATTGGTCCCTGTGATCAGTTGCTGGACCTATTGTCTTATCAATCCTTTGATTTGAGTGTGGGCTATCGTCAATCAAATCTGTACCAACGATGCTCGTAATGTTGTCTTACTCGTGGTTGATCCCTTGAGCATATACCATTACATCTTTTGGTCTGACCAATACTATCACCATGTTCACATGATGGTGGAAGTCTAGTGATATGGAAATTCCGATGAGTTGTTGTTGAGCCCATCAGCAGCATTTTGTCTCCCCCATGATTCATGTTGAACATCAACCTAGTGTTGGAAACTTTGTAAGCAATGCCTTCGTGTTCCGTTCATGAAGCCTATGCTTGGATGGAAGAAGTGACTTCCTCTAACTCATGTGCATTTGGTGCAAGTTGCCGCCGTGGGTTTGAGAAAGGTTTGTTTTGTTTCCTCTGGAATCGTCCCAAGTCAGTCATGCATGTGCAAAGTATACTATGGTTTGGTAGATTAATTACCTCCACTCCATATGTATTTCGTAGCACCCCAAGCCACTAATTGATTTGTTCAAGGAGAAGGAGTTCCTTCATAAGAGCTAATCCGGACTTATGAAAGAACTTCGATATCCTCAATGATGGTTCCCTACCCGAACTCGGTAGTGTTTTATTGTAAGACTACCATGTGATCATGTTTGCCTGGAACAGCGTGTTCACACGTGCATAGCAGAACCAGCTCATGCTTTGGAGCTTGCTATCGTAGTTCATTCCCCGAGAATCTCGCAACGTCATCTCGTCGATTTGTGTTGCAAACTTTCATTTTTCTTCCTAGACTCGATGAGTCTGGAATATCCTGACACCAGCCAGATCTCAATCTCAGGCAGATATGATGGTTGGAACATTTCCCAAGAGTTATAATATTGGTCTCGTGATAACCGGTAAAGTGAATGTCGTGGCCAGCACCACCCAGCCGAAAGACCTATTATTGTAGTATCTTGATTGAAGAAGTTGGCCACCTCCCCATAAGGATTTCGTAGGATTTACCTCCGTAACTGTTCCTTATGGATTCTATTGCTCCCGAAGTCCGACCTTTTACTTGATGTTCTAGTTATCAAACCATATCTATGAATGGGATACACTAGCACATCAAGGAGAACATTAGAAGCGGAGTGCTAAATGTCTCTCGGTCGATCATCCAGATTTTGCTTTCTTGGCCTCGCTAAGGTGAAATCTAAGAAAGTGTTATCTTCCTTTGCGTCTGTATCATCCATCATTAGCCATAGGGTAGTATGTTGTGTTGCCAGGATCCCTGACACGGATATTGGTAAAACCTTGATGATTGTGGAAATGCTCAAGTTCTTGAGAGCACGCACAAGCGCTACGTGTTATCATCGGCACTAACTGGGATTCCTCTCAGTTTCCTCGGCAATGCTATGACCTTTTCAAACAGTGAATTCACTCTCTATTGTTGGGTTCTTCCCCAGTTACCAGAATCATTCCCAGCATTTGCATTTTGTTCCCAGCTTGCACCGCCAATGTGCCATTCTACCATGGGTCTCTTCCATTTCCAATGGTAAGCAAATTCATCCATTACGTTGTCTTCAACAAGGTAATCCACATCATCCAAGTCCGAGTATGCCATTCTACCGACCCCCTCCAAACGCTCGCTCGAGAATTGCCTTAGGCTGGTTTAAAGAGTTTCAATGATCTCTGAATCAAAGGTAATTCTTTTTGCCACTTAAGGGGATATATCCACAAGTCACCTTCCCTAAGGTACCCCGTTATGGTATCGTGGCAACTCAACTCCTCGCTACGTTAACAATCGTTTACCACCTTCTTAAGTGTGGAATTATTGTCCACCTAGTGAACCTTCGTCATCCGTTTCTTTCCACCCCTCTTGATGTGCATCTCGTGTCTCAACCCGAGAGATGGTTCTATGTCTCATTCCGTGAGTTGTTCGACCTTCGAGAAGATCGATACTTCTAGAGTTTTCCTTTCCTCTTCTTGTCATGATTAGCTAGAGTTCTCAGAGCAAGACATCAAGACAATGATGGTGATCGAATCAATGTTCTTATGAAGGGCAACCTGGATTGTGAAGATTGTGTTAGGTTGCGTTCCCCTTCATCTTACCCTACACTTGAATCTCGGGTCGAGATTCTTGTTTAGTGGGGGTGAGTTGTCACATCCCTAGTTCTGGCCTGACCTATGCTTGCTTCCATCTGTGCATCATGTTTAAATTTTTGAAACTTGAACTGAGGAATTTAGAAGCCTCAAAACCCTAAATAAAAGAAGGGCAAAAACCCTAAAATCTCATTCATTGTTCCAAAATGCTCTTCTTAGATGTTTAATATTTTGGCAAGGGTTTTGATCCAAACCAAAAATATTGAACATTTTTAAGGATTTATTTTTGGGACTTTGAATTTAAATCATTAGCTATTTGAATTTGAATTATATTCATATAACTAGAATATAATTTCAAATACCCCTGAAATATTTTATGAGCTTTTTGAAAAGTCCATCTAGCAAAACAAAATATTCAGAGGAGTTTTTGGCATTGTTTGAATTATTTTTAAATTCAAAACAGTGGCAAAACAAATTTAAAAAAATAGAAAACGTAAACAGGAATTAAAACAGAGCACATACCTGGCAACTTACCTGTGAAGCCCACCTGGTAGCCCAACAGGACCGGCCCAGCGCGGCCCAACCCACCCTTTTCCTGTCGCCTTCCTCCCCTCGCACCGAAGCAGCTCGGTGGCGAACGCCAGCGCACGCCTCGGCCACCTCCTGCTTGCCGCTCCACCTCGACGCCTGGACGCCTCTGGGAGACGCCACGCATCCCCCCTGGAACCCCCTCGACCTCTCCCATCGCCTCTCCCCTTCTCCGTCCCTCTCGCACACAACCGGCTGAGCGCCACCGTCGCTGAGCCTCGCTGCCCTCGCAGCCACCGCCACCCCCTCTCCTCCCCGACGCGCTCCCGAGCTCTGCAGTGCCTCCCTCGACCTCTCCGTCGGCTCACGCAACCGGAGAAGCCCCGAAGCGCCGTCCCGACGCTTTTCCCCTCCTCGGCCACCGAGGACCGCCGCCGTCGATTCGCCTCCGTCGCCGCCTCCCCGAGCTCGCCGTCTGCTCCAACCGACTCCCCGTGAGCTTCTCTCCCTCCTCCCCCTTCCCGTTCTCACTCTCGAGCACCACAGCAACTGCACCGAGTTCGGCCGAAACCCGCCGCCGCCTGTGACCGCCGCCGACGTGCCTCCAGCCACCTAGTGGCCCGGCTATTGTGCTCAGCTTTCTCCCCGCGCTGCGTAGAGCATGTAGGTGCCTCGCACGAGCCTCCCCGGCCACCGTAGCGTCAACCCCGAGCTCGCCCGAGCTCCGGCGACCGCCACGGTCGACGCCGGTGACGACTCCGGCCATCTTAGGCCCAGCCGCTGCCACTATTCGACGCGAACGAGCGCCCGCGTCACGTAGACGCTCTCCGCCGGCCATTTGGTCACCGGAGGAGGAAACCCGCACCCCTCCGCCGTCTCTGGCTCCGCCGGCGACGAGCCGCGGGTCAACTCCGGCGAGTTGACCCGGGTTTGACCCCGTTGACTACTGACCATGTGGGCCCAGTGGACACCCCTGACTCAATGATAGGTGGGGCCCAGCCCTGTTAGTTAATTAGGATTAGTACTAATTAAATTAGTTAAACTAATTACCCCTGCTGACATTGACAGTGGGCCCCGTGGCTATTAACTTGATTAGTTAGAGTTAATTAACTCTGTTAGTCACCTAAGTCACTGACCAGTGGGCCCCACTGGTCAGGTTTGACCCGGACCAGCCCCTGTTGACCTGCTGACGTCATGCCAACGTCATGCTGAGGCAGTAATGTTTTCTGGATTTAATTTAATTCTGAAAATTCCAGAAAATAGCTAAAACTTCAAAAATTCATAGAAATTCAACCGTAACTCCAAATTAAATAAATTATATATGAGAAATTATCAGAAAAATTCAAGGAATCCATCTGTACCATTTTCATGCATGTTTGAACAATGTTTGTCCTCTGTTTTGGACAAAATAAAATAAATGGCATTTATACTCTCACATATGGAGTTTGAATTTGAATCTTGTATTCAAACCAACCCCATTTAACTTGTTGCTAGATGCATTAGCCCAAAACACATTCATATTGCCATGTCATGAGCATGCATCATATTGTGCATTGCATTGATTGTATTTCTTCTTTGATTGCCGGTATCTGTTCCCTCGGTAGACGTTGTTCCGATGTTGTGATCGTTGACACTGATGAAGACTCAATGCTATCTTCAGAAGTGCCAGGCAAGCAAAACCCCCTTGTTCATTCCAATAAAATCCCATTGTCTCGCTCCTGCTCTCTTTCACTGCATTAGGACAACAACGACATATTTGTTACTTGTTGCGGTAGCTGAACCCCTTTATCCTCTGCATGACCTGTCATTGCCACAGTAAATAGATGAAACCCACTAGCATGAGTAGGAGTTGTTTGAGCCCTAATGTGCCTACTCATTCATGCTTGTTTGTCATGCCTGCTACTGCTTAGAGTTGAGTCAGGTCTGATTCATCGGGGATGAATCAGAGGCGTGTGAACATGTCCTGCTGTGTGTGAGCTAAGTGTGTGAACACGATTTGGTAAAGGTAGCGGTGAGAGGCCATGTAGGAGTACATGGTGGGTTGTCTCATTGCAGCCGTCCTCAGGAACTGAGTTCTGTGTTTGTGATCCATGATCAGTTACTACCACACATTGGGCTCCGGGCGCTCCAAGCTCTCTCGACTTATTAATCAACTTGATATCTGTCCAGGAGTTGCAACTAGTTTCTGGTGTTTGTAGGTAGTGTTAGTAGTCTACCAAGTGGCACCCGGTACAGGTGGGCTGGGGACAGACTAGGCACAGTGGCCCGGTGTACCAAGTGGCACCCGGATGGTGGGCTTGGGAACCCTGCTCACATCGTTTGGGGCCGTGAGCGACACCCTGGCCGGATCTCCTTGCGGATGGAACCCGAATAGGCGATAAACCTGGACTAGAGACTTGTTCGGCTAGTCAGGTCATGGCTGACTCCCTCGCCCGGCTTCCGCTTGAAGGTTGCCGAGATACATGACATGTACAGGGCGATAAGTGGCGAAAGCGTGTGTGAAGAAGTACACCCCTGCAGGGTTATCATTATCTATTCAAATCGCCGGATTCCTCGGATATGGAAACTTGGACCCCTTGCATAGTTCATAGACAAGTGAAAGTGGATACTCTAAAATACACAAGATAAGCGTGAGTGCTATGGATGGCGTTCTCGTAGGGAGACGGGAGCGGATCCATAGTGGTGTATTGATATGGTGAATATGTGGACTCGTGTGCGCCACCTCAAAAGAGTTACTTGCAGTCGTAGTTCAGGTTAGCCATCGAGTCAAAGCTGGCTTGTTGCAGTTAAACGCCACCACCCCCTTTGTTGATAATGATGCATATGTAGTTAGATCTGATGTAAGTCTTGCCGGGTACATTTGTACTCACATTGCTTAATTTATGTTTTTGCAGAGAGACTTCAGTCTCACTAGTAGTTCCACGTGGACTTCGACATTTAGCTTGTTACCTCAGCTACGATCTTGTGCTCTCGGCAAGATCTGGTAGATAGTCAGGCTTCTCAGCCTTTTTCATTTATAGTTGTCTGTACTCAGACATGTTAAGCTTCCGCTTGTGCTTTGACTTGTATGCTCTGATTGTTGGGTCATGAGACCCATGTTTGTAATATCTCGCTCCTCGGAGCCTATTGAATAAACGACTTGAGTCGTAGAGTCATTTTGTGATGCCATGTTGTATTGCACATATCAAGCATATTGTGTGTATGTTATTGAAATGCTTGGTATGTGTGGGATCTGACTATCTAGTTGTTTATCTTTAGTAGCCTCTCTTACCGGGAAATGTCTCCTAGTGTTTCCACCGAGCCATGGTAGCTTGCTACTGCTCTGGAACACTTAGGCTGGCCGGCATGTGTCCTTCTTCGTTCTTGTGTCTGTCCCTTTGGGGAAATGTCACGCGATGAATACCGGAGTCCTGTTAGCCCGCTACAGCCCGGTTCACCGGAGTCCTGCTAGCCCAGTGCTACAGCCTGGATTCACTCGCTGATGACCGACACGTTCGATGCTAGGTCATGGATGCCTGTCCCTGTATGTTTGTGCCACTTTGGGTTTACGACTAGCCATGTCAGCCCGGGCTCCTTATCATATGGATGCTAGCGACACTGTCATATACGTGTGCCAAAAGGCGCAAACGGTCCCGGGTAAAGGTAAGGCGACACCCGTGGGAATATCGTGCGTGAGGCCGCAAAGTGATATGAGGTGTTACATGCTAGATCGATGTGGCATTGAGTCGGGGTCCTAACACTAAGCCTCCATGCCAATTTAATAGGATTGGGTAGCGATAGCGGAGTGGATTGACTGTCTAGCTCCACTACCCGAGGATCAAGCAACGCCCCTCTTAACGAAGATGCTATTTCCGGTGCTTTATGAGGTGCTGGAGAATAAGGCAAAGAAGAAGGCCACGGGGACCAAGAAAGGTCTCTGGCGCAAGGTTGTATCGGACTCATCATCTGAAGACACCGAGGCGCACTCCTCCAACAAAGACGAGGAGGAGGAAGAGGAAATCCCTCCCCCAAACAGGGGGAGAAGAAAAGGAAGGCCGCCCCATCTGGGGAAGCCGAAGGGTCCAAGAAGGGAAAGACCCTCCCTTCGGACCACTCCACCATAGCCGCCTACAGCGACAAGGAGTGGTTGCCCAGGGACAAGTCCCTGGCGAAGTCGTAAGTATCCGGACACTATAATACTAATGGTACGTTTTGCTTTATTGCTACTTATCATGCCAATCATACTCGTGTAGTACGGCCAAAGCCCACATCGATGTATCCTCCTTGGATGGGTCGTCGGGCCAGTCGGTGATGAACAGCGATTCAATCCGACGGCCACCTCCCCCCGGCCCGCGGACGACTCCGAGGTGTTGTCTCAGAGGACACCAGGCTAGGAGGAGACAGTTCTGTAGATGCCCCAAGGCTAAATCCCAGAAGCCGAGCACGTGGGAGGGAAGACCCCCATGGATGCTAAGAACGGGGGCCGCAACAAGTCTGGCCCCAGCCGGATACTGCACCGGAACCCGCAGTGCTTCTGGATTGGGGCAGGTAGCCTCTCTCTAAGGGGGGCGAGCCGCCCGTGCCGATGACCTCTGTCCAACCAAAGGCATCAGACTACTTGCTAGAAGCGCTTCACGGCACTTCCATTGACGAAGAGCACCAAACCATCATGAGTGCGGTGATTGAGAAGGTTCGGTCCGCCAAAAGTGGATTGACCGAAGCCTGCGCCAGCCTTCTAACAGGCTTTGAGGTAAGTGATCAAATTATTAGAAAATATTATAGCATAGATAGTAGCCCCTGATGCTCTGTTTGGTGTTTGGAAAGAAAGGCCGAACAGAGGATCAAAAAACATCCACATGAGTCTAATAAGAATATGTCTATGTGAATAAGCAGGCGTCACTGCTGGCCGCTGCCGCTCGCACTGCGCAGGTCTCCGGACTGAAGCAGGACCTGGAGCGGACCGAGGGAGAGCTCGGCCTCGTCAAGAGGCAGCTCGAGGAGAAAAAAGGTACATAGTACCCTGTCTGTATATTGATAAAGAAAAAAGGGTTTGACCTCATGAAAACGTCATGAACTTTAATAGGGGCCACGACCGAAGTTGCGGCCCTTAAAAAGGCGCTGACCGAGGCCGAAGACAAAGCGGCCAAGGAGCACACCGAGCACGAGAAGCAAGAGGCCTGGGTCGTCGAGGTCTAGCAAGAGCTCCGGGATTTCGTCAAGAAATATGAGTCCCTGAAGCGTGACTCTAAGACGCAAGAGTCCGAGCTTGCGAAGGCCCTCCAGAGCGCACAAGATGCCAAGGCCGAAGCCCAAAAGGTCGTTCAGGAGTTTCAGGCGGCCAAGAAGATTGCGGCAGGTAAGTCTTTCAATATGCAAAGGAAGCATGTGAAGGAGGCTTTCCTATTACTTACCCGAATTTGGAGCTCTCCAGGAGCATTCGCAGATCTGCCGTGCATCATATCTGATGCCGCAGAGTTCTACCGAGCTGAAGAATCGGGCTCGATGGAGTAGTTGCTCTGGTCCCAGTATATTGGGGCCGAACAGTCGATGCCCTATAGTGACCAGCTGAAGCAACTGGTCAAACTACACAAGGCGGCCGAACTGGCCATGAAGGACCTCATAGTCCGGATGTGGCCTGCCGAGCCCCTGCCCAATAGCTACTTTGGCCTGGTGAAGCGGCTTGTGAATGCCTGCCCGAGGCTTGAAGCCATATAGCGGTCATTCTGTATTGAAGGTGCTCGTCGGGCCTTCGCCCGTGCGAAAGTGTAATGGGCAAAAATGGACGCCGAGAAGCTAGTGACGGAGGGGCCGCCGAAGGGCAAGGAGCACCGCAACCCCGAGAAGTATTATGACGGTGTTATGAAGGGCGCCTGCCTTGTGGCGGAGGAATGTGCGAAGGATGTAATATTTGAATGAATATACTCATTTGATCCTGTAATATGAAAACGAGTTCATGTGCACTATATAACACTTGTTGATTTAAAATATTACCTTCTGTGCGGCCGTTTATAAAATCTGAGAGTTGGCCAGTCGTCGGCTTCTGCCCCCATGTAACTAGTACTGGGGTGTTCGGGATAAATCTAAACACTCTTTATACAAATTTTTGGTCCTTTAAGAAGGTGTTTAGCACAGCGAACAAGGCAATCGGACTATATGGCTTTATCACTTTCACTTAGCAATAGAAGTCTACAATTTTAAGTTTTGGCGCCCCTGGTATTCGGAAAACCGAACTTGGGGTGCAATACACGCCTAAATCGAACAAGGCCGATTCCTCGCCCAAAGCAGAAAAAATCATTAAGGATTTGAGACCTCTCGAACAACGACCAGCTCTCGCCGCATCATGACAGTCAGTTTTCGGCTTTCTCTACTCAAGTGCTCATCTGGAAGAACCGGGACACAATCGCATTAGTTCTCCCAGTGCTACCTTAGCCAATATAGCGGAACGTTACCAAAACATGGGAGCCGAGCAAACCCAACTATTGACCCAAGACATGATTCAGAGCTGATGCATATAGTGCTATAAGTTCGGGGTGCCGCACTGTCTAGAGTGTTTGGACTTTTCTTGCCGTGTTATGGGGTACACTAAAGCCCCTGGCAGACTGAACATACCAGAATATACTGATGTGATTTGTAATAAATAAATATTTAAAAAAAGGAGAAAGAAATGTAGTAATAAGCTGACGTTGCACATTTTTTTCCATTGTTATTTGCATGATACGTCAAGGCGTATGTATACAAGTAGTGCGATAAGAAAGTAGGACTATTTGACATGTCCTGACGAAGAGTGAGATGCGAATGGGTATGTAAAATAGGTATAGCGATCGTTATCAGAGACCACATGGGGTTTCCCTTTTACTACAAAGCTCCTTGCTTCCTTGGTGTCTGCGTCCCATGCTGGGTCCGGTAATCGGACTATCAGAAGATCCTTCGGAAAATAGGGACCTGAAAGAAAGATAAACTGTGAAGGTATACGGGTCCTGGGGCAGTTCAGCCGCATTGTGGGCCGTATTGTAGCTGTGCCTCCGCCTATGCCCATGGTATTTTTAGTGCGTAATTATGTATGCACGGCACAAATATCCCCGCTTGACTGGGACTAGGACAGAGGCCGAATTTCTAGGCAAGATCAGGACGTGCCGGCCAATCCTGTTGAAGAGTACTCCGGACTCGTTTAGCGGTGTTTGGGGGCTTTATTGCCGAATTTGAGGTCTGCCTAAGAAGGTTGCCCTGTACTTCTGGTGCGAGGGCTGCAGTGTGTTCCTCTGTACGGAGGGAGCACTCTGTGTTTCCATTAACTATTATAACCCCGCGAGGTCCTGGCATCTTGAGCTTGAGGTAGGCATAATGCGGTACCGCATTGAATCTAGCAAATGCGATTCGTCCGGGCAGTGTGTGATAGCCACTACGGAAGGGGATGATATCGAAGATTAACTCCTTGCTTCGGAAGTTGTCCAGGGATCCGAAGAGTACTTCCAGTGTGATTGAGCCCGTGCAACAGGCCTCTACACCTGGTATGACACCTTTAAAGGTGGTTTTTGTGGGTTCGATCCTCGAGGGATCGATGCCCATTTTGCACATTGTATCCTGATAGAGCAGGTTCAGGCTGCTACCACCATCCATAAGGACTCGTGTCAGGTGGAATCCGTCAATGATGGGGTTGAGGACCAATACGGCCAAACCGCCGTGACGGATACTAGTAGGATGGTCCCTGCGATCAAAAGTGATCGGACAAGAAGACCATGGATTGATCTTTGGTGCGACTGGCTGAGTTAATTGCAGGTTGATACCACACTTCAGCACCTACTCACGAATTGGTACCACTACTTAAAAGTTTTGCAGCTCAGTACCAACTCAGGGCCTAATTATTGCAAAACAGTCTAAATCATGTATAACAATGTATTGACGCTGTATCTAACCGGCGGGACCTCCTGGCAGGTGCGGATGTGGCATGTTCTTTTGCGAAAAGGCCCTTAATTTTTTATTTAATCGCGTATATACCCCTGTTTTCCAGAAAAAGGTCTGGCCAGAAAAACAAATGTTCACGCGCGCGCACCAGCCGGGATTCGAACACACGACCAGATGTACGCGGCATGCGCTCGCTACCACCGTGCTACAGCAGACATCGTGCCATACAAAGTATGCGTATATCTATAACATGGTCATTCTGTTTTTTATAAAATAATTTTTTTAATTCCACCGCGCGAGCCCGCCGGGATTCTGTTATAAAGTTCATCGTATTTAAAAAATGTTCATCTTATATTTAAATAAGATAATAGTATATTAAAAAATATTTTTTGTGTCGTATAAGATTTAATACAAAATATTTAATATACATATATTTTAGTATCGAATAAAAAATGGAATGGCCCAAAGTATAAAAAGTTGCACGCGTACTATATGAAGGAAATGTTGCAGTAGTGTAGTGGCAGGGAGTGCGCGGATTCGAATACGGGTAGTATCTTTTATTTTTTTAATGTCGTACAAAAACGGAATGGCCCAAAGTATAAAAAGTCGTACGCGTGGTAGTTGATGCAAATGATGCAGTGGTCCAGCGATTGCAAAAAAAAGATTGCAAAAAAAGTGCAGTGGTCCAGCAGTAGCGAGCGCGTGTTACCAACAGAGCCGCGGGCTAGCGCACGTTTAAATTTTTATTTTGGATTTTGTAAAATACAAAAACGTCTGATTGTATAAAACTATGTACGCGTGCAAATTCACACAGTGGGTGCTGTAGCGCAGGGGTACCGAGCGCTCTCTGCCAAAGCCTGGCCGCGGGTTCGAATCCCGGCTGGCGCGCGCGCGTTAAATTTTTTTGTCAGCAGGACCCTTCCCTGGCTAACCAGGGATATGTAGGTGATTAAATAAAAACTCAGGGTCTTTTTCGCAAAAACAGATGCCACATCATCACCTGACAGTGGGGCCCGGGGGTTAGATACATCGTCAATACACTGTTATACATGATTTAGACTGTTTTGCAACAATTAGGCCCTGAGTTGGTACTGAACTGCAAAACTTTTGAGTAATGGTACCAATCCGTGAGTAGGTGCGGAAGTGTGGTACCAACATGCAATTAACTCCGACTGGCTCCATCGTGTAGACTTCCCTTAGTGCGCGCTTCTACTCCCGCTTGGGAATATGGGTGGCGTATATCATGTTTACCGTTTTCACTTGAGGGGGAATTTCTTCTGTCCTCCTGTGTTTGGAGGCCGAGGTCCTTCGTTGTCGTTGCTATGCAGCCCCTTTTCCTTGTTCTCGGTATTCAACTTGCCGGCCTGTTTGAACGCCCAGCATTCTCTGTTGGTGTGGTTGGCTGGTTTATTGGGGGTGTCGTGAATTCGACACGAGCGATCAAGTATGCGGTCCAAACTGGACGGCCCCGGATTGTTTCTTTTGAATGGTTTTTTCCACTGTCCGGACTTAGAACCACTGAATCCGGCGTTGAATGTCGTGTCTTCATCGTCATCGCCATTGCTGCGACTCTTGTGTCTGTTGCGTCGGGGCTTGCCATTGTTTTCTCTGGTATCTGAAGTGCCAGGATTTTTTGATGTGCTGTTGCTGCAAGCCAGCCAGCTGTCCTCGCCCGCACAAAAGTGGGTCATGAGTGTTGTGAGGGATGCCATGGACTTCGGCTTCTCTTGGCCGAGGTGTCTGGCGAGCCACTCGTCGCGGATGTTATGCTTGAAGGCTGCTAGGGCTTCTGCATCCGGACAGTCAAAAATTTGGGTCTTTTTAGTTAGGAACCAAGTCAAGAATTTCCTGGCTGACTCTCAGGGCTGTTGGGTTATGTGACTTAAGTCATCAGCATCTGGCGATCGCACATAAGTGCCCTGGAAGTTGTGAAGGAATGCGTCTTCCAGGTTCTCCCAATTGCCAATGGAGTTTGCCGGTAGGCTGTTTAGCCAATGCCGAGCCGGTCCCTTGAGTTTTAGTGGGAGGTACTTGATGGCGTGTAGATCATCGTCGTGGGCCATGTGAATGTGGATAACGAGTTCTTCAATCCATACCGTGGGGTCTGTTGTACCATCGTATGATTCAATATTCACGGGTTTAAACCCTTCTGGAAATTCATGATCCATTACTTTGTCAGTGAAGCATAGGGGGTGTGCGGCGCCTCTGTGTCGGGCTACATCATGACGCAGCTCGAATGAGTCCGGTCTATTGTATTCGGCTCGTCCGGATTTGTATTTGGTATATCCGGTGTGAGGGTAGTCGTCTCGCATTGGGGTGCGCCCCCGTGATCCGTAGATCGATCTAGACTGGCCTGCTTTATTTTCCAATATGTCTGGCAGGTCCTGCGTGTAGCCCCGGGTCTTGGTGTTTTTGTTTGATTGGCGATGGGGTGCGGGCTGGTGTTCGGGCTGATACGCCGGTTTGTCTTTGCCACGGGGTGGCCGGTCAGCCTCGTCCTGCGCAGGTAGTGTAGGCTCTAGCGCTTCCTTCTCGAATTGAGGTAGCGACCTGCGCTTCGGGTAACTTTTGGTTGGGCACTCGAGTCCGTATTCCTAGGCTGCCAGGACCTCAGTCCACCTATCAGTTAGCAGATCTTGATCAGCTTGAAGCTGCTGCTGCTTTTTCTTCAGGCTTTTTGCAGTGGCTATAAGATGGCGCTTGAAGCGCTCCTGCTCTACAGGATCCTCAGGCACGATGAATTCTTCGTTGTCGAGGCTCACCTCATCTTCGGAGAGGGGCATGTAATTATCATCCTCTAAGTCTCCATCCATTGCCTGTTCATGAGGGCTAACTTGCCCATCCTCCCGTTCGGCCTGCTCGAAGTCTGGCTGGGCGGGATTGTTTTCGTCTTCGACATCATCCGGAGTGCTATTGTTTCTTGTGCTGGTATCGCTATTTTTGCTATGGCGGGGCTTAGAGCGGCGCCGATGACGCCGGTGCTTAGATTGCTTCTCAGGGGGATTATCCTCCGTTGCCTCATCGCCATCGCTTTCTTTCGGCGTGTCCACCATGTATATATCATATGATGAGGTGGCTGTCCAGCGCCCTGTGGGCGGTGGTTCCTGTTCTTCTCCTGCATCATCGTCCATACCGTTGATGTCTTCGGAATCAAAGTCAAGCATGTCGGCTAAATCATTGATAGTGGCTATTAAGTGCATGGTGGGTGTGGAACGAATTTCTTCGTCGTCCGCTCCCCACTCAAGCCGTACATAGTTTGGCCAAGAGTCTCCTAACAGAGAGAGAGAGATTTTAATGAATTTAACACGTCGCCCAAGGGCGAGTGCTGAAAGATATCCATGGAGGTAAACTCTATGATCGATGCCCAATTAGATTCGATAGGCGCGGATGCACGCGGTTAGGAGCCTGTGGCCGGAGACGAGTCCGAGGGTCCGATGACACAGATCTCATTGGAGGTGAAGTATGTGTTCGGCTCTAACGCCGCTGAGTGTGCGGCCTCCGTGGAGGGGTCCATCCACCCGTCCTCGGATGGCACGATCTGCTCCGGATTAGTGGTCGGGGCAGCTATAGGTGTGATCTCCCAAACACCGCGGGACGGCAGATCTATGTCATGCTCATCGTGAGTGTTCGACGCACCTGACATGGGCTCGAATCCGTGAAAGATCAAGTCTCCGCGGATGTCGGCGGTGTAGTTCAAGCTTCCAAACCTGACCTGATGGCCAGGGGCGTAGCTATCGATCTGCTCTAGGTGGCCAAGCGAGTTGGCCCGCAGTACGAAGCCGCCGAATATGAAGATCTGTCCAGGGAGGAAAACCTCACCCTGGACTGCGCCATTGTAGCTGATTGAAGGAGCCATCAAGCCTTTATCTTGATGACACAGTGGAACTCTCAATGAAAGCACCAATGTCGGTGTCAGAACCGGCGGATCTCGGGTAGGGGTCCCGAACTGTGCGTGTAAGGCTAATGGTAACAGGAGGCGGGGGACACAATGTTTACCTAGGCGGAGGTAATACCCTACTTCCTGCTTGATTGATCTTGATGATATGAGTATTACAGAGTTGATCTACCACGAGATCATAGAGGCTAAACCCTAGAAGCTAGCCTATGTTATGATTGTTGTTCTTGTCCTACAGACTAAACCCTCCGGTTTATATAGACACCGGAGGGGGCTAGGGTTACACAGAGTCGGTTACAGAGAAGGAGATCTACACATCCGGACTGCCAAGCTAGCCTTCCACGCAAAGGAGAGTCCCACCCGGACACGGGATGAAGTCTTCAATCTTGTATCTTCATAGTGCAACAGTCCGGCCAAAGTATATAGTCCGGCTGTCCGAGGACCCCCTAATCCAGGACTCCCCCAATATGCGTCTCGACAACTGTGGCAACACGAATGAAACTAACCTACTCATGATTTGGAATTGGCCGCGGTGGTGCATGCTTTGAAGATCTGGAGACATTATCTGATTGGAAAGAAGTGTCAGATATTCACCGATCATAAGAGTCTCAAGTATATATTCACTCAGCCCGGTTTGAACCTTCGACAGTGAAGATGGCTCGAATTGGTGAAGGACTACGACCTCGGGATAAATTATCACCCGGGCAAAGCTAATGTGGTGGCTGACACCCTCAGCCGCAAACCTGCCAACCTTAATGCTCTAATGGATTCCTTGCCTCCTGATCTTTATGAATAAATTATGCAGCTCAATTTGGTAATCACCGATGCCCGTCTTGCCAATATACTGGAAGTCGCCCCTACTCTAGAAGAATAAATCCGCAGTGCTCAAGAGAATGATAAGATGTTAATTCAGAAGATGTACCAAGGGCGTGCACTAGACTTCTCTATGGATCAGCAAGGTTCGCTAAGGTTCTGAGGAAGATTCTACGTACCTGAGGGAGTCCCGGATTAGGGGGTGTCCGGATAGCCGGACTACCATCATCAGCCGAACTATCATCAGCCGGACTATCATCATCGACCGGACTCCAAGACTAAGAAGATACAAGATTGAAGACTTCGTCCCTTGTCCGGAGGGGACTTTCCTTGGCGTGGAAGGCAAGCTTGGCGATACGGATATGTAGATCTCCTACCATTGTAACCGACTCTATGTAACCCTAGCCCTCTCCGGTGTCTATATAAACCGGATGGCTCTAGTCCGTAGAACAACAACCATTACAATCATACCATAGGCTAGCTTCTAGGGTTTAGCCTCCTTGATCTCGTGGTAGATCCACTCTTGTAAACATCCACAATATCAATATCAATCAAGCAGGACGTAGGCTTTTACCTCCATCAAGAGGGCCCAAACCTGGGTAAAACATCGTGTCCCTTGTCTCCTGTTACCATCCGCCTAGACGTATAGTTCGGGACCCCCTACCCGAGATCCGCCGGTTTTGACACCGACATTGGTGCTTTCATTGAGAGTTCCTCTGTGCCGTCACCGATAGCAAGGATGCCTCCTCCCGTCTTCAAGGACGGTATTTTCTCCAAAGGAGCCTTGGCCGCCGGCTAAACTATCCGGCTAGGTGGTTTTCTTATGACCGCCTGTCCGGCCATCGCTTCGACAATGACCTCTCAAGTCGTCAAAAGCAATCTTCACGTCAGCTCGGAATTCGCCGAGTGGTGGATCCAATAGAGCTCTCGTCCGTAAACGAGCTCTTGGATCGCATCGCCGCCCTGGGAGTCGCTACAGACTACAATCAGACTGGGCTTAAAACTGATCTGAGAGAGATTAACTCTCCCCAGGTCACCCACCACGTTGAAGTGGTAGAGGAACAATGCGGCGACTCTTCTCCTGTATTAAAAACTAGTCATGTCCGGGCTCCCGAACCCCCCATGCCGGATTCCCGCGGAGGGACGAACTTCGATCAAGCACTGAACTTAAAGACAGGCATCAGACCAGACTCGTTGGACAACGTCCAGCAATCCAAGCTTCCAAATTTGGAAACCTCTCAGCCTTCGAGCCTTGAGATGGGTAGGGTTCCGGACTTAACTCCACCCACCCGCCCAGACATATGCGATCTATCCCTAATCCGGCAAGAGCCCGTGGAGACAGTACATCACTACTGGGCCAGATTCCTCCTGGTTATGGACAGGATAAAGGACTGCCGAGAGGAAAACGCAATCTCAATTTTTTGCAATAATTGCACGGACGAGGGAATCTTGAACGCCGTCAGCCGTCGTGAAATTACACGCTTCGCCGACCTGGCGTCCATAGTACGAAAGTACTATGCGATGGAGAGTTTCCGGACAACCGAAAATAAGTTTTGGGACAATCCGGCCCCGAATACAACCCTATTCCGCAACAAAAGGGTGCATTACACTCAGGCACCAGATACAAAAACCAAAAAGCAAAAACCCCATAAAGGGCACGGAACTGTACTGGAGGGATGGCTTAGCAGACCCTGTAAAATTCACAGTACAGAGGGCGCCGTCCCAACACATAGCCTTCGAGCATGTTGGATATTAAGGCAGGTGGCCAAAAGTGGAGAGGAGCTTCTAGCCCCGGAAAACCACTCCAACAACATCGGTACGGTATCTACAGTCTTCCAGACTTTCGCATCAAATAATATGCGGAAACGAACAATCCGCAGCCTCGCTGAAGTCTACCAAGTAGCAATAACCAATCCATGGAGCGACACAGCCATCACCTTCAACGCCAGCGACGAACCTAAATTCCGAACAACCCGATCTCCAGCCGCCCTGGTACTTAGTCCAATAGTGGACGGCTTTCGACTTACAAAAGTCCTCATGGATGGCGGCAGCGGATTAAACCTCATCTACGAGGAAACCCTTCGAAAAATGGAAATAGACTGGAGCCGCATTGAGCGAAGCAGCACAACCTTTAGAGGAATAATCCCTAGCCGGGAGGCGCGTTGCACAGGAAAAATCACACTCAATGTGGTATTCGGCTTGCCAGACAATTACAGATCCGAAGAAGTCACGTTCCAAGTGGCCCCGTTCAACAGCGGATATCACGCTATATTAGGACGAGAGGCATTCACAATCTTTCAAGCCGTACCCCATTACGGGTACATGAAGCTCAAAATGCCTGGGCCCAGCGGAATAATCACTCTCGTTAGTGATCCGGACATAGCACTCCGCGCCGAAAACAAGACAGCCGCATTAGCCTTAGAGGCACTATCCGAAGCCCAAGTGGCAGAGGAACTCACCGCGCTGCGCTCTACGGTGAATAGGGACGATGTGATACTCGATAAGAGATCCAAGTCCACCTCCTTTAAACCAGCAGATGAAATAGTAAAATTCCAGGTCCACCCAACGGACCCGACAAAGATGGCCTCCATCGGGTCACAATTGAACCCTAACGTAGACGCCGCACTACGAGAATTCCTTTGGGAAAATTGGGACATTTTTGCCTGGCACCCCTCGGATATGCCCGGAATCCCACGCAGATTGGCAGAACACAGCCTAAACATCCTAAAAGGATTCAAGCCAGTCAAACAAGCTCTTCGATGATTTTCCGAACCCAAAAGACAGGCAATGGGAGAAGAGCTAGCCAAACTATTGGAAGCCGGATTCATCAGAGACATCAAACATCCGGATTGGCTAGCAAACCTGGTAATGGTACCAAAGAAGGACAAATCCTGGCGCCTATGTGTCGATTTCAAGGACCTAAATAAAGCCTGCCCAAAGGATCCCTTCCCCCTCCCCCGCATCGATCAAATCATCGATGCCACTGCAGGGCACGATTCATTGTGCTTCCTGGACGCTTACTCCGGCTATCTTCAAATCAAGATGGCAGAAGCGGATCAAGCCGCAGCGGCATTCATTACTCCATATGGACCATTCTGCTTCAACACGATGCCCTTCGGACTTAAAAACGCCAGCGCAACATATCAGCGCATGATTCAGACATGTCTGGCTACCCAGATCGGCAAAACAGTAGAGGCATACGTAGACGACGTAGTCGTCAAAACTAAACACGTCGAAACTCTAGTAGACGACTTGAGGCTCACATTCGACAACCTCAGAGCATATGACATCAAGCTGAATCTAGAAAAATGCGTTTTCGGCGTACCAGCTGGAAAGCTGCTGGGCTTCATCGTATCCGGTAGAGGAATTGAAGCAAAGCCAGCCAAGATCCGAGCTCTGTCACAGCTAGATATCCCAAAAAACCTCAAGCAAATACAAAAATTGACTAGATGCATGGCGGCTCTAAGCCGCTTTATCTCCCGTCTAGGAGAAAAGGCACTGCCCCTCTATCGCCTCCTTAGGCGCACCGAACACTTTGAGTGGACGGATGCTGCCACCGCCGGACTCGAAGAAATAAAGGCCATATTGGCAACAAATCCGGTCCTGGCTACGCCCAACCTGGGCGAACCAATGTTGTTATACATCGCAGCAACGCATCAAGTTGTAAGCGCGGTACTCGTCGTCGAACAAGAGACAAAAGGGCATAAATTCCCTCTTCAAAAACCAGTATACTACGTATCCACTGTGTTAACTCCCTGCAAGCCCGTTACCCGCACTATCAGAAGATAGCATACGCGGTGTTCATGGCATCCCAGAAGCTCCGACACTACTTTCAAGAGTGTTCGATAACAGTGGCCTCGAAGGTACCACTTAACGACATTATAAACAACCGCGACGCGACGGGCAGGATTGCAAAATGGGCTATTGAGCTCTTACCATTTGACATAACTTACAAACCTCGGCGACCTATAAAGTCACAAGTTTTGGCTGACTTTGTCGCTTAATGGACCAAAGCCGAACTCCCTAAAGAGTACGGAGCATACTCCAATTGGACTATGCACTTCGACGGCTCTAAAATGTTAGCCGGATTGGGGGCTGGCGTCGTATTGACGTCCCCGACCGGGGACACAGTCCGATACGTACTTCAGATAATGTACACGGACTCCAACAACGCAGCCGAATACGAGGCCCTTTTACATGGTCTCCGGGTGGCAATCTCCATGGGCATTCAACGCCTAGAGGTGCGCGGGGATTCAAACCTCGCAATATCCCAAATAAACGGAGACTTTGACGCCAAAGATCCGAAAATGGCAGCATATCGCAACGCTGTCCTAAAAATGTCAGCCCGGTTTGAGGGACTTGAATTCCATCACGTAGCCCGGGATAATAACCAAGCAGCCGACGTACTGGCACGCATCGGCGCAAAACGCAACGTTGTCCCTCCTAACATCTTCCTGGAACGGCTCTTCAAGCCATCCGTACTATGGGAAGAGGAGTCCGGAAATAAAAAACCGGAACAAGCCGCACCAACCGGCGATTCAGCCGATGACATAACACCCTCAGCCCACGACATAATGGCAGTAATCACCCCGTGGACAGAACCATTCCTCGCCTACTTGCTTAGGCAGGAGCTTCCCGAAGACCAAAATGAGGCCCGCTGCATTGTCCGGCGGTCTAAAGCCTACAAGGTCTATGAGGGAGAACTTTATAAGAAAAGCACAACCGGAGTCCTTCAAAGGTGTATCTCCGAAGAAGAAGGGCGAAACCTCCTAGCTGAAATTCATGCCGGACTAGGCGGACACCACGCCGCAGCTCGGGCCCTTGTAGGGAAGGCATTCTGTACAGGATTTTATTGGCCGACGGGCCGACCAGATGCTCAGGACTTAGTCCAAAGATGCGTCGGTTGTCAGCTCTTCGCTAATCAGAGCCATATGCCACCCACCGCCCACAAAACTATACCCATTACCTGGCCGTTTGCGGTCTGGAGGCTTGACATGGTTGGACCACTTAAAGGGGGAACCCACAAGCAAAGGTACCTATTGGTCATGGTGGATAAATTCACCAAATGGATAGAGGCCAAGCCAGTTAAAACGGCAGAGTCCGGACCAGTGATAGACTTTATATCCGGGGTAGTACACCGTTATGGTGTACCCCACAGCATCATCACCGATAACGGCACGAACTTCACAGCCGATGAGGTTAAATCATGGTGCAAAAATATGGGCATCAAGCTCGATTACGCTTCAGTCTATCATCCTCAAACCAACGGTCAAGTGGAACGAGCAAATGGTCTAATAATGAGCGGCATCAAACCCAGACTAGTGCGGTCCCTTACAAAATCTGACACGCACTGGGTAGAGGAGCTCGACTCCGTAATTTGGGGGCTGCGGACAATGCCTAACCGTACTACCGGATTCACACCATTTTTTATGGTATACGGCGAAGAAGCAGTTTTGCCCTGCGACATAATTCATGACTCACCTCGAGTGCGCATGTACGAAGAAAGAGAAGCCGAGTTGGATCGGCAGGACAGCTTGGACACCTTGGAGGAAGAACACAACGTCTCCAAGGCTCGTTCCGCATTCTATCAGCAGCAGGCTCGAAGATACCAAAGCATAGAAGTACGGGCCAAGACTTACAACGTTGGCGAACTGGTTCTACGCCTGTCGGACAAGAAAAAGGACAAGCTCAAGCCCAAATGGGAAGGGCCCTTCATCATCGATCAAGTCTTGACCGGAGGAGCGTACCGTCTACGAAATGCGTCGGATAACCGACTCGAGCCGAACCCATGGAATGCAGCACGCCTCCGAAGATTCTATGCCTAGCGCCGGACCAAGAGTTCGTCCCTTTTGTTCATCTCTTTTCTTCTCAACCCTATTCATCGAAGCCTTAAAAGGCCTACTTGCGTGTCGTTTGCACACAATTGATGTGACATCTGCACTCAATATACCTGGGGGCTTCTTTACCAGAAGCTTAATTATAAGGGCTTCATGCCCAGCACATGTGTCAAGCCTCCACATGTACCTTTTATTCACCATTATATGCATCGATATGACTTAAGTTTTGGCCAAGCTGGGTTGCCTGGCTCCTATGCTTACCCCTACGTTCCCGATTGTTCGGCTAGGAGGTAAAGGGAGCACCTCTGCGATTGTTACTGCCGGGTCAGCTGGATGTGTACCTCAGACTGGGTGAAGCCGAAAGCTAGCGTTCTTAAGGGAATATTCGGTCGGTGACTTAAAAGATGATTTTTTATCCACTTATTTATCTGCCCCCAGATGTTTTTCTACTTTTTTTCCAGTACGGACATGCACTTTAGGGCATGCCACACCCAGAGGAAAGGAACCCTTAACGGAACTATTCTCCCTGGAAGATGTTTCTTACTACCCATGTAATATAACATAACTAGTTGGGCACTTGTCTGATAAAGCACTAATGACCCCTACGCCTGGTCTCCATGCATACCCCGGTTGTCTCATAACCAAGAAGGTATTCAGACACACTCCGGACTCTAGGGTCCTGAGGTCGAAGCGAAAAGGTCGGCAAAGACAAACGATCTACAATCCGGCTAGAAGGCATTTTATATGTCATTTTATAATACATTGTCAACTCGACTGATTGTATTCTTCCTCAATCCCGTCTAACAGGTTGTCTAATTTACAATCCTGTTGGGAAAATTTAGCGGCCAGCTCTACTTGGCCGTACACTAAGCTCACAGGGATTTCCTTCCCATCGGGCCCCACAGGTCCGACTTCGGCCATGTGGTTGGGATCCGCCTTCTTGTACCGTGTCTTTACCATGGCCCAGGCCTCCCTGGCACCTTGGCGGCAGGCCGAAATCTTCCATAAATGGAAGCGCTGCCGCACTCCCTGAAGCTTCTCCGCAAGCTCCCCAAGACCCTCGGGTAAGGAGAAGGCTGGCCATAAAGCCTGGATGACGCCGCTCATTGCCTGCCGAACTCGTTCGATCAGCTAAAACAATTCAGGAAGTTGATCACCCGTTGATACGGGCATCTCCTCCGCAGGGCGACCTGTGAGCATACCTGCAGACATATTCTGTCAAATTGACTTCCTCGCCGAACTCTTCTTTTCAAAGGAGTTCGCTCAAGCACTTACTATAGATGCCGCGACGAAGCCGCTGATTCTCCTTAACGGAGCGCGATAGCTCGGCCCGAACGCCTTTCAGCTCTTCTCCAAGCTGGGCATGGGAATCCTGTAGCTTGTTCCTTTCATGCTGCACCTTATGCAGCACCCTCTCGCCGGCCTTTAGTTGGCGCAGAAGTTCTTGCCTGTCCGGATCTTGTCCGGCAGTACCTGCAACGTCATTTTTTAGACTTGCGCAAAGGCCAAACGCTACTTATCTTTCTAAAATAATGCGTTACCAGGAGAGGTCCCTGTGTTTCCTCCTGTGCCAGAGAGTGCGGCCTCAAGTTGGGCCTTGCACTCTTGCAGCTCCTGAGACAGTTGGGTATTCTTCTCGGTAAGATCCTACGTTTCATATGATCCTTAAATCAGTTATTATAACTACTTTAATCTCGGGGGCTACTGGCATATATAACTATTAAATTCTCTTACCCGTATGTCTTTTACATACTGCTCCGTGGCTCTGGTAAAACCATCTTGAGCAGCACGAAGGTGCGCGTCCCCCGCGTTAAAGGCATTCAGCGCCTCGAGGGAGAAGCACGCGTCACGAAATACTGTCCGGCGGCGCCTGTGATTCAGGGCACTCTCAACCTCAGACTTGGTGGCAGACAGTCTGTCGGCATCCTCCGATGGAGGAATGTCCGGCTCACGCCTTGCGCTCGCCTCCCCCTCCAGACCAGGTGCTGGAGCCTGGCTGGTAGAGGTTGGATTGGCAACCTCCACGCCTGCAGTCCGGCAGACGCTTTTTTCCCTACAAAAGTCATGAGCACTCAAACGCTTCCTAGGAACGTTGCTCTAAATAAAGAATTGTGAGCTACACCTTTGCAGCGACGTTTTAGTCCGCGCCGCGCTCCTCTTCCGCCTACTGGTCCAGGCTGGCCTTTGTTGGCCAGCCACCGTGGGCTCGGCTTCTCGCCCTAGGGGCGCCTCCTGCACAGCGCCATCGTATACGATGGTCAGAAATAAGCAAGGAAGGGATGACGGTGTCAGGACTTCGGTCGCAATCACCTGGGAAGCCGGATATAGTCCGGGATAGTCGGCCGTGATGGCGACTAAAGCATTGTCCATGCTGAGCTGGTGGAACACCCCGTTGATTAGCTCCACCATTATGTCCGGATCCTCTTCGGAGGCCGGATCCCGGGATCTCTCTGGATCCTCGGGTTGCGGAGCTGGACTTAGCATGTCCTCCACGATTCGGCGCAGCTCCTGCGTCGAAAGAAGTACACAATATAAGAAACATAAGTTTCAAAAAGCATGGGTCGGGCACGCAGAGTGTTCGCTTACCCAAGGCCGGGGATTATTCATGGCGAACCCATTTAACAGGTTCGTCCGAAGGAAATCCTCCTTCTCCCCCTTATACAGGCCGGACAGGATCGTCACCAGATCTTCGACCGAATCCGGCCCTTTGCGGCCATGACGGGTGGCATCGTCCGCCCCGTTGAAATCCCACATGGGGTGGCCCCTGTATTGTAGTGGCTGCACCCCCCGCATAATGCATGTCGCCATGACTCCAATCATGGTCAACCCAGAATGGGCCAGTAACCTTATTCGGCCCATCAAATAATGGACGCTCTTGTCTTCCTCCAGTTGGGGGCTCCGCGGGCGCCAACTAAGGCGTTTCTTCAGAGGAGCATTGCTGAACTCCGGGAGGCCGATCCGAACAGGGTCCGGCAGCGGAGCGTCTTCTATATAAAACCATTCCGAAGGCCAGTCTTCGGACGCCTTCTTAGGGGTTCCGGATGGATATCCGGTCCCGGCAATGCGCCATCTTTCGGCGCCGCCCACTTGATATATGGACCCCTCATGAGAGCGGGGTACAAGGCAGAACAACCTCTTCCACAGCGCGAAATGGGGCTCGACGCCCAGGAATAGCTCGCAAAGAGCTATGTAACCTGCAATATGCAGGATTGAGGCGGGCATGAGGTGATGAAGCTGGAGTCCGTAGAACTCCAGGAGCCCGCGGAGGAATGGATGTACAACAAATCCGAGCCCCCTTATCAGACAGGGGACGAAGCATACCCGCTCCCCTTTGTTGGGATTTGGGGTAACCTCCGCTTGCTTCCCACCTTTGTAGGTGGCCAGCCCGGCTCGAACCGGAACCATAAAGGCCGGAGGGAGATATCCTCCTGCTTGGAGCTTCACCAGCTCGTTGTGTGGAACAGAGCATCTCCTCCAATCTCCTGGCAAAGGGCTGGGAGCGCGAGAAGAGGAGCCGCGTTGACGGTCCATGATGGAATGGATTCTTGGTCGAAAGCGCTCCGATGAGTATTTGCGAGAGGAAGATGGTGATTTGGATCTAGGTTCTTGCCTCCCTTATAGGCAGATTATTCGCACAACTAGGGGGTAAAACATAAAAGACATCCTGGCTTTTCACATTCGAGTGACGTGTGGAAGAAGGCCGTTATTGGGCGTAGAAGCCAAGACGCGCAACATTGATGAAGAAGCCAGACACTATTCGGCAGGTACGTAGAACTTGAAGGAGAACCCGCCTTGCAACACCGAAGACTGCACACACGCTAGACTTATCGTCATTGAAGCCTGGTTCGGGGGCTACTGAGGGAGTCCCGGATTAGGGGGTGTCCGGATAGCCGGACTACCATCATCAGCCGAACTATCATCGGCCGGACTATCATCATCGACCGGACTCCAAGACTAAGAAGATACAAGATTGAAGACTTCGTCCCTTGTCCGGAGGGGACTTTCGTTGGCGTGGAAGGCAAGCTTGGCGATACGGATATGTAGATCTCCTACCATTGTAACCGACTCTATGTAACCCTAGCCCTCTCCGGTGTCTATATAAACCGGATGGCTCTAGTCCGTAGAACAAAAACCTTTACAATCATACCATAGGCTAGCTTCTAGGGTTTAGCCTACTTGGTCTCGTCGTAGATCCACTCTTGTAAACATCCACAATATCAATATCAATCAAGCAGGATGTAGAGTTTTACCTCCATCAAGAGGGCCCGAACCTGGGTAAAACATCGTGTCCCTTGTCTCATGTTACCATCCGCCTAGACGCACAGTTTAGGACCCCCTACCCGAGATCCGCTGGTTTTGACACCAACAGTACCCAACCAAGAAAGTCTGAAGAAGATATTGGCAGAAGTGCATGAAGCACCATACTCAATTCATCCCGGTGGTACCAAAATGTATGTGGACCTTCGTCAGGTAATTTGTTGGGATGGAAGGAAGAAAGACAACGCATACTTTCTGGCCTGTCGCAACATATGCAATAAGGTAAAGGCGAAACACCAAAAACCCTCCAGACTCCTCCAACCTCTGCCAGTATCCCAATGGAAATGGGATGATATCTGCATGGACTTCATCACCGGACTACCAAGGTCTCATCAAGGAAACGACGCAATATGGGTCATAGTGGACACCTTAACAAAGGTGGCACACTTTCTTCCTATCCAGACCACATACCGTGAAAATCAACTCGCACAGTTGTATGTGTCAAGAATTGTCAGTCTGCATGGAGTACCCAAGACAATCACCTCCGACAGGGGATCTCTCTTCACATCCGCATTTCGGTCCCGACTACATCAAGCCTTGGGGCCCACTCTGAAATACAGCACAACCTATCATCCTCAGACAGATGGACAGACTAAACGAGTAAATCAAATACTCGAAGATATGCTCAGGGCATGTACATTGGCCCAAGGAACCAAGTGGGAAGAATGTCTGCCCTATGCCGAGTTTTCCTACAACAACAATTTCTAGGCCAGTTTAAAGACGTCACCCTATGAAGCCCTGTATGGCCGGAAATGCTGCACTCCATTAAACTAGTCTCAAACCGGAGACAGCCGCATTTTCGGGACTGATTTAATGCTCGAAGCGGAGAAGCAAGTCAAGGAAATCCGAGACAGATTGCAATTGACCAAATCTCGACAGAAGAGCTACTATGATGCCAAACATCGTCAGATCAGCTTCGAACCCGGAGAACACGTATATCTCCGAGTCACCCCTATGAAAGGAGTCAAGAGGTTTCAGACCCACAGAAAGTTGGCACCCAAATATATCGGTCCATTCCCCGTCATGGCCAGAGTCGGAACAGTTGCATATCAGTTGGAATTGCCACCAGAACTGTCAGAAGTACACAACGTGTTTCACATATCATAGCTAAGAATATGTATCTCTCCACCGGAGAAAAGGAATGATATCACAGAGATAGAGTTGGCTAAGGATTTGACTTATGAGGAAAATCCAATTAGACTTATGGCAGCGATAGAATTGGCTAAGGATTTGACATATCACAGCTAAGGATTTGACTTATGGCAGAGACAGAAAGGTTCACCCGCAGCAAAGAAATAAGGTTTTACAAGGTTCAGTGGGGGCACCACACCGAAGAGGAAGTGACCTGGTAAAGAGAGGAATTTTTAAGGACTGCATACCCAGAATGGTTTTCCCAAGCAACCGAATCTCGAGGACGAGATTCATCTTAAGTGGGGTAGGTTTGTGATAGCCTAGATTTTGCCTTCTCTCTTTTTCCGGACTTGCCTTCTCTCTCTTTTCTGAACTTGGTTTTTATCGTGGTTTTTGCCCTGATTTCAATTGGAATTTGAATCATTTCAAATGGACTTTTCACTTGGGCATATCCTTGACTTTCACCTAAGTGCCCTATCTACTTTATTCCTCTGATCAATCCTCAATATAATCAAATGAATAAACTTGCTTCAGAAACTTGTGCTCCAAAGCGACCTCAATTTTTCTTGCTCAGGAAAATTTGAGATAATTCCTAAATATTCTTAGCACCTTGGCACACCTTCCCATACAAAAATATTGCACCACTTTTTGGAATATTTTTGCTGTAGAAAATCCTTTCTATTCTGACCCAAAACTCCAGTTTGTACAACAAGTACAATTTTTCTTGAGCTTTTAGCCTTGATCTTTATTGAGCTTAAACACCCTCCTAAGAAACCCTAAACCCCAGGAGATCAGCCCTAATGGCCTTCTAGAAGGTGGCCAAACTTGGCGACCAAGTTTCTGGAGAGAAACTTGTCAGCTTAGTAGAGTCAAGTCTGGTCGGCCTGGGCATGAATCATCACCTCTCGTAGACTAAACACTACACCGTCAAGTGCGTAGACAAGGTTTGGCCGCTCCTGTCCGTCGTTTTGACCATGCCAGCTTGGTGACCGCACGAGGACTCGGTGCTTGGCAGCGTCTCGACGCGCTCTGGCTGGAGCCTTGCCCTCTATTTCACGCGTGCTCGTTCCAACACTCGCCGCCGACTACTGCACTGCGCCACAAGCCCCAACCCATCACCCTTGACCATTCCCTGGCGCTCGCCGACACTGGAGCCGCCGTAGCAAGCATGGGCGCGTCGCGGCCAAAACACCACAGTGCGCGTGTCTGCTTGTCCACTTCCCCAACCGCCTCCTATGCTCGTCCGCGAGCGTGGGAAAGCTCGTGCGTTGATGCTGAGCCTTTGCCCCCTCGCCTTGGAGCTTCTCGTCGCCATTCGCCGCGTGTCCAGAGAGCTCCAATGGTGACACATTCCCCCTTGCTCCGGCTATATATAGTGCTCCCCTCCTCGATTTCTAGCCAAGCACCACTCCACACCACCTCCACGAACACGTAGAGGAGCAGAAGCTCGGTCAGGCAGGCCTCTGTCCGTCGCCCTGACCAGAATACACCGGCGATCCCCACAGTCCAGCCGCCGCTCTCTGGTGCCTCTCAAGCTCAAGCATCTGCTTGGGCAGGGCCTTAGGGATCTGCTGGTACTACCTGGACACCACTGAGCCCTCGGAGCCGCCTCTAGCCGTCGGCTTCAACCACTCCGGCGAAACCCATCCACCACCGTAGCTTGCGAGCTCAACTGTGAGTAGCACCGTCCACTCCAAGCCAAGCTACGGTTATGGGCAGGTGCGCCTCGAGCCCCACTTCAATCCTATCCCTCTAGCCTAGCCCCAAACTCCCCCGTCGCTGGCGTGAGCTCCGTTGAAGCCCCACCTCTCTCTGATCTCGCGCACTCCCCTCTCTCTCATAACGCGCGGGACCCACCTGTCGGTCTCACCACTCACGCCCGAAGCGGTACGAGTGGAGGCGTATTTCTGTTTTACGCCTTCGACATCACCCCCCAGGATTTATGTTTAATTCAAATATTATTCAGAAATTTGACTGAACTTTGACCAGCCACCATTTCTAAACCATAAGTCCAAATGATTTGATTCTTTTTGCATTGTATTTGTTTGAGAAAGGTCTAGCAGCACACTAGAAGGTGGATTTTTCCTAGCTGCCTAGAATTTCTGATGATTTTCAGAATGTGTTTTGACAAGTATTTTTGTGGTTTAAAATCTTTTTCAGAAGGAGAAGCTTTTCTTGAAGCAAACCAAGAGGGGTGTGATCCTCCTCTACACTAAGGCAAGCCACACCAGCATTTGGATGGTGTTATTTCAATATCTATGATTTTCTACTTGAATATGAGTTCTTTTTGAAATTAAAATTTGATAAATAACTTTGGTTAATTGCTAGTTACTTTATTATGCTTGATATGCTGGTTTAATTTACTGGTTGAATGCATGAACTTGTTTGGTTAATTAGAGTAAGATTTTGCACTATATATATTGCTATGGAAATTAATGTATGTTATTTTACTAAATGGTAGTTTCATTTAAATAAAGAACTAACAACAATATCGCTTGATAAATAAAAATGAGTTATAACCAGAAAAGTTTTGGTTCTAAGAATTTCAAGATGCATATATTGTTATGTTTGATCCATGAATATGAGTTGTTTGCTTTGTATGATGAGTAGTTTCATGATTCTTTTTGGGTTATATCATGTTGATGATAAAAAGTTTTTATCAAAGCAAAACTTGATTAAGTTCAACTTCAATACGATGTTGATCACATCATGGTGCCACTGAATCGGGTTTTAATTCAGTGTGACCACATTTACCTTATGGGAAGGTCTTGATTCGGTCCTTTGTTGTGGCTCTCACCGGTGCCTCCCACGAGGGAAGGTTATGGGCATGCATACCCTGGCCCGGTAGGCAGACATAACCTTGTGTGCTCGTTTTTGTTTTTATGGTACCTTGTCCCCGTTTGGGACTGTTTTGCCATGACGGTGGCCGTTGGTGTCTTTGGTAGACACGGGGCCACCCAAGACCTAGCCCTGAGGGGGAGTTGGTCGGAGTGGCCGGGGAAAGTGCATGACAAAGGGAGGGTTTTGTCGGAATGCTTTGGTCCACCCGAATGGGAATGCGAGGCCAGGTGTTCCGTAGTGTGGATAAAGTGTGCTACCTCTGCAGAGTGTAATTAATCTATCGATAGCCGCATCCTCGGTTATGGGCATAACTCGGGAGTAAGTCACACCATGGATATCCCTTTCTAAATCTTGTAAACTAAGTGAGTGATGTGATGCATCGGTGCATGGCGAAGGATGAACACTTGAGGTGTTCATGAGTGATTGGTTTCAGACGTGACCCAGGTATGGTCACCGTTTGGTTACGACATAACCGTCTGGTAAGCGAGTCTGTGGGACTCATTGCATGAAACGTTTGTTTTCCTTTGGTAGTAGTTTTGCGTTGTATTAATATGATTAAATATCATGATATTGTTTGTCATCATGCTTATGTTTGTTGTGAGCTTGTAAGTACATTCAATTTACTGACTTGGCATGTTATGCCAGTTTTCAGGCAAGTCAGTTCGCATCAGAGCGCATCTCGTGTCTATGTTGTGTTCACGTTGGTGTCCCTATGCTATGGAGTACCACTTCGTCGTTCTTCCGCTGCCGCATAGCTCGTGTGATCGAGGCCCCGTCATGTTCATTAAATAATGTACATAGTGTCCAGCAGCACCGTGTGTGTCGCTTGGCCTCGAATCTCGATGTAATATCAGACCTATGTAATCCGCTAGCATCAATAAAGTGGTTGTTTTTGTACCATGTTGTTGTGTATTGCTAGAAGACTTGATCTATGGGCTGGAAATGCAAGGTGAACCGGTTGCTCTGAGCCGGGGTGCCACAACCAGCAACACACACAAATAGTTCGGAGAGTCATGGAGGTTATGTTGAAACTACTCAATCCATTGATCGCCTGAAGACAAACGTACTCGAGTGCAGTACAGACACGGAGCAGGCGCTCCATGTCATTGTTTGGGAAGGAGACGTCGACGAGCTCGAGGTGCTTCAGACATGGTAGAATAAGAGGGGCACGTCATTAGGGGGATGACAGTTCCTAAACTTGGTGACACGCAGCATGGGCGTGAGGCAAAGTGAGGACGTTGGCAGCGAATGTCGGTGTCAAAACCGGCGGATCTCGGGTAGGGGGTCCCGAACTGTGCATCTGAGGTCGATGGTCACATGAGGCGGGGGACACGATGTTTACCCAGGTTCGAGCCCTCTCTATGGAGGTAATACCCTACTTCCTGCTTGATTGATCTTGATGAATATGAGTATTACAAGAGTTGATCTACCACGAAATCGTAATGGCTAAAATCCTAGAAGTCTAGCCTGTATGATTATGATTGCCTCTACAGACTAATCCCTCCGGTTTATATAGACATCGGAGGGGACTAGGGTTGTACAAATTCGGTTACAGAGAAATGAATCTTCATATCCGAGCGACTAGCTTGCCTTCCACGCCAAGGAGAGCCCCATCGGGACACGGGAGAGAGTCTTCTGTCTTGTATCATCATAGCCCTTCAGTCCGGCCCATGTCACATAGACCGGACAACCGATGACCGCTTAATCTAGGACTTCCTCAGTAGCCCCTGAACCAGGCTTCAATGATGAGGTGTCCAGCGCGCAGATTGTCTTCGGCATTGCAAGGCAAGTTCCTTCTCTGAATACTCCAAAATAGTCTTTGAACATAAGAATCGTGTCCGGCTCTGCAAAAAAATTTCCACACTAAACCGCAGAGAGTATAATATTTCTCGAGTCCAATCCGCTGACAATCTTTGGTAACGTGACATCACATCGCCACCCGGCCATTATTTCGAACCATTTTTAGCCTGCCGCTCCATATTTCGAGATTCGGTTTCATTGGCACGTCTTGTCAAAGCAGAGATTGTGTCCCCTTATTGAGGGATTCTCATCAATATGGGTGTGGGTAACCCAACCGTTCTGTTGGCATGATTCCTTGGGAATAGGCATGTTTTAAGGCCTAGGAGGGGGCGTTTGATATTCATCGCCTTTATAAAGGGGCTAAGACCCGTCTCTTCTTCTTCACGCCAACCTTTTCCTCAACCTCTCCCACCTCGAGCTCCAGCTCCCAAGGTTCAATTGAATCGCTTCGTGCTTCCCGGTCATGTACGGACTCAATCCTCAAGGCCGGTGGGTGGCTTCCTTTGTCACGGAGGAGGATATTGCGAAGCTCCGGGCGGTAAGATACCTAACCGCGGAAATCCCCCACAGGCTTCCTGCTCAAGGGCAGGTTATTCCTACTCCCAGATCCCACAAGAGGGTCGTATTCATCTCCCACTTCCTCCGAGGGCTAGGGTTCGCTCTTCATCCCTTCGTTCGAGGGCTCATGTTTTATTACGGGCTAGATTTTCATGATCTAGCTCCGGACTCTTTTCTCCATGTCTCGGCGTTCATCATCACGTGCGAGGCCTTCCTCCGTATTCCCCCACACTTCGGCTTGTGGCTCAAGACCTTTAATGTGAAGCCGAAGGTAGTCGACAGGAAACAAGCGGAGTGCAGTGGTGCTATAGTGAGCAAACTCACCAATACTCCTTGGCCAAAGGGCTCCTTCACAAAAACTTCTGACCTATGGCAGCGGGAGTGGTTTTACATCACCGAACCACGGGGTACCAAGTGGGTCGCTAGACCTGTGTTCCGATCTGGCCCCCTGTTACAGCTTGCATCATGGATTAATAAGGGGCTGGACTGGGGATCCATTGATGAAGTGCAGACACTTCAAAGCCGCATTCGGAGCCTCATTGAAAATGACACCGGTCTCATCAACGTAATCCAAGTAATGTTAGTCCGTCGGGTCCTACCATGCCAGCGACGGCCTCTCCGCATGTGGGAGTTCAATTCGGAAGGACCACGAAAACTTCAATACTTCTCCGACACGATGCTCAGAGGAATGTGGAAATTATTCGTCAGGACACGAAAACAGTGGCTGGACACTACAGAGGACATCGGCCTTGACTGCAACCATCCGGATACCTCGGTAAGCACTCGACTCCCGAACACAGCTTAGTTAAATTTCTCATAACAATATACTGAGAAAACCATACTCGGCCAGGGCTAGATAAAGAAGGCGGAGAGAATTAGGTGTTCGGCCCCTCTTCCCGAAGACTCAGTTGATCTGGTGTTAACAAGGATGCTGGCTCCGGCACCATATCAAGTGTCGGCGGAGGAAGACAAGGAGGAGAGCAAGAAGGCCCAGGGTGGCCCCCATTTTAGAGGTACACCAGACAACTCGTCTAGGGAGATTGGAACTCCCTCTTCTGAAGATGAAAGGGAAAAATATACTGACATCCCTTCTCCCCATGGGAAGATGATAACCCACAAGTATAGGGGATTAGTTGTAGCCTCTTTCGATAAGTCAGAGTGTCAAACCCAATGAGGAGCGAAAGGTAGAACAAATATTCCCTCAAGTTCTATCAACCACCAATACAACTCTACGCACGCTTGACATTCGCTTTACCTAGAACAAGTATGAAACTACAAGGACTTTGTAGGTGTTGTTGGATAGGTTTGCAAGATAATAAAGAGCACTTAAATAAAAGATAGGGGCTGTTTAGGTAAAGAAGCAATAAGGTAAGTATAGCGAGTGTGGAAAAGTGGTGGTAGGAGTTGCGGAAATGTCCCTAAGCAATTGACTACTTTACTAGACCGGTAGCAAGTTTTATGTGGGAGAGGCATAAGCTAACATACTTTCTCTTCTTGGATCATATGCACTTATGATTGGCACTCTAGCAAGCATCCATAACTACTAAATATCATTAAGGTAAAACCCAACCATAGCATTAAAGTATCAAGTCCACTTTATTCCCATACGTCATGACCAACTTATCCGTGTTTGTGTTACAGTCACTCAGGCAACGCAGACAATAAGCAAACCATGAACATATTGCAACACCCTACAGCGGGAATCCCTCACAATTGCGAGACATGGAGAGCACCATAGGACAGCAACAAAACCACAAACAAATTAACCGAATCATAGGAAATCACCAATTACAGAAAGGACAACAAAAATCTGCTCAGACATCATAGGATGGCAACACATCATTGGATAACAATATGAAGCATAAAGCACCATGTTCAACTAGAGGGTACAGCGGGTTGCAGGAGAGTGGACCGCTGAATATAGATTGGGGGAAGGTGATGGAGATGTTGTGAAGATGATGGCGGTGTTGGTGTAGATCGTGGTGATGATGATGGCCCCCGGCGGCGTTCCGGCGCCACTAGAAGCGAGGGGGAGAGAGCCCCCCTATTTCTTCTTCTTCTTCTTCTTCCTTGACCTTCTCCCTAGATGGGAGAAGGGTTTCCCCTCTGGTCCATGGTCTCCATGGCATGGGAGGGGCGAGAGCCCCTCCGAGATTGGATCTGTCTCTCTGTCTCTCTCTATTTCTGCGTTCTGGTATTCCGCCTTTTCATCGTTTCTTATATATGTTGAGATCCGTAACTCCGGTTGGATTGAAACCTTCTCCATGATTTTTTTCCAAAAATTAGCTTTCTTCCGGCAAAAGAAGAGCAGCAACCACCTTACAGAGTGCCCACGAGGGTCAAGGGCGTGCCTGCCCCCCTGGGGCGTGCTGATAACCCACAAGTGTAGGGGATAATTGTAGCGTCTTTCGATAAGTAAGAGTGTCGAACCCAACGAGGAGCTAAAGGTAGAACAAATGTCCTCTCAAGTCCTATCAACCACTAATACGACTCTATGCATGCTGAGTGTTTGCTTCACCTAGAACAAGTATGAAACTAGAAGTACTTTGTAGGTGTTGTTGGATAGGTTTGCAAGATAATAAAGAGCACGCAAATAAAAAGTAGGGGCTGTTTAGATAAAGAAGCAATAAAGTAAATATAGCGAGTGTGGAAAAGTGGTGGTAGGAGTTGTGAAATTGTCCCTAAGAAATTGACTATGTTACTAGACTGGTAATTACTATTGCAATTCTATTTGAGGGAGAGGCATAAGCTAACATACTTTCTCTTCTTGGATCATATGCACTTATGATTGGAAATCTAGCAAGCATCCACAACTACTAAATATCAGTAAGGTAAAACCCAACCATAGCATTAAAGTATCAAGTCCCCTTTATCCCGTACGCAAACAACCTACTTACTCGGGTCTGTGCTTCTGTCACTCACGCCACCCACCATAAGCAAATCATGAACATATTGCAAACCCTACAGCGGCGATCCCTCATGCTTGCACGATACGGAGAGCACCATAGGACAACACTAATAATAAAACATGCAACTCAAACCAATCATAGCAATTCATCAATCACTGATAGGACAACGAAAATCTAATCCGACATCATAGGATGGCAACACATCATTGGATAATAATATGAATCATAAAGCACCATGTTCAAGTAGAGGGTACAGCGGTTTGCGGGAGAGTGGACCGCTATAGATAGAAGGGGGAAGGTGATGGAGATGTTGGTGAAGATGGTGGAGGTGTTGGTGTAGATCACGGTGATGATGATGGCCCCCAGCAGCACTCCGG